>NC_141824.1:23024330-23363330 GCF_982586985.1 Callionymus lyra
CTGAAGTGCTTGATGATGTCCAGCGGCTTGTGCCTCTGAGTGTTTTGTTAGTTCTGCCAACAAACATAAACGTTGTCTATTCAACCAGCAAACTTCTCTGCACTGGCCATCTGGGATGAAAACGTTAGTTCCTGTCGGAAATGTGGCAAAAAGTTTCGACCAAACACTCAAAAATCACCTTGTATCTCCGCATCATCGGTTATACAACCTGGTACATTCTCATCCGTTTGACTTTTCTTACATCCATTCCTTCTAATTTTATCATATTGTTCTTTTTTCGTCTCCGGAACATTGTGCTCGAGTGAGGTCATATTGCTTGTCTTGGCCCAGAGAGCCAAACTTCAGGTAGACAGGAGGAAAGTTTTACAGGCTTGAAAAGAATTATGATTAAAATAGAAGTGACTCAGCTCAAGAATGAGATGGTGATGGACGGAAGGAATGCGAGGTACACGGAGAGAATTCATTCCTGGAGCAACGGCTGCCAGCTTTAAAACAGTTGTCATGATGATGTGAGCTGGTCGGTAAATGTTGTCAAAACCTTTGTGTTTTAATTTGAAAAGAAGTCACCGTAGGAATAAGTTCATGAATATTAAGTTTTACATGATTGTCTTTGTTGGTTTTCACTTGCGATTGACCCCAGACTTTGTGTACCCAAGGTCATCAGTGTCATCTTCACCAGACTGATGCAAGTCTTTCTGAGCTACAGTTTACATTGTATGTCAAAAGTGAGTACATCCCTCACATTTCTGTAGATATTTTAGTTTATCTTTTCATGGGACAACACTGACCTGTGAAGCTCTGGTAAAGTATATTTATAGTAAAAATATTGACATTTCAGGAACTTTCACTAAGGGGTGTACTCACTTTTGTTGCCAGGGGTTTAGCTATTAATGGCTACATTCTACATTGTACACTGTTATATAAGCAACGCACACAATACTTTTCATTGTGTCAAAGTGTCATTTCTTCAGTGAAAAAATACACTTAAATATCTGCAGAATTGTGAGGGGTCTACTCACCTTTGTGATACACTGTATATATAAAAAGGTTCCAGACTAATAACCACTAAAACAAATAATTAATTCTTCTGCTCTTTTCTAAAGAAAGCTAATAATGTAATGCTGCTGACAGAAATCTAATTGATAGTTTTGCTAAACTGTAACTCATCTCTTCTTAAGAAACTTCTCATTAATGATATCTATATTTTTGAGTTGAATTCATCCATAAGCAAGTAAAATAAATAAATATAAACGCAAAAACTCCATCAAAGGCCCTGTCTTGTTATCAAATTTGCAAGTCTGACTCTTAAAAAAGAATATATATACTTATTATTTTTGTAAATACAGGTCTATAAAATGTATTTTTGTGTAGTTTATTTTCTTAACCCTTTCATTATCTCGGGGTCAAGGTGACCCAAAGGCCTGGAAACAAATTTGTTTGAGGTATCCCTTGTGTTGTCTCTGGGTCAAGGTGAATGACCTCCACCACGGAGGCCTTCGGGTCACTTTGACCCAAAGATAACAAAAGAGATACCTCAAACACATTTGTACCTTGATTGCAATTGTTTAAGGTCCATTACCTGAAAATGTTCTCTTTACTTTGCATTTTTCTAAATGAATTCTCTTTTTCAAAATTGTAATTATATACAACATAATATTTTCACAATAATTTAAAGAAAATATAAATCTATATTAAAAAAAAATTCACTCATTCAAAATGAGTTAAATATTTATTAGGTTTTTTTTCAAACAGTTAATTGATACAAATCATATTTGTCATGTGATTTCTCCTCATATTTAAAGTAAGAAAATGTTTTTGTCACTTTTGAAAATAATTTCAATATCTCTTATCATATAAAATGTTTTTTGAATCTTGGGGTAAATCTAGATTTTGTTACATAAGCCAATACAGTTACATCACAAGCTTTTTTTTTCTAAAAACAAACAATTCTTGAACCGGATGCTGCCGCTCTTTGATGATGCTCTCCCTCAGAAGCAGGACGAATCAAACGCGTAAATCCCTGCTGCCCTTTTAACGCCTCCAGCTTCCTCCGCGAGACCTTTGTCGACCTTTGCACCTGAAAAAAGATCTCCAGACGCCACGGCCTCCCGCGTCTGCGTCCTTTCACTTCGCTTTGAAGTTCGCTTTCAAAGAACGTACCGTGCCCTTCGTAAAAAACCAAAGCTACAAATACTTAAAAGTGTTTAATTTTTAAAACCCGCTTCTCGCTGCTTTTGTTTTGTTTGCTGATCCGAGCCGAGGAGGGGAAGTAGAAATAGAAAGTATGGCTCTTGGGTGGCCTGATGAAACAAAGAATGCCATAAATATTAAAAGCATAAACATTCTTTAGAGCTCAGTCAGAGTGGAAGACCGACACCCATTCCTTTCCTCCGTCTTCTCATGCGACGTAACATGGTTTTTCCACATGTTTCACATCTTCGCGTTCTTCGAATAGTGTGTTTAAATAAATAAAAAAAAGTAAACGTTCTAGTCAGTGGAGTGTTTGGAGGTTGTAGCCGCAGACATAAACAATCTAGTTTTATTTGATAATTCACTGCTGCGTTTAATAAAAATATGTTTTCGAACGCGTACATGTAATGAGGCGTGAATAACATTTCAAACTGTATTCTGTCATCTTATTTAATAAAAGAAAAAGGAGAGAAAAGAGAAAGTTATGAAGGGAAATAATGTAACTATTTAAAAATATCAATTCAAAAAGCAAGAAGTCAGTCAGTGTGAATAAACTGCGAACTCTAGATCGCTGTTTTGGTCGTGAATTAATAAAAAATAAAAAAAATGAACCATGAACTAAATTAGACATTTTAATAACCAAAAATTGAACCTTTAACCTCTAAACAAGGAGATTCCCCCCCAAAAAAACTGTTGATAATCCATAAAAATCCATCCTTTTGTTTTCTATTTTGACCATGTGTCCCTCTGAGGCGGCGCGGATCCACCCAGTGTAATTACAGAGCGCTTTGCTTATGTAAGGAAAGTCTTCTCTGAAACAGCACTTTCTCGCAAAGCTGCTACTTCAGCTTTTCCTTCCACTCCAGCGTGCGCTCCGGAGCGTGCGAGAAGTCCAAGATTCCGGTTTCACATGCTCCCCCTAAAAAGCTGCTGGAGAGCCGGGTCATGTGTCAGAGCGGCGGCGCATCATCTCCGGGGGTGTCTTCTCCCCGCTACCGTCCTGTTTCCCTCTCTGGTTCCGACATCTGCCGTCCACATGGACACATGTGTGGAGGATTTGTTTCATTTGTTTGTTGTGATACAACGTCTAGACTCGAACACTCACTTGATCCTTAAACCAATATTGACGAAGAAGAAGACTTTCATTGAGTTACAGGAAATCCTTCATGGATTTATAAGTCAAATATCATCCGCTGAAATTCAGAGCCTGACTATCTGCAATAAATTTCTTGTCAATAATATTTTAACAGTTTTATTTAGGAGAGTTTTTGTGGAAGTAAATGTTTGCCATCAGATTTTCTAACACTGAATTTCACTGTTATTTTTTTGCCGTCTATTTACTTTTAGACGCTCGAATACATTATATGTAGAATCTGTAAAAACAAACAATGTAAACAATTAAATGTTAAATATAAATAAATTCACTGCAAGAAATTTGGTGTAAACAAAATTCAGTGTTTGATGAGTCTCTTGACGTCACATCATATCAAACATTACTCGACATATTGCACATGGAATTTCTTACAATTTTTTTAACATTAAATTAGTTTACACCCCTTTTTTCACTAAGAATCTGTTTTACATTTTGAATTTTTACTTTTATTCCTTGTTTATGCATTAAAAAATGGACCAAAACATCATTTCTTGAAATGTAAGTGTTTTCCAAATTCGAAGAATTTTGATGCTGTGAAATCCAGGTTACATACAATTTATTCAACGTCCAATGGCACACATTTACTTCCATATATATATATATATTGTTTTTTTCCATGTTAGATTTTTTCCTTTACAAGGAAACACAATTAAATTCACCGTTTCCTGTGTGAATTCATAGTATAAGGTTCTATACTATTCAATAATGGGATTTATTTGCCTTTGATATGGGTGTCCTTCACCTCTCACCCTATGTAGCTGGGATTAGCCCCAGCCCACTCATTTACACATAATTGTATTGGGTTTGTGTAAAACATTGATATAAATTCTATCACCGTTTTGCAGTTTTTAACTGTTTTATTTTCGGATTGTTAAAGTAGCACTGATAACATATTTGCTAATACCATGTATTGCCAGTCAACACTACTTTTGTTTAACTATGAGGCTCTTTTTATGTCAGTTTCCTTTTTCCAGAAGCTTGAAAAACTCCTTCAAATATTCCAGTCATAATGGAAATTAATGCAACTGTAGTCCCTGACCCGCTGATTCAATGCAGTTTCCTGGTCACATGGTTGATCTTCTGTTGATCAACTATCACAAAACAAAAAATTGGTTAAATGTTACATAGTGCTGCTTTAAGAAGATTAACTATTGGTTTTAAAAAAAAAGGGTTTTTCGTTCTTTGAAAGAGAATAATTCAAATATAGTATATTGTAGTCAGAATGAGTGTAAATTTCTCGACTGTTTGTTTTGAGTGTTGATTTAAAAAACATGTAGCAAGTTAAATTTGTGGATTATAGAGTGACATAAGAAATTAACTGTAAAGATAATGTGGTAAAGTGGGACAAATATAAAAGGTTAATACGTTGATTTATCCTTCAACCTTTGTGTTATATGGGGGTCAAGGTGACCCGGAGGCCCGAAAGCAAAAAAAAAATGTGGTTGAGGTATCCCTTGTGTTGAGTCTGGGTCAGGTTGAACGACCTCTACCACGGAGGCTTTGGGTCACCTTGACCCCGACATAACACAAGAGTTTTTTACTGTTAATAATCAGTAATAAAAGTTGTTTAAAGTAGCTTTTGGTTTCCATCCTAGGGTAGAAAATATTTGAGGAGAAAGAGAAAGTATTTTATAATGAGTCACAACTGCTAACAACATATAAACAAGCATGTTGTTAGTAAACATATGTGTTCTCTCATCTGAAGTGGTTCCAAATACAAATTTCTCGTTTGTCAGAGTATTTCACGTTTTTTCCCCGTGTCTGGAACGTGGCCAGCCGCCTGGGAGGTATAATGATTCCCCAGAATGATCTCATTTAAATGAGTAACCGATACCAGCCTTTGTGTGAGCAAAAATGTCCCGAGGCTCGTAAATTGCCATAAAACCAGGAGGAGCCGGTGGCGGCTTTTCGCGCAGGTTTCAAAGGACGCGGGTCAAATTGCTTCTTTTTTTTTTCTCCTCCTCTTGAACTTCAACTCTCTCATTCATCCTCGTGGTTAAATATTAGTTCAAATCTGTTTCTGTGCAAGTAAAGGACGGCATTGATTTAATGGGAAACTTCATCTAAAAAGCAGATTTATTTCTATATTTCTATGTTCAATGAAGAACTTTTGGATCCAATTTGATGGGTGTTTGATGATCGGCTGTTGAAGTGAAAACTGTTACTTTAAATAGAATGAAGTTGAGGAAACGTTCCTGAGAGGCTTTAAGGTAAATGTGGGTCACACTTGATGCCATATTTACTGCTGGATTAACACTATGTTCGCTAACATACACTCTTTCTTGGGATTGTGAAAGTTTTAGTCGACTTATTTCACCATTTCGTAACATCGGGCATCACTACAGGTGGTTCTTATTCTTGTCGTTTAATCACATTTTTAAAGAGGCCGTTTCTTGGGGTTTGAACTTGAGAATAAGTCATTGTGAGAAGACGACGATCACATCAAGTCCGATCTGAAACAGACCCTTCACCGCACAGTTGTAATAAATGCACGTCCAAGTGTGCGCTTCAGCGTCAAGGCACACAAAGGGCCGACTGTGGAAGCCATAGTTGGCGGCGTGGATGGACACACACTCGGGACAGTGTTTTGTCTTGGCGTGTGGGCCGAGCTCTGATGCTCTGACTTCGGTCCGGTCAAGCCGGTCAATCATGACTTGTCGCAGCCGTCCCTCGTCCCTTCTGGATTATCTCCCTTCCATCTTTCATGGCATCGGTACGTAGGTTTGGATCCTGCTCCAGCTGCCAGCTTCGGAAGAAATTTCAGAATGGGAGAGAGTGGAAGTCGCGCAGCGCCGCCGCCGATTGGCTCCTGGGCTCTCGGATCAAGGCTCAGGGAGAAGATGGGAATGTTTGGAAAAGAGGGACGACGGCAGGAAACGCTTCGAAGGCAGGTGGACTTGTGTTATGTTGTGTCGGGCGAGGGTAAGAACGGGTGTGACTTGTTGTGTCGTAGTGGTCTAATGGGTCCGACAATATGTTTTTGTTACTCATTTGGTTTTCTCTTTGGACATTGGAGTAAAGTAACGGTAGTAAAGGTAGTAAAGTAGATTTGCTTCTAACCTTCTAATAGGTTATTTGTACTGTACGTTAACACAAAATCTGATTTTAAACATTTTTTTTCTCACACTTTACTCCTTTCTGGTGACAAAACATCATCTAGTTGTTTCTTAACCCTTGTGTTATCCTAGGGTCAATGTGACACAAAAACAAATATGTTTGTGGTATCCCTTATATTGTCTCAGGGTCAAGGTCAACCTCCTCCCTGGCTTCCATAAATGCATATGCAGTGGTGGAGTTCGTTCACCTTGACCCTGAGAGAACACAACGGTTAAGTGACATCACAGTAGGTCTAAAGTTATTGGAAAGTCAAAATAATGGATTGAATGAATTGTAGCGCAATCGTATGTAATTTTATTAAAAAAGAATGGAAGCCATCATTTATCTGTCAATGTTAAATCTGGGCCTCGATTGGTCAACTTTTTTTAAACCCCGCGATATGATTCTGGAAATGTTGATATTGTGGTTGAGGGCTATATCACAAACTTTCTTTCTTGCACATTAAAAATGTAACAGGATGCATCTTGGGATATAGCAGTGATTTGGTTAGTATCTCTTCACTGTTCTAAGGGATGTATTTATAAAATAAAATTTAGATATTTATAAACTTCTATACTTGTCTGTAGACATGTGTCAATCACAGATTCAGTTTTTAAGATTAATTCATGCCTGAAATCATTAGTTAAAATGTTGAACTTGTCTGATGTGACCGACGATCTCAGTCTCTTATAATTAAACACATGAAGATCATTTTAACCGATCAAACTTTCAAAGTCTCCTTCACCATCAACAGTTTGCATACGAGTTAAACACATTTTTACACTTAAACCAAACACACTGCTGCGGAAACTCATTGGACAGAAATGTGTGGTTCTGTTTTGAGAAGCTCCTCTCGCTCACATTCATTCACATTAGAAGTCTTTTTCAATTATTACCACCATAATGGCATAATAACGCTCAATGATGATGACTCCAATTTACTCCCAGATTTTGTGGCTTTGTGTCCGTCCAAAGGTATGCCTGATTATTCTCTTTTTTTTTTTCTTCAGACAAAGTTCCCGTCAGACAGCCAGACCCCTCTCTCTCTCTGTGTGTGTGTGTGTGTGTGTGTGTGTGTGTGTGTGTGTGTGTGTGTGTGTGTGTGTGTGTGTGTGTGTGTGTGTGTGTGTGTGTGTGTGTGTGTGTGTGTGTGTGTGTGTGTGTGTGTGTGTGTGTGTGTGTGTGTGTGTGTGTGTGTGTGTGTGTGTGTGTGTAATCGGGTCAGACTCGTGAAACAATGTTGTCCTTCTTCACTCTTCAATGGATTTCTTCTCAATCTTGCTTGAGTTTGTTCCCTCGAAAGGCTCTAAAAATGTTGCTGTTCGAGTATAAATCAAGTGGGACAGCAGTTAGATCAGTGAGAGACTGATGGTGAAAGTTAAAAATCACAGTCGGACCTTGATTTTTTTTGCTTAATTTTACAACAGTTTTATAACAGTTAGCATTGTATGCTAAGACCTGTTTACTTGTATCTGAAGATTTTGTTCACCTGTTGTTGGATTATCAAGCTTTGATTTAACTCTAAGGCAGTGGTTCTCATCTTTACGGGTAACACTAAACTGGTTTTATTTATCTATTATTTATCTTACTATAATTATCTTGTTATATCGAGTTATAGGGAGTCATTTAATAATGTTTTAGTCTGGTGCCAGAACTTTTAACAGTTATATATTTTTAACCCTTGTGTTATCTCTAGGTCAAGGTGACCCCAAAGGTTATTTTCTTTTTTATTAAAACGTCTTATCTGGATTAACTTTTTTTTTTTTCTAGAATTCAAAATGATTGAAATTCTAACCCGTCTTTTTGTTTTTGCTTCATCTGGTCGGACGGATATATTTTGATTTGAGATCGTGGACAGTTTATCCTTTTTCTGACTTGGAGCCATGATCTTGACTTGAGCTGATCCTCACCACAAATCATGTCAAATGTACTAGTTTAATCTAAGAAGCTTTAAGTGATGATTTTATTGGGTAAAAGTGAAGGTTGTCGATGTAGATGTTGATGGTGACGATGTGGACTAAGAGCAGCTTATAGAGGAGAAAATAAGTCGATAGTCAGGTGGACAGAGAAGCTGCGTTAAGCGATAAATCAGTTAAATTGTTCCATCAAAAATAAAGATTTCATCGGTGCAGTTTCTGATTAACTTAACTGCACTGATCCCTCGCCAGTTGAGTTCGACTCGAATCCTCTGGTTTCACAGTCAGTAATTTACCCATAAAACTGTCGTCTGTGATTGTAAAAGGAATTACAGCGATATCATTCAAGCGAGCGGAATTCCAGATTTTTCTCTTGACCGTTTTCTTTCCAATCTGTAATCAATGCTGCAGCTCCGCAGCCACTGTTCACTTTCTTGTCAGGCCAAACCATAAAGATAATAAATGACTGGCGTTCGCCTTGATGCACAGACGAAAACACATTCTTTAAATCTGCATTTGATATAATGTGAAAAATGTGTGCAGAAGTGAAAACAATGTGGATTCTGCCTTTTAAGGAGCGTTCGCCGCTGCTGTCCTTTCGCTCTGCAAACCATAATTGTCTTCATTGAGAGGGCAGGGCAGGAAGTGGGTTCTGGGGAAGGCGGCGTTCCTCGGACACACGCGTCTCGATGGCTCCACGATGAAGTTGATTAATACGCTTCGGTCGCGAGCGATGACGGCCTCGCTCAAGTGTTCCCTCGGTCGTCCCTGACAACCGTGAGTGTGTGTGTGTGCTGCTGCAGGAATGTGGTGACCTCACGGCGGTTCCTGCGACGAAGCGAAGTCGCCTTTTTCTTCCACACCTTTTTCTCGTTCAGTCGCTCGGGCCTCGCTCTTCTCATTAGAGACCGGGTTTTCTCCGTCCATCTGAACCTGTCTTCTCCTCTCCCTCGTTCCGTCTCCCTCACCTCTCTTCTCGCTATTTTTACCCTCTCTCCCACTGAGCCCACATCTGGATCTGATTGAAAGAGCGAACAGCCCTTCAGCCATAAAAGACTGTGGGCTTTCTGTGTTTGTGTGCCTGGCAAACGATGGCAGATCCATCTGTTACTGTCCTCAGACAAAAGGATTTGACTAAATCACACGACCACAGACATGCAGCGGCACAACACGAGCCCTATTAGCGTTAAGGGAACTGATTTATAGTCGATATCGGAATATCCTTTTCGACGTTGACACAAAATAATGAAACCAAATCTGCTGTGATGTCTTCACATTGAGCACCTGGCCTTGGATGCAGCTGGTCCTCTTCTTTCCTCGGGTAGAATTTATGGATCACATACTGAGGTTAAATTGGGTTTTAGGTGCAGGGGTTTAAGGTTTTACTACCATTCTTCCATTTGTACGCCTTGCGAGTGTAGGTCAATGTTGACCTTTAAAAAGTTACACTTTTAATCTGATAATCTTTTGGAATACTTACTTCATGGTAACAAGCAACAGTGTGTTTGTTGATCGACTTTATATTTTATTCTTTTAAACTTGAATGTGGCCCTTTGATTGGCCCTCATGAACTGATACTCTTGAACTGATTGAAATGTTTCTGACGATTATCTATTTATTTTGTGCTTTTTAAAACCTATGTATCACAAGCTCAACTATTGAGGTAAATGTTTAGCATCAGACTTTGAATATGACTTGTCAACACTGAATTTTTACACCATCAAAATCAAACTTTTAATTTGAAAATCCATCAAATTTATTATTATATTATTATTATTATTTTTTTAATGCATGAATAAATTCTGTGTAAAATGTGTAAAAAAATAAAATATGAAAACAAATCTATTAAAATAATTAAATTTAAACATGTCCAATCAAAATTCAACGTAAGAAAAAAATTAATGAAGATTAATTCAATGTATAACAAAATTCAATGTTAAAAATGTCTCTTGTTTTCATTAATTCTTTATATAAAAAGTAAATGTCATAACTATTTTGAAACGAAATGCCTCTAACTCAACATTGACATTTGTGTTTTTTGATTTGTATTAATGATAAAATAAAATACAAATACGCTTTCTAAAATCATCTTGTATTTATTTCTTTATAGTTTCTACACATCGAATGAATGCTCTTTTTCTTGCTTATTTATTTTGTTTAAAGACAGTTGTTTCCCTTCAAATACTGAGGGGTTCTGTGTATATTTTGAATGAAGGACCAACTGTTGGTAGCAATGAGTTTCTGGAGGAAATGAAAAGAACACATCTTGATAGATAGTTTTTTTCTTGACCAGGCCAAAGTTAAACTATACATCTAAAGAATACACTTCACCATGAGGTGAATGTTTCCAAAGTTATGAGTAGATATGTCCAGAAGGTTCAGTCATGGTTCCAGACAAACCTTTTTTTTTCTTCATGTGGTCCCGTATCCTAAGACAAGAACAACAACTTTTTGAGGGCAACACTTAACTCACTGTGTTTTTATCTCTTAAAAAACAGTTGAACTGAACCAAAACCAAAAAACACTAAATCACTTTTAAATACCAATAATGTCACCGAAACAGTGCAAGTAACGTATCGCAGGGTTCCTCAACGTTTATTGCAAAACGCGCCTGTATTATGTCGGCATTGTGTTCCCTGAACGACCTTCAGAAGAAAACAGTAAAATTAAATCGTTACAGACTGTGTGTCACTCATTTTCACTAGTTTACAGATTTATTTTAAAAATAAACTTGACTTAAACATGCGTCTTGAAATGTCAAAAGTCACAAGCTCATTTTACTTTGGAGAAAATACCATGTTTTCACAAAACAAAACACATTTCAGACAGTACTGATGAATACAATGTATTGTTATTTTTTCTATGCCCAGTAACAAATGCCTTACAGACCGGTACCGTATCTATTCTATACCAAACTCAAGGCCCTGGACCTGATGTTGCCCACTAAGGTATCTCCCTGCATAACTTTAAAACGTGTTCAACTTCATATCTATACTTATCAGGACCAAATGCTGATAATGAATGTCCAAAGATAGCAGAGCTTCTATGTGTTTGTGTTTCAAGGATAAAAAAAAGGATTTGCGTGGATATTTTGACACCGATAAGTCAAAGCTAAATTTAGCCTCTGAGACAGGGAGGAAAAAATGCCAAAGATTAAAGTGTTTCATTTGTTTCATATTTCTGATCCGCGACCTGGAATGTGTTTTAAAAAGTTGAGCCCTTACATGATTGAGTTTGACTTGTTCCATAACTGAGCAAAAAGACTTAAGGTACTTTTGAAAAATTCAACTTTACAAGGCTTATTTTTAAACAAGCATCAAAGACGGACTCTTTGTTCGACTTGACTGAGACTTAAGAGTTGATCTGTCTTTGCTGCTGCTGATCAGGAATGATTGAATTTCTTAAACACGTCCAAATATGTTATTGCTTCGTTCCCCCGGTGATGAGTCTCGGTGCTGCATACCTAACGGTGTTTTTTAAGAGTGGAACTAAACTTGGTTACGGCTCCAAACCTTCATCCTGTGATGACCTAAATGACTGCTACATTCCTCCAGTAAATGGACCATACACACAAAATTGCTCGTCCTGTGCCAAGGAATTGTGTCTTGGGTTTTTTTTTTTTCTCCCGAAGCGACACAGAAACAGTCCTTCATTAGGCAGAATGGAACGTCTTGACAGGCCTTCAGCTCAAGTGTCGTGGTGGTTGTTGGGGCAACAAGTGTGAAATTGTCTAACACTCCTAAAGTACTGTAGAATCCAGGGTGTCTTTGTTAACTGTTTTCATGAGGTTTCAACTTGACGGGTCCAAGTTGGGGGGAAAAAAAGATGAAGCGTTCCAAACCTGGGGAACTTTTTTTCACTTGCATGGACCAGGACCGTAGCCCTGTGGGGCCCTTTGACGGCCCACCTGGATTGGTACTTATACAGTCATATGGCAATAGGAACATGTAGGTAGAAGTAGCTTAAATTTGAGGCTTAGTTTCAAGCCCTTATTTCAATTTAAAGTTCAATTAATGTGTTGATTTAAGTGTGTCTTAAATAGATCTTGGACTCTATTGAAATCATTTGTATGTGTCTGTTTGTACAAAACTCTCTTCATATTCATTGAAATATTTACATTAGAATATATTCTTAAGCCCCGCCCACTGAAAACACTTCTGGAAATGAAATCTTGTTTACCATAACCACGCCCATTCTGCTGTGATTGGTCAAGGATTGAGGTTTCCGTGTCATCAATCCCGGAAGCCTCCACCTCCAAGGGACTCGTTGTAAAAACAAAGCGGGGTTTGATTACTGCTGGCTGGAGGAGGAGGGAAGCCATTATTACGTCATAATGGTGTCTCGTAACCTCTCGTTCGCTGAGTTTTCAGACGGAGGATAACTTTATATGTAATAATTTAAAAATATTATTGATTTTTTATATATATATATTAAACAATATATTATTATGTAATATGTTTCTGGACTAATTTTTTGTTCATTCTTTAAGCACCGACAAAGTTCAAGATTTACCAGTTTAATACCAATATAGTGACCGTCCCTAATTCTTCTGAACAGAAATATAATTTAAATTTTGCTACTTACTTAAGCCTTTACTTTATTATTATTATTGTATGTATTATTACTGAAACCAGGGATCTAAAGAGGTTTCTGTGTATTATGAAAAAATGACAAGAACCACAATTATTGTTCATTAATTGATTTTACAAAACTTTAAAAGAATTACAAACTTTCTTTGTTCTTCTTTAGTTCGATGGTGATAAAAAAAAAAAAATTAGCAACAAAGTGTAAACAAGGTTTATTCATTCTATTCTTCATGGTAGTTAAAATTATATATTTTTTTCAGTTTTACACAAATAAGAGTAGAAACTCTTTTTTCTGACCCATCTCTTGCATAAAAAAAACTTTTTTTATACCAAGAATATCTTAATGCAGCAATGTTCAGACAGTCAGATGTACAGACGCCTGCAGTTGCTTCAGCCAGTAATCTTTCAGCCCATTTTTTATCCCGACTTCACGGCCGTCATGTTCAACTATAAATTATGCTTTCATAGACGTGAAGCCCCAAGTCGACAGCTGACCCTCTGACCCTTCATCCGTCAACTGTCGTCTCTCTGTGCTACCAAACATCAATCCTGGACCGGCTGGTGTCGCTGCCTCTTGTTTTCTCAATGGCTCGGCTGGTGGGGAAGTTCGTTAATGGAGAAGAAGGCGGAGCTTCTGTCAAATTGAAATTAAGCAGTGAATTTTGTGTTTCCTGGCCTGATTCTGTTGGTTAAATGTTCAGTGTGTGCTTCCTCGGATGCATGTGTGAGCCCCGGCTCTAATAATAGACGCAGGAATGGTTGAGGCCTGGGAATGTTGTTCTGTGTGGAAAAACAAACTTTCTTGTCTCCCTCTCTCCTGACTTGGAGGGAAGGAGAAATGACATGATAAGGAGAGGGAGGATTATGATTGGAGGGAAGATGGCAATCTTTCAGGGAGTAATTATTGAGTTCTGTTCAGAACTGTTGTTATCTACCGTGTTGTTCCTCCCCATGGTTTCTCAACAGTGGAGACCAGAAATGAGTGAAATAACATGAAGACATTTTCACATCAAGAGATCTCTTATCGCTCCGTGTTTCCTCCCTTCATGTGTTGTATATCAACAAGTGTGTGATAACTTAATATACTGGAATTTGATCCACTTAAGTTCACTAACAAATAGGCTGTGTATTGGCAAGAATCTGGCGATATGATGCGTATCACGATACATGTGTGACGATACGATATATTGTGATACGTTTTTTCTACAATATGTTTTTTTTCTTTTAAAGAAACATCACTTTTCTGGCTTTTACAACAAAGAAATGAGAAAATAAATTCTCCAATCAAATGTGAAAGTGCTTGAAGGAAATGGCTTTTCAAAATACTAACAAAAAATATAAACTTATATCAACAATAAACAATGAACAGTCTCAACAACCCAGAGCAACATTCAATATCCAGTATCTGTCAGTGTTTTTGACTTTAAACTTTGTTTTAAAGCTAAATGAGTCCAAATATCGACTTTTAAAGCTGCTGGACTGGTGTTTCCTTTCTTCTTCTCTCATTGCTGCCTTTTCGCCGGTTTTCTTGATACTTTGGCACGGATGAATGTTACCAACTAGTGGCCAACGTCGTGAATATTTAAAAAGTAGAATAAAACTTTGAAAGATTGTCTTATATATATTACTTACTTACTTACTTACTTATATACACACACTATTGAAAAACAAACCATAAATTAACTTTATAATTTAACTACTTTTATTTATTTCAAAGGTATATTTACATACAGAGATGCATTTAAAAACATCCAAATACCTCCATTGTGCTAGTCTCTAACGTCTTGTAATGAAGCCTTAACATGAGGAATTGTTCTAAATGTAAACAAGTCTATATCTTTAGCTGGTTTGTAGCAGGAGCTTAAAGGCTAACATGCTACAGAGACAGGGTAAATGTATCGCGAGAGCTTCCAGTCTACTGCCCTGTCCCTTACACTGTCTCAATCCCTCTCAGTGAACTCAAACTTTGCGGCTGTGTGTGTGGAAAGTGAATATCATGACCTGGTCATTCATTATTAAAACCGTTTTGACTTTAAAATAACCTTATTTAGGAGTTGATTTCTTGGTCAGCTAGCAAACATAAAATAGATCCACGACAACTCCATATAGAATAATAAAGTTTATCTGTCTAACGTTACAGCCTTATAAGCCTTATTATTTAGTATTTTGAGTGCACAAGTGCGTCCAGTGTGCGAAAATGTAGTGCGCAATGAGCGCATCGATGGACGCTTTCCATCCTCAACGGCCGCCATCTTAGTGACGTAGATGACGCTAAACGGAAGCTACGTCACTGATGACGCATCTTTGCAGCAGATACCGAAAACGTGATAAAAAAGAAAACAACCAATTTTACCACAAAACGACAATAACAACACAATGAAACACAACTTAATAAAAACTAAAAGCGCTGTCGGTGATAGTTTTACAACTTCCAGTTGAGATCAGCGTTAAAAAGTAGTAGAAGAAGAAGCTGTCGAGTCATTTCCTGTAAGTGTGTAGCGACAGTGTTTTATTTGAGACAGTACTACATTTCGAAAAAGTGTGTACTATAAACCAGTGCACAAGTAGAAGTGCGCAAATCTTCTCTTTGTGATGCTGCACCACTGAACATGACTCTCTTGATTATAATTTATTTAAAAAAAAAACCCATTTTGTAAGTTTCAACACTTTTGTTTTGCCGAGTTGCACAAAGATCTGGACTCTCTTCCCAAATTCCTCTGGCCTGAGATTACGTCAAGACACGAACATGGAATACGATCATGTCATTTCTTGTGACTTCTGGAAGTTGTGTTCCGACTGAAAACCCAGCTTTTATAGAAGGAATTTATGGACTGTGAAGAAAACCATTTCAAGTGTAATATTTCCATCCCGCGCTCTGACATGCACTTTAATGGAGCTTCTCTTCTTCATGTATACCTGCTCCCACACACACTCACTCAGTGCTGTGTGTGTGTGTGTCTTTTGGGGATGGACTGTGTGTGTGTGTGTGTGTGTGTGTGTGCGCTTACATGAGGGTGAACGCTACCTGGATTCCTGCATTCCAGCGAATTGGGCCGGAGCCAGAACATTCTGGGAAGTGGGCCGGTGCAGAAGGGACGGGGGAAAATGAAATGACAAAAAGAGGATAAGATTCAAGCTTCCTGTGATCCATTCTAAGACGTCCTTGTGGGTTATTCTGGTCGCCCGTGACGACCATTACGTACGTTGATGAAATCCACTTTTCTTCCTTTTTAAAACCGACGAATGATATCTGCTGACTTGTACGTGTGGATCTGAGAATGAAACATCAGGACTTTAGGTTCGGGTCTGCTCGAGGTGAATTCGCTGATCTAATCGCTACGAGCTACACACACACACACACACATTAAACTGCCATATAAGGAGAGAGTGAGAGCGAACTGGGCAGGGTTCAACCCGGGGGTCTCCTCGAAACGCTTGTATTCATTTTCTCTCACTCGTCGGTGCCAACTCCCTCTCATCACACCATCGCCGTCTTTCACTCTCCTTCATCCCCCTCCTTTAACCAGATCAGCGGCTGGTCCCGGGCCAGCGTGTGGACGTGCGTGTTCGTCGTAAGAATGTCGGGCAAAAACTTGTAACTTAAGGAAGTTAAAAAACGCTGGAGTTTTGTGTCGTGCACTTAAACCATCTCGGTCTAACATTACATAATGTGTCTGCTGTGGTTTTGGAAAAGTTGTAAACCACTCTGGAGCAGCTGTTATCAATATTTGGAAACACGAGGCTTGTGCGGGACAAGGTTCCGCCAAATCGCTTCTTCTTTTTTTTGTTGACCTTTTACCGAACTGTTATTGATCCTTCATGCTCGTGTTGTAAAGAGAGACAAAGTTCAGTCCGTCGTTGAATATTTTGACGGCGTGTTTGTTAATGTGTAAAGTTCGAGGGCCGAAGACCCCCCGCGGCTCCTGTCAATGGTTCGGTGTCGGGAGTCTCCGCTGTTTCTCTTGTGTTGTTTGTGTGTGTCGCACACTCGGGTGAGTGTCGGGGGCGCTTGTGTTTGACCGACACTCTTTCATCGCACACAAGGCTTGTGTGTTTGTTGTCGTAACATGTGACACTTCTGTAGTTCTGGTTGATGGAGTGTTGCTTGGTTTGCTGGAGATGTTTTCATCTCAAAGTAAATTTGTCCTTCTTCACAAGTGTGTTGTTAAACTTCACATTAATATCCACATACTAATAGCACAGCCACATATAAATGGTAAATTCAATAAAATAATCATTAGGAAAAGGAAAATGGATAAACATGAAAACTAGCAAGAACTGGTAAAGAAAATGAAGACTTTTTTTCCTACTGTATATGTATTAAAAAATGTAGGAATCTACAAAAAAAACACTGTACAGCTGGAATAACATAAAAATTAAATGAAATATTGGCCACTATTCAGTATGCAACTAGTGTAACATTAAAGTTAGACACATAAAAGCATATTTAAAAAATAAATACAAATAATGTGTTGATTTAAGTGTGTCTTAAATAGATCTTTGACTCTATTGTATCATCAGTATGTGTCTGTTTGTACAAAAATCTCTTTTCATTTCAATATTTACATTAGAAAATGTGCTTAAGCTCCGCCCAATGAAAACACTTTGTTTTTCTGGAGATGAAATCTTGTTTACCATAACCACCCCCAATCTGCTGGGATTGGTCAAACAATAAGTTTGTCACCACGTGTCATCAATCCAGGAAGTCTCCACCTTCAAGGGACTTGTTGTATAAACAAAGCGGGGAGTGATTACAGCTGGCTGCAAGAGGATTGAATCCATTATTACGTCATAGTGGACGGACTCCGCTCTTGTAACCTCTCATTTACCGAGATTTCCGACAAATCATCATGATGAGGAAGTTGCATATTGGAGAGGAAGACTTCAACATTTGAAACATGTGAGTCAGGGGAGTTGTTTTTTCACTTTAGTTGCCTGACATATAAATTACAGATAAAAGAAATTCTGTAAATGAGGCAAATGCTTTCTCATTTTTAACTTTCTTCTTTCTCAGACAAAAATAGCGATTTTGTTTTACTTGGATTTGGAGATTAGTAGTGTCGCCAATATATTTTACATTCGCAGAACAGTTAACAAAACATCCAACATACACCTATCTAGTTTTCTTCCGTCATCTATTTCGTAATAGTGTGTCCACACTTTAGCCTTGAAACTTGTGGCTGAATCATAATCATATCTTAGGCTTTCATCTAGTTCCTCCTCTGTTGTTAACTCTTCTTCACTCTACCCACCTTTAATGCTGAGAAAAGCATCATGGGGCTTCGTCATGAAGTATCATAATCAGAGCCATATTTTTAATAGATCTTCTTCACAAGTTTCGGGACGACTGGAGTATATGTAGGTCAACATGGCACAACTAGGGGGAGATGGATTTCAAGGCCAAGTCTCTCTTGGGATGTTCCCAACCTCTCGTTCAAGGGTGGTCCAGGTTGTGGATCAGCGGGGGTGTCACAGGCAAGCCAAAGCTCATTGATGCGGAGCGAAGGCTGGTTTGTGTGGTCCGATCCAGCGTGGACAGCCAGCGTTGCCAGCTCCCTGATTGAAAAAAAAGGACGAGATCGCCAGTTTTGATTCACCGCAAATCGAATCATGACGGCACCAGAGGTCGGAGATTGACAGCTCAATGAAAACACACTTCTTAGGTTGCATTCGTTTGGAAAAGAAACTCTTGTGAATCTGTTTTTAGGACGATTTAACAGTATGTTTGGTTTAGTGCCTTCCTAAACACACACTCGCGTGTGATGAACTTCACGTCTTGTTGACCTGCATCTCAAACCTCACTTTCTGTCTAATTGAACTCTGTCGGTTTATTTATAGTGTGTTTGGATCTCCTGGTTGTTGCCGGATGTGGATGCTGAGAGATTTATGACGCACCCTCAAATCTTCTGAAGCTACTGGTTGAATGTTGGAGTGTTAATCACTGGGTGGCTCAGTTTCTCTCTCTGTCTCTTTCATGCTTTTCTCTCCATTCACATGTTTCTGTGGCAACCCTGTTCCGTAGCAACCCGGCCACCAATAACGCCGCTCCCATGCCGGGCTTTCTACCTGCCCTTGCTTCCTGTCTCAAGTTGTTCCAAAGTTTTTTTTTTAGCAGATAGTGTAGGTCTAGAGGGGGAGCTCTGACAATCACGGTTACACACTGTTTGTGAGTCTTATTCTGTAAGTCTTTGGTGATTCTCTCACACAAAGCA
Organism: Callionymus lyra; assembly: GCF_982586985.1. Lineage (NCBI taxonomy): Eukaryota > Metazoa > Chordata > Actinopteri > Syngnathiformes > Callionymidae > Callionymus > Callionymus lyra. The sequence continues at coordinate 23,043,484 of NC_141824.1, forward strand.
ACTGTTTTCGAGGGTAGATCCTCATCTTCCTTCAGTCACTGTCCAAAGCTTGAGGCCGTACAGTTAGTTAGTAAGTTAGTCATAGTTTGTTCACTTGTTTTTCAATAAAGGTCAATAAAATATAAACATCTGTTTTTGTTGTTTGGTAAACTAGTTAAAATGGAATAAATTCAGTTAAAACTTGATAAAGACTAACTAAACTAAATTATACAAAAAATAAAGTTACATTTGATTCATTATAACCCTTGTGTTATAAGTGAAGTTGACCCAAATGTGTTTGTGGCTTCCTAAAATACATATGCAGTGGTGGAGGTAATTCACTTTGACCCAGAGGAAACTAAAGGGATATCACAAACACATTTGTTTTCCGGCCTTCGGTCACCTTGACTTAGAGACAACACAAGGGATACTACAAACACATTTGTTTTTGGGCCTTTGGGTCACCTTGACCAAGAGACAACACAAGGGATACTACAAACCCATTTGTTTTTGGGCCTTTGGGTCACTTTGACCCAGAGACAACACAAGGGATACTACAAACACATTTTTTTTGGTGCCTTCGGGTCACCTTGACCCAGAGACAACACAAGGGATATCACAAACACATTTGTTTTCGGGCCTTTGGGTCACCTTGACCAAGAGACAACACAAGGGATACCACAAACACGTTAGTTTTTTTTGGGTTTTTGGGTCAATTTGACCCTTAGATAACACAAGGGTTAAATATCAACTTGAGTCCGGCGTTTTGATCTAACATCCATCAGGTTGTTTTTGAGCAATAAACAATATATTTTATATACATTGTAGGTTTAAATGCGTTCCCACGGTGACAGACTTTGTTCTGTCAGTTTTATTTTGGAGGGAAACGTGATCTGCGGTGAGAGAGTCATTGTCGAGTTCTCATAATGGGAAATGGCAGCGACTGCGTCTAGCAACTAGTTATTGTGATGCTTTGAAACCACATCAAGACAGTCACACCACCAAAGGTTATTTAAGGTCGTGACACGTCGTCACGTCAGAACCCTCTAAAGCAGGGGTTCCAAACCTCGTTGCAATGTGGACCGGTTTAATGAGGGCGTTATATAAAATATATAAAAATTGCTGTTTTTGCTGTGGATAATTTGGAAAAAACAATTTAAGTAAGTTCACCTGAAACACATTATTTGAAACACACCGAAACACTGCAAACTAAAAACAACAAAGATGTTTGATGCAAATACTTTAATTGAATTTTGCTCAAATATGTTGTTGAGATAAAGTATCTTTATATTGTTTCTCTTAGTCTTTAATCATGTTGAACCTTAATCTTATTTGCTTTATTAATCTGTAAACTGTAACAACCAATTTATCAGATTAAATTTGCTCTTTGAAAGTTTTTCTCTTGATCAGAAGGTGACTTTGGTGGCGAAAATGGTAGAAGATGTTCCAAGTTTTCAACAATGGACACTGACTATAAATCAACGTAGTGTTTTCCTTTCATTTTGAGTCTAACTGACAGGTTTAAAAACCATGTTTTGATGCTTCAAACACCGCATGTAGAAGTCATTGATGGACGCAGCCATCGCTCACAAGCAGCTGTCGCCTTCACAAAGAACACTTTTCACCTCTTCCATAAGTGGCGAATCATTCTTCGGCCAAAACGACTTTCTTTCAACGTCAAATGGATATTTTTCCGAACCCCGCTCTGAAAAGGTCTTTGTTGCTCGTGGGGTCGTCTTTAGAAAAGGAGTCAGAAGACGTCGCAGAGGTTCAGCCTCTGTTGTCGCAGTTGTTTCTTAAAATAATCCTTCATTTCTAAGTCAACACTGCAGCGGTCACGTTGGATACCTTCTCTCCGAGTCGACTTAAATTCTTGCCGTCAAAACCCCCCGTTCCGTCCCTCCATCGACCCTCTCCTCTCGTTTTCCCACACCCATCCTCCTCCCTTTTCCCAGACTATCAACTATTCATATCGCTGCACTTCCGACGGAGCGCGTTACGTTACAGCGACTCGTGTGTCGTTCAAGTCGTACGTGGAAGAGTTCCATGAGCGAACTTGAAGAGAATTCCGAAGAATCAGATTGTCTTCTGGTAAAGTGTCATGAGGGACAGAGAGGGAGGGATAGAGACTCGGAGTAGGTATTTCCGGAGCCGTGTGGAGGTTAAAGACCAGTCGCTGATGTCTATCTGGGCTGCAAGTTTTTCGGACGGGAAGTGGTTGGGATGTCAGATTTTGGTCTGTGGCAGGAAATAATGGATGAAGATTATCAAAGACAACTTGTAGAAGTTGTTGTGACGATCACTTTATTTTGTGCTGGCGTGATGTCTGTTTTAAATCGTTGTTTAGTGTTAGAATCAGGACAAGAATCAATAATTAAAAGTGTTCATAGTTAAGTGTCTTTTTGCCACTTCATTATTGAGCACAATTGAAATAAAGAACAAGTGTGCGATACCTTTACTGTGCGACTGGGTCGTCTGCGCGTATCATGTCCTCGCCCAGAACATAGCTATTAGAAACAAAGGTTCTTTTCACTGCATGTATCTCATGCACAGACACACACGCCCGTGCACATCAGCCCAGATCTTATTACGAGGGTGTTTTCTCTCTCACACACTCTTGCACCTCAAGTCCACGACTTGTTTTAATGTGAAGCCGGGGAGGGTTACATGTTGATGATTGAAGACAACATCTCTTGATCAACTTTTTTTTGTCTTTGTTTTATTTTATCAACAGGAAAAACACACAAACATTTGACCCAGTGTCGTGTAAACATGTAGTATATATGCCGCCCCCGTGTGGCGAGTGTATATACATGTATTGCGTTCTTTCACTAGAAAATATGCTAAAAAATAATACAAATTTAAGTTTGTTTAAGTATTTTAAATATGTAAAGTGATAAATAAGTAAAATGTCTTGTCAGACAGTAGTTTTGTTTGTTTAGTTTGAACTTAAATGATAACTTAGAGAGTTAAAAAATATAGATCCATAAAAAACAATTCAGAATATCCACTTAAAAACACATATCGACCCTTTTTCTTTTTTCTTTTGATTCAGTATCAAGATGAATACATTTTAGTATTATTCAATTATTAAAGTATGAAATGTAATTAAAATGATTAATGCAAGAAAATACATCATGTCATATTTGACTAAAATCTGTATTTCTTCTTTAATTAAAGTTTTGTTCTTTTGTCTCTAAAAATCAAGCTTTTTGGACATTGTTACAAAGTTACGCATACTTTTCTATGGACCAAGATCAAATTTATAAATGACTAAATTAAACATATTATTTTAATTATAATGTTAATGAACATATTCTTGCACTATGTGTTTATTCAAATATGTATTTATGTTTTTCAATTTCTGCTTCTTCTCTGAATTTACTCTTGTAACTCCCAGTGTTTCCCGGTTGTGGGACAAATAAAGGAATATCTTATCTTATCTTATAGTGTTTGAAGTGAGACTACGGAAAAAGACTAAGAAGAATCTGGAGAGAAAATGATTGTAGTTCAGTAGAAATTCAGAGTTTTGAACAGAGATCTAGACCGGTAAAGAAGAGAGTGCAGGTAGGGTGGACAGTAACTCTGATACAAAAACAAGAGTTAGACGAGTTGGTGATGCTTTAAATGGAACTGACCAAGAGGGAGAAGATAAAAGATGAAAAATGACCAGAGAATGTTAGAGATGGAGTATAAAAGAGTTTGATTTGTAGGTTTTGAAATCTCGTTTCTAAAACACATGGACAGTCATGTGAGCAGAAGGTTGTGCACACAACATGTTCGATCAGACTGCTAATTTGGAATTTTGGCTCATGTTGAGAGATTCCCATTTTCAATGTTTATATTTAGGTCATTTCAAGATCATGTGCCTCTAGATGTTTAAATTCCTGACAGATGGAAGCGATGGAAACACACTCCCAGACACACACACATGCCCAACCTGGCAAGTGTCGCGGATCCTCCTACACGTTTGTGTTAGTCACACTCGCACTGAGTCATTTATTATGGGCTTTCAGAGGTTTCGCCGACGAAAGAAATGTGCAGACTCTACGTGTTTGTGATGAGCACATACTGATTCTTCCATACAATACTGGTGCAAATAAAGTTATCTCTAGTTAGTGAGGTTTTTTTTCATCATATATTTGCTAAACATTCCTACTATATGTCTCTTTTTGCACTTAAAACTAACCGTGATTTCCCTTTTTTTATTAATCTGTTGATAACAAATTTCGACATATCTTGCAACAGCATTAGCCCAAAACAAAACAGGAAATTCCAAGGATGTGAGCACTCGGGCGTTACCATGGAAACGGTTTAATGTTCATGCAGGTGTAATTGGTCAGGTCCATAATGTCAGCCAAATGTGTGGAGCAGGTTTGATGATGTTGATGATGATGATGATGTCGGACGGTAGAACAGATCCAGTAGAGGTAGTTTGACCCACATGGGATGCAGGTTCAGAGGTCAGACGTGGGGGGGGCGCATCTTAAAGTGTTCAAGTGTGATCTGAGAAGTTTGCTCTATGATAAACAAACCAAAGGTTATCAGAAGTAATAAAATAAAATAAAAAGTATCTGAATTTGCACATAATATTACCAATGTTACAAGTATTACTATTATTATACATTTAACTGGTGTGCTTTTAAAATCAAATCCAAGAAAAGACCAAATATACATTTTTCAAATACTTCCAAAAGATATCCTTTAATACATTTTTATATTTAAAGCCATTATGAGATAAACCATCATCACTGATCTCTGTCACCAGACTTCAAAAACCGGCTGTTGTTTCCACAGTAACAAGGATTAAAGTCCAATTTCCTGCCACGAGCTCGACCTTTAAATGTCCTTCGGTGACCTTTTCGGTTCTCTGTCATATGATCTCTGTTGGAAATCATTTAGTTTAGGTTTTGTGTTTTATGAAGCTTTGTAGTCGACATTAATTATTCATTTGGTTATTTTTCTATTTTAGAAAGAGAAACTAGAGTCAAGATTTTCTGTCTAAAAACCTTCACAATGATGGATAAAATGAAGATTTTACTTCGTCAATTACTTGCTGGAAGCTGCTGCATGTTTATTCATGGAGAGTTGCTGCATGACTGGAGCATCCTGTTTAAGTGTTGCTAGTGATGCAACAGTTGGATTTGTGTGGGAGGAGAAAAGTTTGTGTTACTGAGCACAATCTGGGGACCTCGAGTTGCATTTTTGTGCATCTATTTAAAAGAAAGAATGTGTTTGTGACGCGATTATGTTTGTCCTTGACAATTTATTTTTTAAGTGATGTATCAAATCATGTAGCAAAATTTGCTTTATGATTTGCTTAAGTAGAAGATCAAAATACATTTTTCATCATTATAAATCATTAATGTATAGTTAATATTCTTCTTTTTCCCTGTGTTTTCACATCAAATTAAAGACTTATTCATCACCTGAATACTTGATTTGTTTCACAAGATAACGTGATCTACTTCGAGGCGCTGAGATTATTACCTCGTTTGCTTTATTTTGTCATTATTGTAGCTTTTTGTTTTAAATACAAAATATAAGTATTAGTATTAATTGGCAATGCATGAACACTAGGTAAAAGTGATTCAAAGTACAGTCGATCTTAGAGATCATCTTTCTTTCTTTATTATATATGTGCAATAAAGAATGATTATTCTGTTTTTTTAACAATATAATTGACAAGATAGTGTCAAATAAACCTTTAAAAAATGTGTTTTATCTTAAGACAAAAGAGTTAAAATTGGACTTAGTAAGATAAGAATAAAAGTAATTACTACAGACATTTCTTTTAAACACATTTGAAGAGTAAAAATGTAAAAAAAAGTATAATAATAATTTTAATTATAAATAGTCTAAAGTCTAATAAAAACTCTCACCACTTTATCATGGTCAATATTATTTGCAATTAATATGAATTTACTGAGTGAAAGCTTCATGAATCAAACTTTTCGAAAGGGTCTAAAATAATTCAAGAAAACATTCCTATTATTATTGGAAAGTTTATTTTTTCCATTTAAAGGCATAACATGACGTGTGTGTGTGTGTGTGTGTGTGTGTGTGTGTGTGTGTGTGTGTGTGTGGTGTGTGTGTGTGTGTGTGTGTGTGTGTGTGTGTGTGTGTGTGTGTGTGTGTGTGTGTGTGTGTGTGTGTGTGTGTGTGTGTGTGTGTGTGTGTGTGTGTGTGTGTGTGTGTGTGTGTGTGTGTGTGTGTGTGTGTGTGTGTGTGTGTGTGTGTGTGTGGGCGCGTTGTTGGAACTTTTTAAACGCCTCACAAAAGCAAGTTCTCCAGGTTCCTGTCCACCCCTGGACTATAAAAATAATCAAGTTGAGACAAAGAGAGTACAGGGTGCTGACCATGACCTTGGCCTCTGACCTTCTCCGTCATCACTCTGTGTCCAGGTGTGTCAGGAACTCTCAGTCAAAGACTGAATAAAAAAACGTAACTTTGAGACACCGAAGGTTGTGTGTAACAGAAAGAGGCGGTTACCACGGCAACCGGATTCGTTGTTGGGGAAATGTCAGGAGGATCCGTTAACGCCTCTGCCCGTCCCAACGTGTTCGTCCTTCAGGTGCTTCGATCGATAAATCCTGGGAGGATTGGTAGAGTCTGGCTGAGCCGAGCCGTCGGTGTCTGCTGTGTCTATAATACACACCCGGGAGGGAGGAGGGCCCTCACACACACACACACACACACACACACACACACCCACGCCGTCAGCATCTCTCTCATGGTTTGAACGCTCATTCTCAGAACCTGCTTACATCATCCATGCACACATGCTTCGAGTGTAGTCCGACCCACAAACACACACACACACACACACAACAAGCTCCCACACACACTGACGCGGAGAAACCACTTGTTGTGTGAGGAGAAGTTGCTGAGCGGAGATGGAGCTTCAGTTGTGAGTGTCTCTGGTCGTGCTGCTGCTGGACTCCTCAGGTGGTCCCTGGTGCCTCTGTGTACCCCCCGCCGACAGAGCACACACACACACACACACACACACACACACCCGGAGCGCTCCGGATGCTGCAGATGGTCCGAACCCTGGCTCAGTTCAGCATCGCTCTGGAGGAGATGAACGAGAGCGGAGAGAACACGGGCGACGAAGGAGGCGGAGGAGAGAGGGATGCCGGCGGAGGTGGAGAGGTGATGGACATGGTGGATCATCTGAGGAACAATCACAGGAACTCGGAGGGGAATTTAAACGGGAATGGACTTTGCGCCGGAAGCCAGGCGAACACTGAGGTAGAGCGGCGTTCATCCTTCGAATCTTCCACTCGCGTTAAATCAAGGTTCTGTCGTTCCTGACCCTTGTTTTTGCCTCCAGCTCTTTGTGTGCGTTACAGTGTGTGTACAGTAGCGGCGGGCTGACTTACATCCGCTCATATATGCACAAGCAAATCCCATAAATTAACAAAGTCGCCTCTAATCTCAACAGCCTGCCTGTTAATCCAGACAAAGTAAAACCTTCAGAGAGTTCCAGACAAGCAGCTATTATTCTGTGAATTAATTTGTTGTATTGAGCTTAAATTCTTAAACATGTTTCATTTTTGTTTGTTCTGTTTGTTGATGATTTTATTTCAATTTATTTTTCATTTTGTTAATTTTAAAGTAGCATCAAAGTCAAGTTGCTTAAACTATTATTTTTTATTATTTATTATTTATTTTATTTATTCATTTAAATGTGTTTTTTAATAAGAAAACTAACTCCCTGAAGCTTATTGTGGAGAACATTTTAACATTATATGAAATACATTATTTTCTTATTGGGTGAAATTCAGGTCAAAACTACAGTTCAAATTTTAATAAAAAATAGTCTTTATCAATCCTTCTGGAGATCTCTTTCAGGAAATTGTTTAACATAACATAAATAATTATAAACACACCAATAAATAATTATTAATAATCAAAAGAAAAAGAATATAATGCATTTAAAAACACAATAATACATTAAGCTTAGGAAGAAATGATACATAAACAAACTACATTATATAACAATGGTACACAAGTACAGATCGTTGCAGAGCTGAATGATTTCCTCTCTTATTGTGTTATTTTTATTTTTATTAAAATGACTGACACCACAGGAATTGAAACAAAAGAGAAAGTAGGACAAAAACAGATGGACAGATTTTCTTCACACATTTTTTTCTTCAAATCTCCATTTGTCAAAACATCTTTTGTCAATGACTTTTTAAATCATATTCAAACTTGCCTTTTCATTTTTCACGTTTTATAAGCTTTTCTCTACAATCATTTTATTGGTCCAATAGTTTTTCTCATTTCTCTGTGATGATCTCGAGCATCTGACAAGACTGGCCTTCTAGTTTCTGTTGATTTTGTTTCATGAAACACTAGTTTTAAAGGTAAAAGTGACGAGTGTTGCTTGGAGAAGACGTTTAAGTTTAGAATCTGGATGAACGTTGTTTAAAAGAAAATGTCTTCTGCCTGTGGATGACTAGTTATTAATTGTTTTAATGTATCATCTGGCTAACATAAGTCATAAACAAGAGCTCAAAGTAAAGAATTGTCGTTCTCATGGCTGTCCACGAGAAGAAAGTGTCACAGCCTCGCTGTTAAAGAAGGAAAAAGAGGGACGTGAATAAGATGACTCTCCTCTGTGAGGCAGCCTGTTGCTGCTCTCGCCAGGCTGTTGCCAGGGGCGACCATCGCCTGGGAGGGAGGATGGAAGCCGTGACGACAACCTGGAGATGTAGAGATGCTCTGGACTTGCTGGTGTGCTGCAATAACTTCAGATTATGTTGGATTAACACGATGAAGTCCTGTGAAGATGAAGCTGTTGTTACATTCACTTCACTTTTTATCTTTACGTAACTCTTTTCTTAAAGAAGACTCGTAATAAATCAAAAATATTTTCATGATAGAATTCAAATATATATGTTTAATTCATGCAGTTTAAATATTGTGTTGTTCACCTAATTAAATGTTCCATTTTATTTAGACTTTCCTATTAAATATTTTATAATTTCATTGTATAACAACTCAAACATGGATCCCTGATTTTTCCGAGTAGTACATTGTTTTCCCACTTTATTCGAAATACTTTTGCTGTACAACAAATAACTTTTTCAAGTAAAACAAATTAAAAGTATCATTTTTTTCAACAATAATTGCATATTAAAATAGTTTTCTCTCAATCTAAACAATGAGATGTTTAAATAAATAATTTCACTGTGTATAAGAACAATAATAAAATAAGGTAAGATTCTTCATTGCATGTGTTGAATCAGATTAATATAATAACATTGAAAATATGGGCTAAAAATGTACTTCTCAACCTCGAATCCTCTCTTCACCGGACACAGCGACGGCCTCATTTTTGTTCTCAATTGCTTATGGTTGCTAAGTAACAAAAGTCCTCTTCCTTCACTTGTGTCTTTCCCTTTCACTGTGACATTGTTCTTTTCCCTTTTTTGACCTCATGGCTTCCTTTTGAAGTGGTGGAGGATGAATGAGTGCGTGATTTGTCGAAAGACGCATTTTGTTATAAGGCTAAGAACCTGTTTATAACTATATATATTTTATTAAATATACTTTTAAAGACAATAATCTGTAACAAATATAACTTCTTCTTTTTTTCGGTCGGTCGTGTTAACAAATTTGATTTGATTTTTACAATGTTTTAAAGATTGACCAGTTACGATTAAAAAAAAATTAAAAATTAAAAATAGTTTTAAACGACTTTCATTATGAAACATTTTATCTTTTTGTTTTGATAAAACATTTATAACTTTAAATGAATGGTTCTTTTACCTTTCTACTGTCTTCTTTTTAGAGATAATGTAATGCAAGAACCATCCTATATTGACCTTTTTATTTTTATATGTAGTTTTGTGTGACCGTCTAGAAAGACAAATGGAGGCAAGTTCAGGTATTATTTCAAGTGTCTTGATGGTACAATGGTTGTTCTTGAACTGGTTTCATCTGTCTGGGAATGTTATATTTGTTATCTTTAAAGGGCACCTAATGTGCTGATTTAAGTGTCTCTTAAATTGTTCTAGGACGTCTATTATACTCATCAGTATGTTTCTTTTTGCACAAAACTCTCATTTAACAAAGATATTTACATTAGAAAATATGCTTAAGCCCCGCCCGCTTATAAGGGCCCGTTTTCGCTGAGAAGTCTCGTCCAAGCAACGACGCCCACTCTGCTCTGATTGGTCACAAAAATACGAGTTGCATTCAAAGACTCGTGTAAATTTCAAACTCCTGTTTTGTATTAAAAACAAATAATAAAAATAAGGTTTGCTGCTTAATGTACACATTACAAAAACACCTAAAGGCAGAAGAAACTCTCACCATGTTTAGATAAATATTTGTTTTGTTTCAGAATTTACATTTAGGTTCTTAACTGATTTAGGGCTTCTAGGGGAGGACACCTTCACCAGAGTGATGTCAGAATGTTTAATTTAAACCGTAATCTTGTTTGGCGAGAGACGTGAGAGAACTTTATTAAGTAATAACTTCAAAACGGAGCAACGTCATGATGAATTTCAGGTGCCCTTGAAGGAGCAAGGGTGAGGAAAATAATTCCCTGCAACAAAAACCTGACTAGAAATGTCTAGATCAGAGAATCTCAAGACAGAAATAAGCTAAAGTATTATTTAAAGTTTGACTAATAATGTAAATGTTGCATTGTTTTCTCTTTGAGCGTAATGAAAACCTGGGCCAAATACTATTATCTTAAAGGCCAAAAATGGCCCACAGGCCTCGAGCTGTTAAGAAGAAAAGCAAGCCTAATAATCTGTCAACATTTTAAGAACACATATCTGGTAGGAAACATTTCAATTGATGCAAGACTCGTCGTGATGTTCGATGACTTCACCTTCTCTTGTTTCAACCTCCACATCTGACCATAACTCTGGCTTCACTGGTGGCTTCCCCCGTGAACCCGCTGACCATTAAGCCTCCCAGCGGTGGTCACCATGACGACCCAGCTAGCCAAACCAAAGAAGCATTCCTCGCATTATTCCGTCGTGTTCCGTCCAAATCGAATTGCAGACACGACCAGTTTCGAGACCGTCACACCTACACAAGCTCCGATCGTAACTGCAATGACCCGTTCATCGTCTGGCTCCGTCAGGTCGTCTTGACCATGAAGACTCCGATGAAGACGCTTTAAAAAGCGGACGCGGCTCCGCATTAGTTAGTGTGTTCAACCTTAATGACGAGTCATTTGTTTCAGGCATTCATGCTGGTGTTTGCAGCCGTGATTCTTCCACTTATCGCGCCCATTTACTCAGACTTGGTGTTTTAAATTAAACATTGCAGTACATTCTCTCTATATAAAAACTCAGAATTGAACTGTCAAATCTTGAATTGCTTGTAATTGCAGAGATGTTAAGTAAAACTGATTAATTGATTCAGTTAAATCTCTTTATCTGTTGTTGTTTTGTCATCAGATGGATCTGTCAATCCCAGTTGTTGTTGACTTTATCGATCGTTTGAATGGAGGCGTGTTCTTTATAATTACACAGCATAAGTGGATAATTATCATGTCTTTCTCTGCCTGTGCTGTTTATCATCATCTTCCTCTTGAAACAAGACTAATATTTGGAAACAGGGTTTTAAAATGTCAACCCAACTTCATATAAACGTGATTTAATTCTTTATTTTTGATTGTGTTTTCTTGCCACACACCTTTCAGACATCCCTTGCGGTGTGTTTTCTGTAGCCACATGCTAAACATAGCTTTACTCTTCAGATAATTGTAGATATTTTTAGAAAAGCTCTGGGACCAGCCGCAGGTCTCTAGTGTGTCTGTGAGTGTGTGTCAGGTTGAAGTCCTCAACTTTATCGTCACAATTGACAAAATATACTCATAAAGCCATATTATTGACTCTGAAAATCGAGACATTGTATGTGTTTAAAATGACTAAAATAAGTCAAAGAACAAAAACATTACACTAAAGTAAAAAAGAAAATCTTAATTAAGTGTTTTTTGGAAGTTCAATGTACTGTGTAGGTATTGGAATGGGACACTCGGTGGCACAGTGGTTAGAAGTGTGGAGTTTGTATGTTCTCCCTGTGTTGCATGGGTTTACTCCGGTTTCCTCCCACAGTCCAAAAACATACAGAGGTTGATTGGGAACTTGGGGTAAATTGTCTGTAGGTATGAGTTTGTGTGTGAATGGTTGTCTGTCTTTGTGTCTGTCACTGGCGTCCTGTCCAGGGTGTCCCCCGCCTCTCGCCCCAAGAATCTAGGATAGGCTCCAGTCTCCCTGCAACTCCCATTAGGGATTAAGCAAAACAGGAAATAAATAAATGAATGTATTGGTGTATGACAAGTATTTTTCATTGTTAATATTAATGGGAATTTCAATAAAAAAAAGGATTTAAAAAAGCTAGATGATCACTAGATGCAGTGATCTATTGACTACAAACATGCAATAAAGAATGATGTCACTAACAGTGTAGTACTGAGAGCTTCATATAACTGCATTCATGGATTCATTCATTCATACGAATGAAAAGATTATGGCTAAAGAATACATGAACAGTATTAGATGTTAGAGTAGAAAATATTTGTACCACTTGAAACAATGCTTTGATCCAAATATACATTGATAAATGATTGGATAATAGGCAATGATCGGTGGATCGATGACATCACATTTTCATTAAAGGTTCTCTCTTACATTTAGAGATAGGAAACATTATATATATGAAAACTCCAACATCATCTATATTGGGATGTTGAAGAGTAATCAGCATTCAAAATGTGGGTTCATATTATGTACAACTTCATTTTCTTTCCAACAAAAATGTAATCACTAATCTTATGACATTTCTCTCTTTTCACAGGACATGCGAAAACATGTGATGATGACTCTTCTCGACACCGAACAGTCATACGTGGAGTCACTCCGCACTCTGATTCAGGTGTGACACACACAAACACACACCTACACAAACACACACACTAATTTGAAATAAGGGAAGAAATCCTTTTTCTGTGTTGAATTCAAGCAAAATCTTTCAAGTCGTGTTCTGGGCTCGACAGCCTCACAGCTGAAGGTAACAAAAGTGTTACGTAATCAACTTGTTGTCATTCAGGATAATCTGATTATCCGTCTTCTCACTCGACGATATCCTCCCTGTCCACTGACCCTTGCCCCAAATTTGAGCTTCTTCTCTCCGCGTGTGTTTGTGTGTGTGTGTACATGTGTGTGTGGTCGCTCAGAAATGGAATAATCCTGTATTCCCATGGCGACACAGAGAGAGTGTTACCACACTGACTGAACCTAAAGTGCTGATCTCTGGGAGGCTCGGCTCTGGAACTGCCCTCGTTCAAATCTAAGCCCATTTTTCGTTGTGGTCCGGCTCAGGAGGGGGCTCGCAATGCCGGGGTTTCCCAGAGAACTATGACATAGCTGGAATATATATTGTATTAAACAAATAAATCACCTAAAAAATAATGAACATTTAATTTATAATAATTTATTCATTGATAATAATCATTTTTAATCCTGTGAGATCACTCAACCTTGTTGGGGCTTTTTGTGGTTTTGTGTCAGGGTTACTTCACAGCTGCTTTCCACCTGGTCGCTGCTTACCTGTTGCTGTTTCCCTGATCCCTTTTTGAAACTTGGAAGAATAGTAGCCCAGATCCTTTTGTAGCTTGTTGCTTTGGTTCTTTACAGCAACTTCCTTTTTATTGTACCAAGGACAAGTTAAGTGTGGGCATAATTTTCATGGATTGACTTCAGATAAAAACCAACAAAAATATAACACCATGTCGGGCAAAAACAAAACACTAAGTGCATGGAAAATACGTCACACTATAATGCTGAATCAGCAAAGGATGGTCTCATAAAGGGTTATTTTCCTTAGTTTACAGGCTTTTTTTTTTTTTATTAAACAGGACTGAAGCCTCCGTGTATCAAGAGCCAAAGGCTACTGCTATTTCTGAGAGAATCCACTTTTCCTTTTCAAAATATAACACTACAGCTTAACTGTGACCACCGGATCAAATTTAACCAGAAGCTGACGGACTGACTCACACTTCTGCTAAATTGTTCGGTCAGGAACTGCTGTGACGCTCTGTTCTTTTGACTCACAACGAAGATGTGACATTTAAAAAAGCCAATGACGAGCAGACTATGGTTTATGTAAGAGAATGATAGTTTTTTTTGTGAACTTCAGCCTCAACACTCTTTTGTAACAAACTGATGTTTATTTGCGTGTCTTTTATTTCATCTGCAGTGCTACATGCGTCCCCTCAAACAGCCTGATGGGGGACCCATCGTGGACCCCCTACTAGTGGACGAGATGTTCTATCAGATCCCGGAGATCCTGGAGCACCATGAGCACTTCCTAGATTACATTTCGAACTGTGTCAAGCAGTGGCACGACCGGCAGACCATCGGACTCCTCTTCACTCAATCGGTGAGTTTGCAATCCCGGGTAAATGTTGGGTCGCGACTTGTACCGTCATTCCCCAAAATCCTATAACATCAAATGCATCATCTTTTAAAATATGATCAATTTAAATTTAGTTGGAAATATTTTTTAAGATATATGTTCTCAGTAAAAATGATTTAAAAGTGTATCAGTATGTGTGAATGGCTGTCAAAGCGCTTTGTGACCCTGGTCTAGAAAGGCGCTATATAAATAGAGATTATTATTATTATTATATTTATTTAAAGAATAACATTGAAACATGGATACATTTCACAACATTTATGTTAACAATGTTACACACATGCGTCTGAAGTGAACAATAAACAGATGTCTCTGGTAGCATAGTTAATAAAGTCGTTATATTACTCTTAATAAACAGATGTATCGGTATAAACACGAGCCAGTCTGAGCTATGAAACTGACATGGCTCATGTTAGTTCAGGAAAATTATTCTATAAACTGTGAGTTCTTTTTAAATTCATCAATATTGTTTTACAAAGAAAGCTGTTTTTTGTTTCGCGAACTTTACACACGAGGCAGTTTCAACTTCCTGTCAAGATGTGCCTGTTTACACATCACTAACATTTTAAAGTCTAACTTTACGACTGTTTACAAAGACAAAAAAACAGTGCCGACATTCCCATGATGGTGCTTTAAATACACACCAGTATAATATTTTTACGATCCTTTGTCTTTTATTTATTTACCTCTGGGCATTTTTGCTACACGACTGTTTTCTCTGAGATCCAACACATTGATACAGTTAGATTAATTGACCTTGTTTTGTTTAATTTGAGACACATTGTTTTGTTTTTTGACATTTGAGAAAAAATCTGTGTTGTTCTTACACGTTAGGTCACGTGTTTTGAGGATCTGCGGTTGGTGGGAAAACATCAGACGTTAAAGGTTTTAAATAAAATGGGGAAAATGATTTGACATTTATTGACTAGAGGAGGGAAGTTTTATTTTGAGATCATCTGATGATAGTATCTTTAAATTAATATGTGTGTGTTACCGCTGACCCATCGAAGATTTCCCATGACCCAGCAGTGGCTCTGAAACCAGACTGGGGAAAAAACAACACTATAAAACACAACTTTTTTTTCCAACTCAAAACAGGGTAACTAACTTCGTCTCTCTAAGATATAATCAAACCATCATGTTAGTTAAAATAATTAATTCGATGAGAGTTAGTTCGCGGCTTTCCTTTTTAAACCTAAATTGCAGCAGTAGTGTCGTCTGCCTCGTTGGCGCAGTAGGCAGCGCGTCAGTCTCATAATCTGAAGGTCGTGAGTTCGAGCCTCACACGGGGCACTTTTTTTAACGTTCATTTTTATTTATATTATTTTTCATCTTTATATAACATTAGCCAACAATAAGGACGTAATAATAAAGATCTATTATATGTGCTCTAACGAGTTGCTTTTTGCGTGAACTGTCTGTAATGTAAGTCAACCACCAATCCGAAGAACTTTCTCTCATCCATATCTTTCAATAAATCTTATATCTTTAAATTCGTGGATGACTTCGTGAAATTCTTGAAACGAAACGAAAACACAATATCGACCATTTTAAAACGTTTAAACACAAGGAAGTGAGCGCCAAGTGTATATTG
This sequence comes from Callionymus lyra, assembly GCF_982586985.1. Taxonomy (NCBI): domain Eukaryota; kingdom Metazoa; phylum Chordata; class Actinopteri; order Syngnathiformes; family Callionymidae; genus Callionymus; species Callionymus lyra. Next base: position 23,059,511 of record NC_141824.1, read on the forward strand.
AACTGGCCACCAGGGGGAGCCCATAAACTTGTGAAATCGTTCTCACCTGAAGACACGTCACATTCAAAGCAATATAATCATACCTGCCGCTATAGTCAAATAATAAAAAAACAAATCAAAATGAAGTTTTCTGAGATATCTGTTTTTCTTGCTGCAGTTCTCCAAAGAGGATCTTGCAAACATGTACTCTGCATATATTGACAACTTCCTCAACGCCAAAGACGCGGTGAGGATTGCCAAAGAGGCCAAGCCAGCCTTCCACAAGTTCCTAGAGGTGAGTTGATCATCATGTGGAAGTAAATGCATCCTGTATCCATTTATATTAACTCCCTGTGTACTGGAAAAAAAATGTTGTGTAAGAAAACACATTTTATTAGTTTGTTTTGGCTTTTTTCCTCAGTAAAAAAAACATTTTAATTCATAAAACACTCTTGACACGTACATTAACGCCTCCATACACTTTAAGAACACATTTAAATCAGTTTAAAATGTGTGGTCGGTGAACTGTTTGCTTTAACTGTGTTTTAATTTCAAAAACGTTTATAATTTCTAATCTATTTATTCCCGCAATTCTGCAGCAAAACATGAGAGAGAACAAGGAGAAGCAGGCCCTGGGTGACCTGATGATCAAGCCGGTCCAGAGGATCCCTCGTTACGAGCTCATCGTGAAGGTGAAGATGTTCGTGGTCATGATGATGGTTCGTTGGAAGAGAAAGTCATGTGACACGATGGTTGGTTTGTGTAGGATCTGCTCAAGCACACGCCCGACGACCACCCGGACCACCCGTTCCTCCTGGACGCCCAGAGGGACATCAAGCGTCTGGCCGAGAAGATCAACAAGGGTCGCCGCTCAGCCGAGGAGGCGGAGAGGGAGGCCAGGGTCCTCCAGGAGATCGAGGCCCACATAGAGGGCATTGAACATGTAAGAGACGACTTGAGACAAAAACCTCATCAGACGATTGATTTTTGTTTTTTTTATCTCAACAGATTCTAAATCCTCAGAGGAAGTTCCTCAGACAGGAAATGGTCATGGAGGCGGTAATGAGCTTTTTTTTTTTTTTAAAAGATATATTTTGTTTTTTGTTTAAATCTCATGTCTGACTAAAACTCTATGGTAGAAAACCGTAGGTGGGAAGAAGGACCGCTCACTCTTTCTCTTCAGTGATCTGATCATCTGCACCACTCTCAAGAGGAAGTCGGGTTCATTGAGACGCAGCTCCATGAGCCTGTAAGGAAACGCCACCATTGCAACTGTCTTCCTCAGCTTCGTGATCATTCATCATACGTTTTTCTTTCTCTCAGATACTCTGCTGCGAGCGTCATCGACACGTCCAGCAAATACAAGTTCCTGTGGAAGCTCCCGCTGGAGGACGTGGAGGTGGTGAAAAGTACGAGCTTTAGAATCTATGCACTAAAGAATGAAACTTAAAAAGACACCAGATGGGGTTTAACAGCGATGACTTCTGTTCTCAGACTCCACTCAGACAACCAACAAAGAGAACATCCAGAAGACCATCGGCAGATTAGACGAGGATATCAGCACGCTCGGGCAGATCAGTAAACTCTCAGAGTCCCTCGGCTTCCCACATCAGGTGACAGATTTTTACATGTTTCAATTGTTTTTTATTAAACAATAAAAGTATTTTATTAATGTCCTACTGGTTAATAAAATAATGAATGTGCCAATTCCCATAATGCACTGCAGGAGTGGAGGCTCTTATGACTGTTAAATAAAATTATTTTAGTGTGTGTTGCATTTACTACGGAGACTATTTCAACGTCACCAAAAGCAGATAAATGGTAAAAAAAAAAAAAAAAATCATATTTATCAGACCCAGACTGCCACCTGCTGCCCCATTGAGCTCATTGCTATCAATGTTGTTTCGAATAGTCGAAGTCCCATAATGCAATGAAATAGTTGAAATTCTACATATAGTTTATTCATCCATTTGCTCAATTCGTTTTTTTATTTGAGATTAATAAATAAATTAAGTATGTCTTTTGATCTTTACATAGGTTTATCAACATTCATTTGATTCTTTACTGATTCATATTCGCTTCTTTTATGAAATAAATTATATATTCGTTGGTCCCAATAATATCTTATCAAATGTTGCTTATTTGATTGCATTTTCCTGTGAATTCATTAATTTCTTTGATCCTTTTTTTTTTTTCAAAAGCGATGTTTTTTTTCTCTTCATTTGTTCAACTTAGTTTTCCGTTTGACTGAGTTTAAGAAGTCACATGGTTGATATTAATTAAATTAAATTAAATTAATTTGACATCATAATCTATAATTTTCAACTGTTTGATTTGCTGTCGTGTAATCTTGAACATGCAGGGGATATTCTCTCTCATGATGCCATGTTTCCTGTGTCTCCCTCTCAGTCTCTGGACGAGTCCTTGAAGGACCTGATGACCTCAGTGCACCGGGAGCTCTCGGAGAAACAGTCTCTGGCCTTCAGCATGACCTTCCTGCCCACCAAGCTGGAGTTCACCACAGTGTCTGCTGAGAGCAGCTTCGTCTTCGAGTTCTCCTCGCCCGATGTCCGCTCCAACTTTGAGCAAGCTTTTGAGGAAGCCAAGAAAAAGCTGGGTCAGTGCGACGGGAACCTTTTCAATGCTGCTTCATCTCTTGTGGATCGTCTTCTAAAAACCCTTTTCTGACAGCAATGAACAAGGACCAGTGGGATCCAGAGTTTCTGAAGGCCATTCCCATCATGAAGACCCGCAGCGGGATGCAGGTGATGAGGATTCATTTAGTTAATCTACGTCAAACTCAAAACAACACCAAACAGATTCTAAACTGTTTACTTTATCAGATTGATTGATGGATTTATATGCCTTTTATTCTTCCTCCTTTGGTGAAGTTGTCACAGCAGTTCACAAACATACAAACACATTATTTTAAGACATTGAGTAACACATTTTATACATAATAACAAAAACAATAATAAATAATGATGAAAAAAAACAATAAAACAAATTATAAACAACATGTAATAAAATGAACACAATAACTAAATTAATGATGAATATATCAACAATAATAAACAAAAAAAAACATTTTTAAATATGCACACCTACAGAAGTATCGAAGTGGGAGGAGGGAGTTATAAACAAAAATAATATTTTAAACTGTTAGTAAAAGTGTAACTGTACAAAACATATTTTTAATTATCCTTAAATAATTGTTATACTCGGCCCGTAACCCAGACTGTGGTTGACATTTTGGCCCTGTGTGCGATTAACTTTGATACCCCTTGATCTACCATTATCAACTTTCCGAATATTTGTCTTCTCAGTTCTCGTGTGCGTCGCCCAGCCACAGCTGTCCAGACAGCGGCTGTGAGGTCTGGGTGTGTAACAGCGACGGATACGTGGGTCAGGTGAGAGAACGCTCCTGTATCTTCTGACTGGAGGTTCTGCAGATGGGTTTGACGTCAGCTTCTTCTGCCTCAGGTGTGTCTGTTGAACATCAAGGACGAGCCCACGGTGGAGGCCTGCATCGCCGTGTGCTCGGCCCGGATCATCTGCATCGCCGCCGTCCCCGGCCTGAAGGCCAGGTCAGTTGTGCGCTCGTACCGAAAACATTTCAACGAAAAATCGTATTCAAATAAACATTTACTTAATCATGCTTCCGTCAGCAGAGAGTTTGAAGTTCTCTGGAATTTTCTCAGGGAACGTGGGTCAGAACCAGCCGCAGCTCCTGCAGTACCTGCTCACCACCACCAGCAGCAGCAGCTGCACATCTCCATATCGCACTCTTCTTCTCTGGAGCTGACCGAGCAGCCCATGGGTGGGAAAAGTTTTCGATCTAGTCCAACAAATGTAGTCGCGCTAAAGTCAAAATCTACTCTTGAACTTAGCTTCACTAATGAAACATGACTCTTTTTTTAAAATCTTTTAATATTCAACTATATAACGTGTAACGTTTAGTTATATTTCCATGACTTTTGTGTTGTTATTCACTTTACATAACTGGTTCCATTTTCATACTTGAAAAATTAAATCACATTATGTAAGACACATTTTTCCTACCTCACGCATACATTTATATTAATATTATCCTTCTTATTTACACCCTAATGTTATTAACTCAGAGCAGATGAAATGTCTACACAACCGCAGTTATAAGGGAAGATTTATTTTAAAACATTCAATATTTCCTCGCTGTAAATGTCTGTAATTAGATAGTATAAGGTATAAGATTGTTTATCTTTTAATCTTCAAAATAAGAATTCAACAATATGCCGGACCATGAGTGCGGAGTTAGAATCTGAATCAACATCTGGATCAGAAAACGTTTATTAAAACGTAAAAAATAAAACGGGATTAAAAAAACTTTTGTACATTATAAATACAATAACATAATGTCAAATAAATAAAATAAAATGATATAAAATAAGGTCATAATTAAGGAATAACAAAACTGAGACAGAAATGTTTCATATTGACATGTTTTGTCCATAGTTCTTTTATCATTTATATTGATTATTTTAAATAAAATGAACATGAAATAAAACACAATTAAATAACAACTTTAGCTTCCTTTTGTTGTTATTATTTTAATGTAGTTTTAAGCTTTTTCCATCATATTAAACCCCTTTTTTGTGGTCTGCTAGCTCTGTTATTGACTAGCTAAGCTAACAAGAGTAGAATTTTATTTTGAATTCCCTTCACTTTACCTGATAGTTCTTACAGGTTAAAACCCTTGTGTTATCTCAGGGTCAAGGTGACCCGAAAACAAAGGTTAAGGTAAATTACATTTAGTTTTCGGACCACCGGATCATCTTGACCCAGAGATAACACAAGGGCTGTTTGAGACCTTGGCTCCTGCGAGGGAAGATGTGATGCAGATTGGACTCAACAGGCATTAGACGAGTCAAATGTTTATGCAACAATGCTTGGATGTTTTCCAGGACCAGGAGCAGAGCTGGTTCCCTTCGACAGCGACGACACAGACGATGAAGACTCGCCGAGTCCCTCCTCGACTCTCCAGAGTCAGGCGAGCCACTCCACCGTCTCCTCCAGCTACGGAAGTCAGTAAAAGTCTCTTTCTCGTTTGGTCAAATCTCCTCTTGTCCTGACTTTCATTCTTTCACGAAGACGAGGACGGTCCGAGCTCCAAGGACTTGAACACGGAGACCACCAGCAGCGAGGAGGAGCAGGAGTATCCAGTGGCCAGTGCCTTCACCACTCCCGGGATGTTGGGTGTTGGCCCAGCAGGTCGTGGCCAGACTGAGGGCGCCATGGACGGTCGCGCCATGCGTCGCTCCTCCAGGGGCTCCTTCACCCGGGCCAGCCTGGAGGACCTGCTCAGTATCGACCCGGAGGCCTTCCAGAGCTCCGTGTGGCTCGGCACAGAAGACGGATGGTTTGTGACTTAATAAAACATTTTGTTGTGAATAAAATCAATCGTGATTTGATATCTTCCTGAACAGCATTCACGTGTACCAGTCGTCGGACAACATTCGGAATCGGAAGAACAGCATGAAGATGCAGCACTCGGCTGCCATCCTTTGTATTTTGTAAGTAAAATCTAAGTTTATACATTTGTTTAAAAGCAATTCTGAGGCATAATCCATCCAGACAAACTAAAAATGTTACACATTTGACATATATTGTTTAAATACTAGACCATTGGGTGGAAAAACCTAAAAATGGCAAAACAGAACTAATCATATAACTAAGCTGTAAAGCATTGAAACGGAACATACCTCTGCTAAGGGGCTGATTTTGGGTGACTTGTAAAACACACTATATAATTAAATAAACAACCTCTGTGATTTAAGAGTAGTGCAGGCTCATGCAAAAAAACAACTCTGTAACAAAACATTTTGTCACTACCCACAAAAGTTTTACTGATTCAACAAACCCAAGTTTGCACCAGTGTTGTATCTGAACTAGTTTATTTAACAATACTTCATAAACTAGTTATTATTTTTGGAAAAACATGAACTGAAGCTAGTATATTTGTCCTGATTAACTTTTTAAATGAATGTTGTGCTCTCTCAGTTCCTCATTGTTCCAGTAGGTTACCAGGTTTCTGAAAAGATTTACAGGCAAAACACAGCTAAAACACAATATAAGCAGGTCTTCATGTATAGCAGAAAACACTTAATGTATTGTATTCATCTTATTTATTATTTATTCATTCTCTTCAACACTGTATTCCACAACACCACATACAATTACAGTGTTAGCTTTACTCAAGTGACAATAAATGTTTTCTGATTCTGATACAACAATGCAATCCGACACGCAAATGTAACGTTAAACTGATAAAATAATTGCTGTCCTTGTTTATATAGGGTCTGTGGTGTTGAATTTGGAAGTATGAACTAAACCAGTTCATTTTGAAATGTATGAACTGAACATAAAACTAGTTCACATAGAAAGTGAACTTTCCCAACACTGGTTTGCACTAGCATAGCCTCTTTAGCAGGGGTAATTTATTACATACATATGATGATTCACTATTATTGATGGTAAAGTGATAAAAACAAAGGATGACAGTGTTGTAAAAGTGAAAGTTAACATTATAGGAAAGAATTAAAAGTGCATCAAAACATATTTAGCACTAGCATGGCCGCTTAAGCAAAGTATAAATATAAAAAAATAGAATTTGATGATTCATTTCATCATTATTGATTTGTAAAGTGACAGAAAACATAAATTAGAGTACTTTAAAAATGAATGTTAACAGTGGAGGAATGAATAAATGCTAGAGCAGCAACAAATCATCGTTAGCATTAGCATAGCCTCTTAACAGAATATAAATAAAACACTTTATGATTTTATTTATTATTATTGATGAGTAAAGTGACATAAATGAGAGTAATGTAGAAGTGAAAGTTAACAGCAGAGAAAGGAATAAACAATAAAGCAGCAACAAACCAATATTAGCATTAGCATAGCATCTTAACAGAATATAAATGTAAGATTTTACAATTTGATTCAATATAATGGATGGGTAAAGCAAAAGAAAACATAAATGAAAGTATTGTTAAAGTGAAAGAAATAAACAATAAAGCAGGATGTTCCGTGGAGCTAACAAGCACAGCTGGTTTTTGAGATGTATTTATTTTTGCAGGTATTGGGACAACAAGGTGTTTGTGTCGCTAGCGAACGGAGAAGTTATCGTCTACCAGAGAGAAGCAGGTACAGTTAAAACAAGTTGTTTTTATGATTTAATTTGGTATTCATTTTTATTCAATCTAAACCTGCAGGTAGTTTCTGGGACGCTCAGTCGTCTCAGACGTTGGTCCTCGGCACGCCCACCAGTCCCGTCACTAAAATGGTTCCTGTCGGGGGGAAGCTGTGGTGCGGCGTCCAGAACCGAGTCCTGATCATCAACTCGACGTCACTGGTTCAAGAGGTGTGACAGGACCGTAATGTGAAATTTAAAAGATTTGCCGACTAACATCTTCCATTCCTCCGGAGCAGCACTGGTTCCAGGTGGGCACCGACAGCAGCCGCTGCGTGACCTGCATGGTGGCGTACGGTCAGGGCGTGTGGCTCGCCTTACAGGGCAGCGCTCACGTCCGGCTTTATCACGCCCAGACCTGGGAGAGCCTGACGGAGGTGGACGTCGCTCCGGCCGTGCACAAGATGCTGGCAGGTGAGGCGGGTGTTTGAAAACATCTCGATGAAGGTGTTTAAGTTAACTGTGGTCTTGTGTGTTCAGGCGCGGACGCCATCATCAGACAACACAAAGCTGCCTGCCTGAGGATCACGGCACTGTTGGCCTGCAAAGATCTGCTGTGGATCGGCACCAGCGCAGGTGAGAAGAATGTTTAAACAGGAACAATAAAAGGGATTATATTGATAATTAAAGTTTAGTTAGCGTTGGGGATTTTACACTTGAACAACATATACAAATCTGTTACATTCTTGAATTTGAAAATACAAAAGGAGTCATTCAGACAAAAATAATAAATATATTGCTACTTTATTTTGATTTTACCATGTCATTGACGTGATAAGGGAGAGACCTAAATGTTTTCATTGGTCATTTATTTATCGACATTGTATAGCTTCTATTATTTTTGATACAATATTGTTATTTGAAATGTTATATATACATTTTTTCAGAAATCTCTCAATCATTTTTGTTCTAGTGTACAGTAATTACATTATTTAACCAGAAAATTATTTCATTATTTCACCAGAGTTGGTGAAGACAAGTTACATTAAAAAAAAACACCCTTGATTTAAAACAAATTGTGTTCTACAAATGTATGAAAGTAGATTTGTATGGTTGTTTTGTTTAGCCATGTTAACTGTGTTTGTGCTGGTTTATTACCAAGCTTGTGGTGCCCAGCAGCAGTTAAAAGCCATAAGAGTAAATGAGGAAACTCTCTAGATCAGGGGTCTCAAACTCAACTGGCTGGGGGGCCATCAGAGGTCAATTATTGTTAAGAATGGGCCTTAACCTGGGGGTTTAAGCATTCTGTCTCAACATCTTAGACACATTTGTTTTGTATTTTGTTGTTTTATGGTGTATGGATTTTTGTGTGATTTCACTGTGGATTTTTGGGCTTTTTATTTTCAAATGAGTTATTTTATAATTATATTCCTTCTTCTTGATTATTTAATTGAAGCTATATAGATGATAATATTTTAGATGAATATATTTATTCCTTAAGCACCTGACAAAAAAATCCCCAACTTTGCTTCATAAAAATATATTTAATAAATGGAGGGCCACAAAATATCATCGCATAGGCTGCAAATGGCCCGAGGTTCACAGGTTTGAAACCCCCGCTCTAGATAAAATTACAGAGCTCCACAATATTTAATCATTTTCTCCATTAACATCATTCCTTAAATTAAAATCTCTGTAAATATTTAATACTTTGAATCATGTTAACACAACAATCACATAATCTCCTTGGCAGATGCAATAATTTATCTAGTGCAAATGTCAAAGCTTCAATTTGTTTTGCATTTTCCCGGATTATGTTCAACAATTGAATTGATTATATCTGCAAAAACAAGTATTTCTTTTTCTCCTGTATCTTATTTCGAAAACACTAAAGCTATTTATTTTCATTGTAGGCGTCGTCCTCACACTGGCAATACCTGCGGTGAGTTCTGGGACCGGAGCAGGAACCATCAAGTCCCCACTGCTGCCCATGGGATCGGCTCACGGACACACGGGTCACGTCCGCTTCCTCACGTCCATCGAGCTGCCGGAAGGTTTCGGCGTGAACATGGCGACACCAATCGTGCCCACAGGTTAGACGAATCCTCCTGAATGCATCTTCCCGCAGCGACTCAAGTTCTTTTCGTTCTCATAGGAAACCAGTCCGGCGGTTCCGTCGAGGGAAGCCTTCAGAGGCGCGACTCGGCGCGCAGCAGGGCCTCGGCCCACCTCCCTCCTAAAACCAACCACCTGGTCATATCCGGCGGCGACGGCTACGAGGATTTCCGGCTGACCAGCAGCAGCGAGACGGTGGGACGGGACGACAGCACCAACCATCTTCTGCTCTGGAGGGTCTGAGGACTCTCCGGACTCTTTCTCTCTAAGTAGGTCGTGGTTTTGTGCTCGGTCCACCCGTCCTCTGTGTGCACTCGGCTTTTCCACTCTGTCCCGGACTCTAGAATGAAGTGAAGACTTGTCTTGCTGGTCCACGCTGAGCACTGAAAGTATCCGCCTTACTGTATTTATCCATGTTGGTTCAAGTGAAGACTGCGGGCGACTTAGAAAAGAAAAAAGGAAGTCAACACATTGTGACATAAAATTGTAATACTGGTGACTCAGCATCAATTTCCGGTTGATGGTTCAAAGATGAATAATTGACTCCAAATCATTGTAGTTGTTGGTTTTGACCAGAATGATTTCCGAAAGTGCTTTTTCTATTGTCAGGAAGGATCTAGCTGGATAATTTTTTCCATCATGAGACTGTGATAGCGAAGCGTTTAGTTAGTGTACAGTATTTATAATTTGGATTTTAGCTCCTTTCTTTTACAGCACTTAATTTATAGAAGATGTAGCTTTCACTATTTTCTTTTGTTTTGTTCCCGTTGACTCTGGACTGCTCACAAGTGTGCGAGGATGCTGAGTGGGTCAGAAGGACAAGAACGCTAAGCACCTGCACGTGCCTTCAGAAGGTTTAAGGATAAGCCATTCTACACACAGACTCGCCTTCAGGCAGTGAAGAGTCAACAGTTTTGCTCCGTTCACTCGTCCTTGCCTCCCCGGTTTAGGGTTAAGCTGTGATTGCTCTGATCCCGCTCAGTTGGATGTTGCTCCTCCACCACCATATGGACGCCTCACCTGAGCCGGTTCACCTCTCAGACTCTCACCGGAGGAGTGAAAAAAGGGATCAGTCGCAATGTTGTGATGGAATCACTGCAGCTTTTCTTTCGCGGCATCTTGAGACTTATTAGGAAAGACACGACGATGACAAAACGCTGTCTTTGTTCCACGGTTATCCTCACGATCACCGTTCTGTTTGTTTGACTCTGTTCTCCCAAAGACAAAAGTAACACCTTTTGGTCTTGAAAATATCTTCAGAATCTGTGCCAAACTCCTCACTCGCTGTACAACATGCCCGCTGAACTTTTCTCTGTTGAAATATCTGTAAACAATAAAAAATATTTCTGGTGTTTAACTGTCTTACTGTATACTCAATGGTTGTTACAGTGTTTAGTCAGACATAAGAATGTGTGACGGTCCAAACACACACTTTGTTCAATGGCTCTTATTACGTCTGTAAATATTAGTATAAATTGCCTTTATTTGTACATAGTGCACCAGTTGTCTCCCAATTGTTGATATGAATCTGACGGCATATTTTTATATATTTGTGTAATGATTGTGTTCTCTGTAAGGCATGAGCTGTTAAGTTATACCTGTCATTCTAATCTGAAGACGGCTGAAAGGCAGTTGCTGTGTCAAAGGGTTCATGCCATGGATTTCCCCCGTGAACGAGGCTGCAGTGTCTCTGTGCTGCGACGCTATTGTTGCGTAGACCTTTTCTTCCTCTGTGTAGCTGTTCTCGTTCGTCACTGTGGGTTCATCTTTGTAATTAAAACGATTCACTGATGGCATACTGTGTCTTTTATTGTACGTCAAGGCTGTAATTATTCCTAGAATAGACCGACGGAAGATGTCGTCAAACTCACTCTGTTTTAAGAAAGATTAAAACCAGGTGTTTTTGGGTTATTTCCTGAACTCTAGAAAATGTTGAAATGTGTCAAAATAGGTTTTAACTAATATGTGGTTCATGAGTGATGTTGCTGTTTAAAGAACATTTGTATATTCTGGCTATTACAAAGACACTGTCCTTTAAATGACAATCATAGGCAGAAGATGATATCCCTGGTAGGAGACAAGGTATAAAGTAATTCAATGTAAAAATAGATTACATTCTAAATCATGTAAATAACAAACCTATTATTTATATGCACAGTATACTGTTTATAATATCAAATGTATATATGTTTATGATGGGAATGTATGTTATATCATATTTATCTACAACACATTTTATTATTCTCTCAGGGATTGTATAGTTTATCAGTGCGTGAGCTGGAGACCTAGCATAGGGGCTACAACAGTTACTTGAGTGTTTTACTTTGATGTGTTTAATCTACAGATAGTTAAACTCTGACAGTTCTGTGCTTCACAGAGAAGTCAGACGGACAGGCATGTATTTCTCTGTCCTTGATCTCTGTTCTTTGATTCAGTTCAACCCTCCTGTCGCCCTTCATTCCTTGCATTGGGTGAAAACACAGAGTACATAAGCATCCAGTCATTACATATGTATTTCTGACAGTCAGGGAGGTCGTTCACCTTGACCCAGAGACAACACAAGGGATACCTCAAACACAGTTGTTTTAGGCTACTGGGTCACATTGACTGGGGTTGCAGAGAGGAGATCTCAGGACAAACTACTGTCCATCATGGATGATGACAGTCATCCTCTGAACACTGTAAGCAGAGAAGCAGATGGAGTGAACGAATACTTCTTCTCAGATGCAAAACTAATAGACTCAGGGACTTATTCAGTCCTTGTGCATTTAGACTTTTAATTCTGAGTGTGGGGGCAGCAGGAGAGTGAAAGTATGATGTATTCTAATTTTAATCTTTGTATCCTTTTCTTTGATCTATGTTCTTGAAATGTGCACTTTGTCATCCCTTACCCTTTGTTCTTTTATCTGCTCTTTGTTCTTGTTCTTGTTTATATGAAACTATCATCTCCTGTGTAATGGAAACCCAAGAGGGGTTGATAAAGTCAATCTAATCTAATCTAATCTAATTTAATTAAAAAATGAAATAAAAGTTTAAGTTAAGTGTGACAAAAAGGAACTGCACATTAAAAGATCTTGGACTATGTAAAAAAAAACCTGTAAAATAAAGTATTTTAAAGATTTAATTAATAGGCTCATACATCACTCAACAAACAGGAATTCAGAGACTTAAAGAAAAAAATGGCAATGTTACACATGACATTTAATTGGCTTTAAACTGCTTTAAACTTATACATTAAAATAAATATGGTTTTAAAACCACTAAATCAAACGAAAACTAGATGAATCGTTCCCATATGGTTACAGAAATCCATCTTAAAACCAAGATCAAAAGTTAATGTCCTTCTTTAGATCTGACTTACTGTAAAGTAGGTCACGACATACAGTAGGTGTTCCACATGACCTATTAACAAGATGTGTAGTGTGTGGTGCGACCACTGTGGGCTACAGACAGACACTCTTTCTCAGAACTTTCATTGTGCTTCAACATCATTGATGCAGACACAGTGAAGGTCTGTGTGTTCTGAATGAAGTGCACAGTACAGTTGTGGGTCTGTGTGACACTAGAATGAATCACTGTCGCATGCTCGTCCATTGAGTTGATTCATAATTCAAACTATTATCAACCGAAATAAAAAATACTCTAAACTCCAAAAACTATTTAACTTTATATATTAGGCAAATAAAACTCACATTTCTCCGATCCTTAAAACTCTTCACTGGCTTCCAGTTTCTTTCAGGATTAACTTTAAAATTCTGGTTCTTACTTTCAGAGCTATTCATGGTCAGACCTTCCATCAGTGATCTGATCCAGCCTTACACCACAGCTCTGGCGCTGAGGTCTGTGGATCAGAATCTACTGATGGTTCCACGAATACGGTTCAGGACCATAGGAGAGAAATCCTTCCAGACTGTTGCTCCTAAGCTTTGGAACGATCTTCCTCTCCCTCTGTGTATGATGATCTACTGACTCCTTCAAGAAACATCTTAAGACGTTTCTATTTGTTCAGGCTTTTCCCTGATTTTCTGGAACTCCTGTTGTGTTATCAGTTTTATCTTGACCTTTAAAGTATATACTTATTGAGTTTTGATTGTTTAAGTGCTTTGTGACCCTGGTCTGTAAAAGCGCTATACAAATAAAAATCACTTACTTACTTACTTACTTAAAGGATACAAGATATATCATCACCCAGTACGGTTAAGTACTTCCCTACCCTGACCGATAGAGGGCGCACGCAAATATCCACGCACGACGCGCGCACGCGCGGGGGGTTTCATCTTGCAACGGTGACGCACAGTGACGTAACTCTTTGTATCATTCCACGCACACGGACCCGAGGAGAGGGAACCATTCAACAGCATTTTTTGAACTCACACGTCACTCTCCACACGCGCTGGAAGTGTGTTTTCAACCGCAGCTCTTCACCCAAACCGGTAAGTTTTAAACTTTTAATCCCGCGTGCGTGTTGACGTGTCAGAGCTGGCACTTTTTACGACTCTTTGACTTTTCCTTTTTTTTCTACGTAAGTGTCGCGACCACCAGGTAACACTCGAATGATGTTCCTCTTAATAACAGGTGGATGTTTGGGTTTAAGTATGGACTCATTGGTCAATGCTACTTTAACTTATTACTTTAACTTTTTATTATTATTTTTAATTAATTCAAATCATTTTCATTGTCTGTTGATGGTCCCTTTGTGTTAATAAACTGTTTTTTTAACTATATAATTTTACAATTAGATGTTTATATTTACGGAAAAGCACTTCTTAGCCATTTAAAGTGCTTAATTCTTATATTATGATCAGTTATAAAAAAGAGTTGTGGACCAGGGGATACATAGTACATAGATTACATAAAATAAAAGTAACATGATGTTCTGTTCTATGTTACTCTTTGTATCCTTTGTCTTTGTTATTTTCTTTCTGTCTTTATCTTTTCTTTAGACTTAGATTGTATCATCTTGTTCTTTCACTTTATTTCTCTTTGTTCTTGTTCTTATTTTATTGCTGTGGCTAATTAGAAAAAAACAATTGATCAATAAAGTTCTACCTAACCTAACCTAACCTACATGTGACCCCCTCTCTGTCACTCCATGACCTTGGTAATATCATCTTGAATGTATTTTCGGATACAATTTTGAGCTTGTACTTTTCTTTACGCTCATCAGAGCCAATCATATGTATATATATCATATTTATAGCTAGTATCTTTGTGATCTTTGTATCCTTTATCCATCTATCTAGTTTCAATACCATTAGTGTTAATGTTAATTCATGTTGGAAAAAACAACATTGACTAGTATTTTTGCAACTCTTTACAAAGCGGTTTTCAAGTGATTTTTGTGTGAAACCAAAACAATAGGATGCAGACATAGAATACACATGAAGTAGCTCGACAGCTGCTGTGGAAAAACAAGAGCCTAAAATAAAATGACACCTTTTAAGTGTATATTTTATTGGGTATTGTTATGATTGTTTAAGCGCTTTGTGACCCTGGTCTAGAAAAGCGCTCTATAAATATTAGTTACTTACTTGCAAACAGGGTAGATGCATGCGTACAGGTGTTCATGCGTATACAGGAAGTATATCTGGTGAAATAAAATGGCAGAAGTAAGTAACAAAGCCAGTGGTTTGTTGAGTAATATGTTAGAAACCGTTGAGACGTGAAGCAGCTTTTATTACTAGTGTGTATTTTTAACTGCCCGGATAGGTTTAGAATTAGTTTCTCCTCATGGTATGATTTATAGTCGGTATCATAGTCATTCATATTAGTATCTAACATGACGTCCACAAATCCGGTGACTGTTTTACTGTATGAACTAAAGTGTACTGGTTGAATACTTATATTTGTGCTGTAAACTATGATGTTGCGTACATGAAAGATCAGAGTCATTTATGTAGGGCCTCTTTTGTCCGCGACTAAATTCCTGTCCTTTTGTATCTATATGAACCTTTTGACCTCTTCTGTCAACATCACACACACATGTATGCACACATGGATGCCCTGTAGCTCTCAGGTGCGCAGGTGTGTAGTACGGATGTGTTACAGTGGCTATTGTTGTGTCTTCTTTATGTGATGTATTGGAGACACTCAATCATTACAGTTTGTACACTGATTTTCATGTTTTCTATCTTTTAAATGTACTACTGACTAGTTCTGCTTAAGGTTATTTGTTTTTGTGACCATTTATTGTGTAATTGTATATTTAATTTGAGCCTGTGTGTCTGGTTGTGCAGTCTTGTTAAACCTGAAGTTACATAAAACATTTGGCAGGACAAACATCACAACATAAAGAACACAAGATTATTCTGAATAAATATTGTAAAAAGTAATGAACAATAAAAAAGTAGTTCAGCTATTGATTTTTTTTTTCTGCACAGAATCATCACAACACAGTTATGTAATGTTGGAAACAAAACAATGACATCATCAAACAATGTTGATCTTGGAGTGTCAGTCAAAAATAAATCCCACATTCACGAACAAAGACATGAAGAATTGAAGCTGCTATTGTTCAAAACAGATCTTTATGTTCTTGTCGTGGACAGGTATGATTCTGAGGTGAATCTCATTCAATCCCTGACCCGAGGTGACGGATAAATGAAGGTGTGAAATCTTGTGAACAATGGTTTGGAAAGTTCTGCGTGTCACTACCTATAAACACACCTTAGAACACCTCGTCAGTAAAAGCTGCCTGTGAGCGCAAAGTGGACAGATGCTCTTAATTAAATCCTGTCAATCAAACCACTCATCCTTGCTGAGCAGATGGGAATCCCTTCCTCAAGGTCAGCCAGAAGACTTCTGAGAATTCTGGCGGGATTGTGGCGCAACTTTCTGTACTTACATATTAGTTTAAGAAATAGATAAGTATCTTGTATCATATATTTAATGTCAATGGTGCTGGTGTGGAAACATGCAAGTCATGCTGCAGCTGGTTTCCCACATCTTCTTCTGTAATGCAGGAAGGAACTCACTTCCCGGACCTCTCTCGTATTGTGTCATGTTGTAGCACCATAACTCACACACAGACTCCACAAGAAGTGCAAACAGAAATGTGTATTTACATTATAAGCTTCCTAAGTTTGAAACCTGAAACGATTCGGCAAAACTGGCTGTATATCATTTTAAAAGGAATTTACCAAAACATTTACATAATAAATATTATGATGTTCATAGCCCAAGGAGAATGTCCCAAAATTAAACTCCATTTTACTATTTTACATTTTAATTTACGTAGAAAAGATAGTTTTCAAGTTGAATTTGAATAGACATTAAATAAAACATGGTAAACAAACAGATATGTAGAAATAGATTGTCTATCAAATAGAGTCCAGATTATTGATCAGTATATGTAGTAGAAGTACAGTATTAGGTGCAAAATCTATTAAATAATCATTAACACACTTACAACAAATAAGGACACTCGTGAATTGAGGATACATATCAAGTAAGTTAGCATATATACGGCCATCATGGCTTGAATATGAATTCAAAGCTGAGTAAATATCAACAGAAATGTCCTGGTTATTAAGTTACATTTATTAGCAACCCTGATCTATATCTATAATTATTTATCATTATTTATCTATGATTATAAGACTTGTCCTCATCATTCTTGTCCACCTGTAAACACATTTGTTTTTATAGCTCTCTTTAAAGCGAAAAAAATGATCACAACTTTCAAGAAGCTACACTCTTTCCTAATCCCACAAAACAATAATTAGACTAAACCCTGTGAATTTGTCTGACAAATAGAGAAGACATGTTGTGTCAGAGTAGTTGTTTTGATCAGTCTGTGAAGGACAATTATGACCAGAGTGATGTAAAAAAAAATCAAAACCTCAAAAACATCGTCTGACACAATGTTTTTCACTAGTTTTACACTGTAGAGGAATTACCTGCCTTTCTTTGAAATACATGTGTTGTCCAGTTTTCCTGCCAGTACATGTCCACAAGATTTCAGAAAAAAGGTATCTTTGGATGATGTCTTTATAGAATAGTAGAGGATTCTGCTTATAGTAGAGTTTTTGATATTAATCTCTGCCTAAATGACTACCATGTGTTCTCTTATAATATTCATTTCATTCGCTGCTCCTCGAAACAACGGAAGTTAACTTCAATGCATCAAATTGTTTTCAATAATTACATTTACATAGGAATGATATGACCTACAATAGACACATATACAAGTGACTTATTTTTCTTCTCAGTCTGCAGCTTAATTTGAATTAATAAAACATTATTTAATACTTATCATAATGTGTTTTCCCTCATGATTATGTAGCCATTGTTTTTTTCTTTACATTTATCATCTTTTTTCATGTCTTTTTATTTTTATTTTATCATTTTTCTATTATGCCATCTCCCAATCTGAAACACAACTTACAATATATCTACTGGACGTGTCACCAACACTCAAAGTAAAAGAAAGAAACAATCTTTTAAAAAATGAAGTTGATTTCTGTTTTTCACGCCTTAATATATTTCGCAGTAAGTTGTCATTAAAGAACATGAAAGAGAAGAGCTGTATTTCCACTATAGCTAGACACTATAAAGAACTGTTAAAGTTTGCATCGTTTCATGTCATCAGAAGTTGATGTGAATTGATGCAGATAAAATATTTTTAAAGATAAGTGAGTGAAATGTTCAGCGAAATGTTCCACTGTTATCTCCTTTTTATTGGCTTGTGTCTTTATTTGGACTTTCTCAGTGTCAGAGTAGCTTGTTGTTGTAGTCTGAGGTCATTTATCTGATTTATTTTAACATTTCTCTGCTACTTTAATTGACATAAGTAGAGATCAACTCCTTATTGAGGTTACTGTCGGTCGCCTCCTTCCTTTTGTCTGGTCACCTCCACGTCTCTGGTTGGGTGACCTCTGACAGACAGCTGAGGACAGCCGGTGTACAGTTCCACTGGAAAACCTGACGCCTGACCTCATGCCGCGTGAACGAGCGCACATGTGAGCGAGAAAGTACTTCGGTGAATGTCTGAGGCCTCGTGCAGCGCTATCATGTATCCCATAATGAGACATTGTCTTAACAAGGACGGCGTTGGCGTAGATTGGTCTTTTAAATTCATATAATTAGCACTTTCATTAAGCGCGTCCCGGTGTCACTATCGCATTATTGTCGTGCACGTGCGTATTACCTGAGTGTCTGCAGAACAAAGGAGTGTAATTATCTCGAAGCTTTTTTTTGCAAGCTCAGCTCTTTTGCATTGTGTTTCCCTGAGTGTGCCGTGTAATCATTAGCGTGTGCATCACAGGATGATGCTCTTGCGTTCGTTGGCCCACCGACGACCAACCAGCACACAGACATTATCAAGACAGTAATTCGAAGGTTAGTTTGTTTGACCGCACTCCATGTCCAGAGTTGCAACTTATCCTGTTAACGGAAAACTATTATATTTGTGATAATAAAACATTTTCAAAGAAAGAAGACTTCCTTCTGTAATAGGTGTGTGTATAGGCAAGAATCTGGCGATACGATAAGTATCTCGATACATGGGGCATCAATATTATATATTGTGATACTGTAGGAACAAGAATATATGTGTAGTATTGTCGAGTACTTGACTCTGGTGTTGCAGTATTTACAGACCACATGACTCTTGACGAAGTCGTAACTGCTTTCATTCGTTTTGAATTTGAAGCAAAAATTTGTCCAAACATTAACTTTAAAAGTCGACTGTATCCTCTCGTCCTCAGTCACCGCCGTGATCCGAAAGGACTTCATTGTTCCTTTAGCTATGGAGGACGAATGACTTTTGCCATCTAGCGGCCAGAGGTTCAATTGCAACACAAAAATGAACAGAATGTTAATTCTAAATAATAAAAAAAAATCAAATTACTATATTTTATACCCAGTTTATTGAGAAATAACTATGATAAAAATAAAATATGATCAAAACTCTCTGCCACCCTCAAAAAGAAGATCATAAGAAATATGTTGAATATGTTTGTCTACAATACAGTATCTTACGCTATTTTCTCACACCTCTATTATTTTATTTTATTATTTTAACAGTTTTCCGAAATAGATCTCCAGAGGGTTTATTAAAATAAGTTGATCTATTTACTGTAGTTACCATCCTAGTAGTCTAAAATAAATGTGTGCTTTTTTCTAAGTACTTGCTAAGAAGTATACCCTGCTAATAGAAATATGAATATTTCATTTTTAGGTTAATACGCGTTAAATAGTTCTCTTGGAAGTTGTTAATACCAGCTGGTAAGTGATGAAAACACTTCAAGCTCGGAGTTTGGTCCAAACAAACCACAGTGTATGAGAATAAAGACTGTGTTTTTGTTACGGTGAAGCAGTCGTGCTTTTATTGTTGCTATATTTAGATCATCTGGACAAAGCAGGGAACATGACAGGGCATCTGACGTTGACAAGCTCAGAGTTGAATGTGTCACAACAGCACATCGGAGTCCTTGTAATTACAGTTTTGAGATCAACCTTTTTTTTTTTTGGTGTTTAGCAATGTTTTGTTGTCCTCTTTCTTGATTCACCTGTCGTGACGAAGCACTCGTGGTGGTTCTGGTCTGTTGTTTTGTTTGGGAAGGAGGAAGCTCACTAACATGACACAGCTTTACTCCTGCTGATCCACATGCATTCCTTATTTCTTTCTTATTTATAGTAACACACACAGATGCTCATTTACACCTACGTTGTGTTTCCTTTTTTTTTTTAAATCCAATATGATTGACCTACATTTATTTTCTTATAATTTCATCCCTTTTTTTAAGCATTCGAAGCCACATTTATGTTGATCCAGAATATCCAAAATATTCCTGGATCCTGATAGTTAATTTGGAGCACCAGCAAAGGGTAATTGTCTGTCCCACTGTGACAATTACTTAAAATTATATTAAAATCTCTTTGTAACTTTTCAAGTTATTGCTAAATGCTATGCTAACAGAATTATAAATACTAACAGCCTCCTTAAATTAATAATACAAGTTAAGCTCAACACAAAGTGTATTGCCATTATTTGTTTAATTCTACACAAGATTGAATATAATGTATTAACAAAATTCTTGTGTTTAACAACTTTATCTGAGACTCTGAACTTGCTCAGAGCTAAAAAATATGTCTAACTTTAGGCCTATGGGTCAAATCTGCCCAACAAGTCATTGCAAGAGCTTAAAATCAAAGTTGCATCAATCCCTTTAACGTATGTTGATATCATGGCTTGTATATCATGAATATTAATAGTGTGACTTTCAAAATAAAATAAAAGGGAATGTGATGAATTACTGGATGTTAAAATGTTTCTGTTATGACTATAATCCATGCATTTTCAAACTCAAAGCAGAAGATTTATGATGAAATTGTCCTCTAAACTGACATGACATTAAGACTCTTATTTCCTGCTGAAGAAATGACTGTTATAGACCATTTACTGAGAAGGAATTTTGATTGACAAGTGGTTATAAACGTGTTAAAATGTTTGCCCCTCGTGTGATTAATATCCTCTTGCAAGAAAATAATCACACGTCTGGATAGTCCCCTACAGGACATTTAAACTTGCATCCTCAAGTTAAAAATTCCTTTCTCCTTCCTTTTATTAACCACCAACTCAGTGGCCATGTCTTCCTTTCCATGCTTTGTGTTTTAGAGAGTGAGACTCACCTGCTTATCAATAGAAGGTTCCCTGAATGTTGAGTTTATCTTTCTGACAAGACAATAAACGACATCAGAGTTTCATTAAAACATGGTTGAAGGAGTGAAATGTTGATTGATACCTTCTGATACTGTAGTCTAAGTCCATGAAGATGATCTGCGAGGAGAGACGCGAGTGAACGAGGCGGGATTAGTTTGAATCAAATTGCTAAGTGTTGTGAAAAGCATGGGTTTGTCTGATGATCTCATAAAACCGAACACGCAAAAACGCACAAGATGGTTTTGAGGAGCGACTTAAGAGGTATGTCTGTAGGATGTCACGGGTGTGTCCGTGGTCATGTGGGAGTATAAGACCAGGCCAGGTTCAACGAGGTGACCATTCGGTTCACACGTGTTGGAGTGTCGAGTTCTACTTTACCTAATATTTCATATTAAATCATAAACTTTGAGCGGTTTAGCTTCTGTCCTGAGCCGGCAGACTGTCTCCTACAGGTCTGGGGTAAGTGCTTTTTTTTAATTGAACCACTTGAACATCATCTGAGCTGAGGTTGTCTGTAATATGATGAATCATTGTTGTATTTTTGGAAGGCTGTGTGAAATCTAACAGAAAAAATGCTTCCCCTTTGTTACTGCAAGATACTATTCCAGCGCTGACTGGTGTTCCTGTAATTGTGGGTACCAACTGAGCGTGCAGTAATCAAATTACTTTCTTTTTTTAACTCGACAGTTTCTTACTGGAACTTGGGAATTGGGTGTTGTGGTAGTTGTCATGAAAGATGCTCCGTTGAATACAGATGAGCTCTGAATACTGTATCGACTCTGTGGTCTTAAGAAGGAAACCGATTGCTTAAAACATTTGACGTCTAAAACATACATAAAAGCTGCATTTGAATGTTGCACGAGAAGGTTTTGGTTTTGTGGGACTTTTATCCAAATTATTGGAAATATTCTGGCGAAAAAACTTCTGGTCAAACAAACTTTTATCTTTTCTCTTTTCTTTGTTAAAACAAGTTTTGTGTTCATGGTGTTTAAAAACATACATAGAAGGAAGAGTCTGTTATTCCTCCTGTTAACTGTGTTTTATTGTGTTCCCCTATGGCCCTGACTCTTTTGGTAATGTAGTAAAAAACCCGTTATATAAGGCATTCTTGTATAAAGACCATGATGCACTGCAGTTCAGTGACACTGAAAAGAAAAATGGTTGACATTTCTTGTTAGTTTTTGTTCTCATACGACTGTAAAGGTTAAAACAAATCTTCTGCTGGCACATGATAACTTGAAAAGGAACTTACTACATGTATTTCTTAGTTTTTTTCCTAATAAAGTTATGATATTAAGTTTAAATATTCAAGATTAATGGATGAATTCCTCTTATTTTTTCATTTGTGTT
Source organism: Callionymus lyra (assembly GCF_982586985.1). Classification (NCBI taxonomy): domain Eukaryota; kingdom Metazoa; phylum Chordata; class Actinopteri; order Syngnathiformes; family Callionymidae; genus Callionymus; species Callionymus lyra. The sequence goes on from NC_141824.1 coordinate 23,081,791, forward strand.
CATAGTAGAGGTAAGAACTATACACATGATAACTTGCAAAAGACACAAATGAATGTTTGTGTGTTTGTTGACAAAGAAAAGTAGATGTCAAAGCTCTTGAATCATACTCTGGGGGTGTGAGATCATTTCTACTACATATGATGGACGTTCATTAGCTGGAATAGCTTCAGTAAAGTATGCAGGCTCTTAAAAAGAACATGATTCATGCTAAATGTTATTTATGGCTCCTGACTGACTCGACTGAATCAGTCGTTTTCACTTTGTGTTTTTGTGCAAGTATGTGTTTGAGAAGATTTCAGCCAAGACATGAATGAATTGTAGTAATTTATATTGAACATTTCTCTGCAGGTCTTATGAACATTGAAGAATACATTGAAGAAGATGAGGAACCACCTTTGCTGTTCAGCTCTTGTCCTCCTCACGGTAAATACACCTGCACAGATCTGTAGTGGCTGCACTTTTGAGGTCGTGCGTAGACTCGCAGGTGGAATATTTACAGGTGCAGGAAGTCAAAATCAGCACTGAGGAATGATTCATGTGTTCCAGATGTGGGGCTGTGGTGGATCTGCAGCTGTGAAGTGTCGGCCTTTGTTGTGCCCTGCAGGTCAGGAGCCCTTGCATGTAAGTCAAGTTCAAAAACCAGTTTGTTCTTCAAGGTTTATTTTTGAGGTTTTTTGAAATTCAAGTCATGTGGTTCCTCAAAGCATGAGTAAGACAAATTACCTTCTGAATATATATTTTGGCTTCTTGGTTTTTTCCAGCCATGTCAGCGAATCCTAGAAGAGGAAGTTGAGTGTCGTTCGTGTCCAACCGGGACCTTTTCAGAATCTTTTGACTCTGATGTTTGCCGTCCTCACACTCCCTGTGAGCTGCACAGACGAAGCGTTGCTGCTGCTGGAACTCCGACCTCTGATGCCGTCTGTGGAGACTGTCTTCTTGGGTAAAACATCTTCCCCCTTTTTTCAGCTTTTTTGTTACATGTTTTCAAAAGAAAATTATCACAAATTAGAGGCATTTTTCCTCATTTTCTTTTTTCTTAAAACGATTTGTATTACTAAGTTCTTTACTCGAATTTACAGATCACATGACTCACTTGACTCCTCGTCCTAACTACTTTCATTAGTACCGTATTTTCCGGACTATAAGTCGCTCCGGAGTACAAGTCGCACCAGCCGTAAAATGCATAATAAAGAAGGAAAAAACATATAGTCGCACTGGAGTATAAGTTGCATTTTTGGGGGAAATTTATTTGATAAAATCCAACACCAAGAACAGACATGTCATCTTGAAAGGCAATTTAAAATAAAAATAGAATAGAGGCAACAACAGGCTGAATAATTGTACGGTATGCTTACGTTACATGACACGACTGAGAATGTGCCTGGTATGTTAACATAACATATTAAGAGTTATTCAGATAACTATAGCATAAGATATATGCTAAGAAGTTTACCAAACCATCCATGTAACTCCAAATAACTAAAATCCAATGAAATCTTCATCCTCGATGTCACATGTCGATGTTAACAACTACGCCAACTCCAGAGGTAGAAGATGCGGCGCTTCCTCTTCTACGTCGAAATTATCAACACAGGCCTAGAGCGCCCTCTTGCGGTTTAGTGTGAAAATAACATGTGAAATGATATACCGGTAATAATGTGTTAATAATTTCAAACATAAGTCGCTCCAGAGTATAAGTAAGTCGCACCCCCGGCCAAACTATGAAAAAAACTGCGACTTATAGTCCGGAAAATACGGTAGTCGGTTTACGAGGTCTCATGGAACAGCTGATGAGGTATCATGATATAGTGTCTTTATTTTGAAGCCCACTAGATGGCACTCTCTGTTTAAAATTAGATTTGGTTGAGTCAGCAGATCGGTATATAGAAGACAGCGCCATCTAGTGGCCTCTAAAAATGAAGATACTGTATCATGATACCTCATCAGCTGTTACATGAAGCCTCATTAACACATCAATACTTTTACAACTGCTGAATAATCATTTTTATTTACAATAAATTTCAGCTGCCATTAAGCATCATCATTTCATCAATTACACATTGATCGCAGTATCTCAGAAATAATAATAATTACATATACAAAATGTTTTCTTTTTAAGTGCATTTTTAATAATTTCATCATAGTTCGTAATAGTAATGTTTTACCTGCACCAATGACTAATATTTAAATGTTAATATAAAAATTCTTATCGGTGTAAAGTTATAAACATCTTTTATTTTCTGTTTCCAGGTTTCACGCCACTTCCAAAGGAAAACTTACCATCCAGACAGTCTGTGAGAAAAGTATGTGAACCCTTTTTAAGATCATTACTTCAGCGAAGTTAAACTAATTTGTTTCACGTTCCCCAGCAGGCCAGCATGTCCGTGTTGTGCGCACCGTGGATAAAAGTCCGGCCAGCGGCGTCAGTGACCCCATCAACGGCACGGTGGTGGCCAGCGCCGAGGAGAAGACGACGGAGTACGCCGTGTTCGCTCTGGTGCCTGTCTTCTGCATCATGGGCCTGTTGGGCATCCTCATCTGCAAAATCCTGACGAAGAAGGGATACAAGTGCAGCGCGGAGAAGGAGGCCGGAGATGAGGAGAGCGCCGCACCTCAGAAAGAAGGTACGTTTTTTAAAAAAAAATCTGTGATGAAATGTTGGACTCAATGAGTTGGAGTTGAAGGGTTGTGTAACTTTTTACGCTTGAACCCACCACCACCACTCAAGCACACCCTTGTGATTCTGAGCTTACATTGTGATTCTTGTGATTTGTTTGGGTCACTAGTGGAACCAACAAAAGTCCCATCAGCTCAATGACCCACTAACAGAACCAGGGGTGAACAAGGGGGGTCTTTATTATGTAACATTCCTCTTTAAGACTGAGTCAAGGAAAGAATGACTGAAGTACATGGTAACAAAAGTAAGTCAGTACTTCAGATAATGAAAGTTTAATGCTAACAACACAGACATTTTTACAAATTTAGCAGCAACACAGGATGTACGTCTACGTCACTCGGCTGCAGCAGAGAGTCGGTAGCATTAGCAGATTTACACGGCTAAGCAGGTTTTCGCTCCTTCATCCGACCACTTCAGGTTAAAAGACGACAGCTGTGGTCAACAGTTGTGGCCTGTGATGACCATTATCTTGTTACCAACAGTTTCTAGTGCGTCAGTCCAATAACGATAATGACCGAGAGCTCAAATCTAACTGCAGATGATTTTTGGGAAGAATTCAAAATGATCAGATAGTTAAGAAGTTGCTGCTTGTGTTACATCTAAAGGCTTAGAACCATCATTTCCCATCACTTTGGATTTGGATACTTTGGATAAACCTGGAGTAAAACCTATGTGCATTAGTGTCTTAGAGTTGACTGAAAATACTGTACTTATTCCCTTAAATGTACAAAATATTTCACATTTTAACCAATTAAAAGTTTAAATGTATGTTTTAACAAAAATGAGATAACCAATTTGAATCTAGAAACTTCCAAAAAATTATGGTAAATTAAACTAAGATAAAATAAGCCTTGAATTATTTTAGGTTGGACTGCATCGGTTTTGTCTCCTTTTAGAGTAAGTTCAGTTATTTACTAGTCAACATACATACAGTACCTTTGTTGGTTTGGCCAGTGACTATTTGTGTACTGGAAAAAATCTAGTGATACAATACGCCTCACACAATACAGGGGCAATAAAACGATGTTGTAGTATTGCCGAGTACTTAACTAAGGTTTTGCAGAATTTACAGATCGCATGACTCACTTGACTAAGTCCTAACTACTCTCATTAGTTTATAAACCAAAACATATCCAAGTACCATTTTGTCCAAAGCAACTTTAAAAGCCTCTGGAAACAACGGTATCCTCTCGCCCTCAGTCATTGTAAAGATCTTACAAGATTTCCTTGTTCCTTTTGTTAATTGTGATTAAGTTTTATTAAAATAAAAAATAAAAAACTGTTTAAATGTATACATTGCTGTGAATATCAGAAAAAAGTATTGTGATATTTAAGTCTATCTATATATATTTTCTTAAATGCTTACCATTGACCCAGATGGTGGTTAATATTATAACTTGTAGTGTGTTTGTGTTTCTCACCCCATATTTTATTCTATTCATTTTCCTGAGAGCATTTCTGACTTTCCAGGGCAGCTTATCTCGTCCCTCCACTGTTTGGTTACTTTGTTGTGAAACCTGAGTGTCCAAGCAAAAAAAAAAGAAGAAACTTCCTGTTCTGTCTGTCCGTCATCATTACTCCTCCTCCTCTTGTTCACCTGCTCTCTCTTCTACACCTCCGCCCATCCCCCAGTGAACATGAGACTTTCCCCGTAGCTCGTTTTTCCTCTTCAGATCAATAATTCAATCATGATTTCATCACAATGTGTCTCCTTCCCTGAGTTAGTCAGTGATGTTTATACTCACTTTGTTCAAGAACAACTTAACGACAAGTTCTTAACCTTACACAATAATAATGTCTCACAAAAAAAGGTAAAATAATAGCCAAATATCTGGGATAATATACTTAGCATGTTCTAAATAAGGTAAGGTAAGGTAAGGTAAAACTTTATTGATATGAAATAGTTTTTTTCCAATAGCCAATACATACAGCAATTTTTTATAAAAAATAAATCAAAATAAAATAAAATAAGAACAAGAACATAAAGAGAATTACTGGTATTACTAACACCAGTCTTTGACTACAGTAACTTAAACTACTAGTGAGTGTTTTTTTTTTTTACTTTACACCCATATTGTGATTTAATTCAATAGCTTTAGCATTTCAACAACAAAAAACATACATTTACAGTTTTAAATTGTCAGATTAATTTAGTTTTCCATGTTGTCTCTTTCTCTGCATCACACTGTCTCCTTGTGTTGTTTTAAAAATCTGACTGCAGCACTTTCCTTGGTCACCAGTCAGGTGTGAAGCCCCACGAGGATAAATGATGCTGTGCGGAAGTCGCCTGCTGCAACTGCAGAAACAGTTATTTTTTTGCAGAAATTGGAGAAAATATTAGATATATAAAACATTGACATTGACTACCTCAGATATGAGGCAACACAACCCTCAGTGGTTGAGTCCAAATGCTTTTCAACATTAGGTCAATGTTTACCCAGGTGTATTATATTGTTAATGCAGTTCTCAATGATCTTTAGATATCAAAATGTCAATCACTTACTGTTCCTGTGCACACAGACTGGCTTCTATTCTCGCATAGCAACCGCTGAGCAGGAACAATTATTATGTTCTTGCGAGGGTTTCTCATGCAGGGATGACGCAACATAAATACACAGTGTTAGCCACAGTTAACTCTCCTCTGTATGTCCACCTTTATGGTCGTCTCTGATGCCGGCAGCTGATTTATATTCAACAAACACGGGGACATCTGTGCTATTTGCTGCTCAGTCTTCTGTCGGTTTTATAGTTCCATGCATGTCGGCATGGTAACCCAGCCCGACCGTGAGGCATTTACAGCCATAAAGTGCAGCTTCTGATTAGTTGTATTGTTGTTTCATTTGTATATTTTGTTGCAGTTTCTATTTACAATACAATAGATCAATTAAAAGTGGGATTTAAAAAAGTAATGTTATTTTAAATGATGTATTTACATCAATGATGGTGGTAAAAAAACAACAACATTTAAAAAGTAAAGTGAGTAAACTAATGGTTTGTTAAATATTTGAATTAAAAGAGAGTCAGAAAGTGAATTTATTCAGCGAGATGGTTAGTGTGAAAGTTGTGTGCCACAGTTCTGATCGTGTCTAGCATGCGTCCTCATTAGTTTCAGTTTCAGTTCCGGTCCTACCACACCAGCTCCAACCTCAGCTCCACATTGCTAGATGACTGAATACAAAAAGTCATTGAGTGAAAGTTTGTGATAATAAATCTTGTAAAATATTTCAATGTTTAAAATCAATCATCTCCTTCAGTTGCATTTTGGGTCTTAAATTTAAATTTAAAAAATGAAACAAATAGGACTAAAACACGTAGGGTCTAAATTCATTGAAATTAAATTAAAATTAACCCAGACTACCTGGACATTTTAGAGCTAATTTAATAACACAAGGGGTCACAATCTTAAAGCAGGCCAATTCAGGGGCCAAATAAAACGTTTTTTCCCCCCTTTTTTGATAATGTGTTCCTGTTATTTGTTGTCCTTCACCGAACAATTTCTGTTATTCTCATATTGCTGACATCCATAACCTCATCTAGTCTTAAACACTGTATAGGTCACCGTATCAACATGTACATTAATCTCCTTAAACTTGGGTTTACCATTCTGCGGGCCACATAAAATGACTTTGCAGGCCAGAAGTTTGGATAAGCGTAAAAGGAGTTGCTGGTTTAATGTCTCTTTAATAAAAGTTCAAAGTCATTCAATTTCTTCCCTTTATTTATTGTTTAGGGAATATTTATCCATACATCTCGGACGACTTGAACGAAGACACCATCAGCATTCTGGTCCGAATCATCGCTGAGAAAAAAGGTAAAGCTACACACCTCGAGCTGATGTTGGAAGAACTCCATGAACCGTGATGTAACTTGTGGATAACTTCATGACAGAAAATGCTGCTGCACTGGAAGAACTGCTGCTGGAGTACGAGAACAAACAGATGGCTGTAAACAAAAGCTCCTCAATCAAGTAAGACGATTAAACAAACTTGATTGTACAGTAGTTACTCCCTTTCAAACACACCTGAACCTGAGCTCATGCTTGTGTTTGTATAAAGAATTGTTGTACTTAGATTAAAATTGTGCTTTATTTTGAGGAAGGTTGATCATTAATTCTCTTTCTTTTTTGTTTCTGTGACTGATTTCTTCAAAACTATTCATGCTGAAATGTATCATTATTTTAACTTGATAAGTAGTTATAAGATGTCAAATTAAATGTTGAACTTGTAAAAAAAACCGACAATATAATACCTGTTCTTGATTTTAATCAGTCATCAAAAGTGTACACAGTAATGCATTAAAATGATACTTTGTGATATAAAAGTACAGATTTATGAAAATCTGTTGCTTTTGCAGCCTTTTTTATTGTAAAACAGACTCTTATAATGCTGACGTTTACTCTCACGCTGATGCTTTCTCAACCTAATGTTGAATATTTTCACTCCCTCAGGTTCCCGTTGTTGTCCCTGTCCACATTCCGCCCTATTCCCAAACTCTGCCCTCATCAGTCTCACCTCCACACCATCTCCGGTCTCTCTGGTCTCGCACCCAAACACGGCTACCGCTGCTCCCGCTGTGCTCAGAAGAAATGGCCTGCGGTCTTCATCCCCCCTCTGGCCGCCCTCAAAGACCCACTGAAGCCCCCGCAGACCCTCATCCTTCCCTCTCTGGACAAGTCCACAGACCAGCAGAAGAGCCCCCTGCTGGCTGATTCGTGCTCTGACCAACATCGCACAGAAGTGCCAAATACTGCTCAGGAAAAAGTGGGAGACTGTGACGGGAAAGAGGGGAAGGAAGGAGAACCGAAGGTTCTGTCCGTGGGGAGGTGAGACGTTCTGGATAAACATCATGACACATTTCCTATCTTGCCATACAACCCTTTAAATAAGATTTTAATAATTTGTGCTGTCTTTCAGATAAAAGTTGGAGAATTATTAAAATAACTAATTTTGTTTGCAGGTTTCAAGTCGCTCAGATTCCCGAGTACAAGCCTCTTGCCGTAGAAACTAAGAGGCTTTCTCAGCCGAAGAGAAACTCTCTTTTTGGTGGGCTTCCCTTCTCTTCATCAAGCATCTGGAGGTGTGTTTTTTAGTGATAAACACAGTATTTACATGATGAAATGACAATGAGTTGAAATATTTTCCAAATTTTATTTCATTCTTTTAAATTTTCGGAAACTAAATCCTGATACATTTTCTTCTTTTCCAGATGAAAAGTCACAGAGCTGCTGTGGAATAACACTACCTCGCTGAAGCCCTTCAGCAGACCTCTCACCCTGCTGGTCAATGGACCCGACAGAGAACGATCACACCAACAAGTACTGGTCCAAAGTACTGGTCCAAGCTGAACAAAGTTGTTGCTGTGGTGGTTATCATAGCTTTATTTATTGCATCTGCAGGATAAACATTTCACCTTACTTTAATGTAAAATGCTGAGATAACCTTTCCTTAAGTCATCCGCAGTTACAGCAAATTTATTGTTATTATTTTTTTACATAGTCGGTCGGGGAACCAAACACACTAAAAACAAGATAGAAAAGTTTGCTTTTCCTTCAGGTTTAAACCCATAAACCCATTGTGCTGCGCACAACTTTTGTGATTTATAATAATATTAAGGTACAATTAAAAGTTAACTTAAGCTGTTTCCAGCTTAAACGTGCAGTATTAAAAAAAGTCATGTCGTATGCGGAATACTTTTTTAAAAATATATTCCTATAGGTGGACAATGGAACCAGAATTTTGCCTGTTTAAAAGTGTTCACAAACAGAAATGTATTCACATGTGAAACTGGGGAAAGTACTTTTAATCAAATGTCCATTTTAGTGGATTTTAACACTCTAGAACAAGTTCCTTTAGAGTTTACATTCTTTTTTTATTTAATACATTTTTCTGTCACATAATATTTAATGTTTATTGAATGTGTTTAACTCATTCCATGATCATCTGTTTTTATTTAATAGTTCACAGAAACTGATGTTAAAAGAGAATAAGAGGAAAAAGTGAAATAAGATTGCATTTATACATTACAAGTACGTTTTCAATAAAATAAAAATAAAAAATATAAAGAAAAAACGTGAAAATGATGTCTTTCTTTTGGAGCTGCTCGCCTTCAATAGTTAGAAGTGTGTTTATGTGTCTCCCTCTAGTGGTTGGTTCAGGGTAAAGCCTGTGAAGGGAGTCAACCAACTCTTCAGTCATGTTTACAGTGGCACACTTGTTTGTTTTTCTAAATGCTGTGTGTGTGTCACATTAGGAATTCAGTTATCGTTGATTTAATAGATCTTAAGTTGTCCTGATGTCAAGAATTAATGTGCTCAGCGGTTACAACAACAACCTGATTTTGCACAAATGATCTTAGACATTTTGGTTCTGTGGGGATTTTGTGTTCCGGTGAACCGACCCCTCGCCAGTCCATACGTGGTGGTGGAATGAAGGACAGACACATTGATGAGTTTAAGGTTAACTCCTCTAGTCAATTGTACATGTAGGATTGGTCAGTAACTGTAAACACCTGATTCTAAGATGGTCGCTGCACGTGGTCGTCGTGGAAATTCACCAAAGGTCTTCTAGAGAGAATCTATTCCCAGCGACTTGCTGGACTGTTGTGTCTTTCAGTGTGAGTTCTCAAACAGGTGTCCACAGACTTGCTGGGAGTCTGGGATTGTTTAATCTTTCTGTGTGTGTGTGAAAGGCTTTGTGACCTCGGCCTGTGAGTTGTTACAGTCAGTGAATGCAATGCAAGAAAAGGATTATTTAATATGAATTAAATATGTAAGATTATCAGTTAATCAAGTGACTATTTGAAACGTGTGTTAAATCTAGACGATTGATTACAGTAAAGTTGTCATTTCCTCACAGTTCAGTAACATGTTTCTGATACGATGTAAAATTAATGTGGATCCGTCAATTGGCTGTTGTTTTTTTTTTCATTTTTTCTGACAGTTGATGCAGGGAGCTTGCGTGACATTTACCGAAAGTATTAACTGTAAGTGTAGCATGTTAGCCGTTTAGCTTCTGCTAAAAACAAGCTTAAAATATAACTTGTTTAAGAACAGTTTCTCATGTTGAGGCTTCATTACAATATGGACATTACATACGGGCCTTATCGTGGTATTTGGAAGTTTTTTGGTGCGTGTTTTATGAATGTAGAAAATTGAGCTTCGTTCACGACCGTTGAATGAACGTACATTTTAACTCCCAAAAGACACCATATTACTCTGACAATAATCCCAACCCTTTTGGTGAGGGTGAGTAGACAACGAGGGAAATTGAATGAATTGAATTTTGGGTGTCGCAAAAAATAAGGTGTGGTCGGGGTTAGTGGTTCAATAATAAAGGTAAAAACAGACGGTATCTACAATCAACTGCATATTTAAAAAAAAAAAAAACAAGACCCAGCAGCAGGTAAAAAAATATTATCACACAACAAATGATGTCTTCATATTAAAAATGTCTATATAGAAATACACATTTATCTTAAATTCACTTCAATTGTTAGGTCACAATCATCAAACTCACAAATTACCAGTTGTTATTCAAAATAAAAATTCCACTTTTGAAATCCAAATAAATAATTTTTGACAATTCCAAATGCTTCAACAAGGTCAGTGCATTATGGGAGTTTCAGTGTGAGGAAGGTCATTACTGGAGTATAGAAGGTGAAGAATCATCCATGTCCGTATTACATTCATCTTTTGGGTTCAATGCCAAAGTGAAAATATGATTCTGTTCCATGTTAATCTTTGTATCCTTTTCTCTTTAATCTATGTTCTTTGTCTTTAGATTTAGATTTTGTCATCTTGCACTTTCTTTTTATTTCACTTTGTTCTGGTTCTTGTTTATGAATCTATCGTCTGTTGCTGTGTGCTGGAAAAACAACCTCCGGAGGGATCAATAAAGTTTATCTATCTATCATCAGAGATTAAATGTTGTGTGTGTGAGGTCCGAGGTGTGTTCATTATTGAGAGGTCTTTCATTGTTATGGGCGGTTTTATTAAGTCCTGTTGGATCCATCGGTCCAGGAGCTCTCTCTGATAGAACAACCATGTTCATTACGACTTAACACTGAGTTTGTGACTGATTTACATTCTGGCTCGGGTATGTCTGTGTGTCCCAGGTGGAGCTGGTTTGGCTTCCTCTAGAGCCCTGTCGCCTGTGTCACAGATTTGTGCGACGACAACAAATTGGATTTTCTTTTCTTGGTGAGGTTGTTGCGAGTGTCTTGTCCAGACAGGAAGTAAAGGATGGGATCCAAGCAGCTGTTGGCACTGGCAAAAGGACGCGTGACCTTATAGGCGATACTGGAGCCTTCCAGCATTTTACAGCTGATCTGTTGAAACCATAGACATAGGATCAGGTTGAACTCCTGACAAAATGGATCCTTCTTCTTACCTGCGTCGGGTCCATTCTCTTCAGATATCTGAAGTAGTAGTAGAGGCTTCTGGTGAGGTGGAAGGGCAGGAAACAGAGCATGAAGGACGCCAGAACGATGATGATCATCTTCACTGATTTCTGCTTGTATTGTTGCGCCGCCTGTTGTCTCCTGTCCCCCTCTGCGCTTCCATCGGACCCCCAGCCAGGCTCCAGGAGCTTCCTGACCATCATGCCGTAGCACACCATCAGCACCATGAAGGGCAGGGCGAACATCACCACCGACACGGCCGAGCTGTACACCAGGAAGTCGTCGAAGAGGTCTGGGCTGGTGGTGTCGTAGCAGATTCTCTCTGTGCCGAAGTCCCTGCAAATAAAGTTTTTTTTGGCGGCATCTCTTTAGAAGGAAATATGACACAAAACAAATAAAGATAATTTGTAATATTAATGTATTTTTTAGTGTAAATATTTAAAAACATTTAAACAAATAAAATAAAAAGGGCCAAACACACACCCTAGTAGGGTTTTTCATCAGCGTTTTTAGTTGCACTGTTCTTTGGTGAGTTTTTTTTTATTAATTTGGTTCTTTTTTTGTGTTTTTCTATCAGTGGATCATGTGTCTGGACACCACTATTTTTCTGGAATTCCCTTTTTTTTTTTTCAATATAGTTCTGAGAAATATACCGCTTTGGAATTATTTTTTGTGAGAGTTTGTCTACACTGCATTTTTCAAAATCGTCAGCATCAATATTTAAAATAACATTGAAATATGCATTAGGTCATTTACTCCCAATACACATTAAACATACAGTATATTGTAACATTAAAAAATTGTAAACAAAAGGCACCAATTTTACTCAAACTAGTGTTTTAAAATTTACATTTTAAACAAAGATACAAAATGTTTAAGAAAGATATTAAAAAAAAATATTAAAAAAAAAATTATATTAGTACAATGAATGTCAATTTTTTAAAAATAATTTCAATAATTTGACTTAAATGTTTCTTTTCACCTGATTCTGGAGAAGTAGAGAATGGGAGCCTGGCAGGACAGAACAACGGCCCAAATAGCCACCGACACCAGTTTGGCTCGACGGGCACTGACCCAGTTGAGAGACCGGACCGGGTAGCAGATCCCGAGAAAGCGATGCAGGCTGATGCAGCACAGAAATAGAATGGAACCTAAAGAGAAATTATTTATTAGAGTTTAAAAAAAAATACCTACAAGAATAAATAGTTAATCTACACACGAAATATTCTATATAATATTTATAATATAATATAATAGTTAAATGACAAACACTGGTATTTGTTTTAAGATTATATAGGTTATTTTTAATGGATTTGCATCAGTTTAGTAAAAATCTGAGAAGGTATTTCAGCAAAGATGGTCATATTTGATGTAATAACAAATTCCATTTTTGATCATGAATATTGTTCAATTAATTGTTAAGTCATTTTTATAACGTCAATTATTATTTATTTATATGCCATTTTTGGTCATCATTGTTTCTTATTGTCTTTTAATTTATTGTATTTTATTTAAATAATCTCTTTTCATTCCATTCCATCCGTATTATTTCACTTTTCTATTCTGTGATGCCACCACAACAAACTCCTGTGTTGTGTTTACAACACAGGCAACAGCTGATTCCGATTTTGAAATTAAAAACAGTCAAATAGATAATATGTAGCATTTGTGTTCTTATCTTCACCACAAGATCAGTCATATCAAACACAAGGTTCTTGGGCCATATTAATTCAATCGATATTTTAAAAAGTGGCCCATGACCCAAATTTATAATGTTTTATTTTCCTAGTGATCTGCTCTAAATGAAATCTTTACGCTTAAAAAAGTGCTTAAAATTCAATAACCCTTTCACTTCTTTTGCATCTTACTTGAACCATCTGACGTTATTCACATATACTGTATATCTACTGATTTGTCATTTACATTTGTGAGATTGAACCTCTCATCCGAGTGAGTTCCAAACTGATGCTTGTGTTTACCGTAAAGGTTGGCATAGAAGAGGAAGCGGATGATCTTGCACATGGGTTCACTGAAGGGCCAGTCGTTCTGGTCGGCGTAATAGTAGACGAGGAACGGCAGCGTGAGGATGTAGAGAGTGTCGCACGTGCTCAAGTTGAGCATGTAGACCGTGGACGCTTTCCATTTCTTAGTTCGGAATAAAATCACGTACAGGGCCGTGGCGTTCAGAGCCAGGCCGACCACGAACACCAGGGCATAGCTGACAGGGAGCAGGATGTATTTGAAGTCCTCTTGGAATTTACAGTAGTAGCCACTGTTAGTGAATGGTGGGTTGGTCTTGTTCAGTAGAATGTCCATCATGGATGTAGAAGCACCTGAGAATTGAAACAAGCTTAGTAAAGAGGTGAAAATGACTTGGTAGAAATGTACATTCACGTCCAAAAATATAGCATAAGCATTTATGTATATATTTGATTAAAAAACACATTCGTTTTTTAGTGAGGCTACTTCAAATATAAAACAATTATATAACATATTTTTAGGACCGTACATACTCTTAGTTTAAATTAATTTATATTTTCAACAACTACACTTCACGGATGATTCACCCTCATGCTTTTTCGCATTTTGTCAGGACCTCATATATTTATTTTGTTTGTTTTAAAGTTAAAATTAGGTCACCTTAAACAATCTCTTTGTAATGATTTTGTGTTTCTAAAGAGCCTCAGTAGCCCAGCTAATGCCTGACCACAATTCCCAATTCAATTGTGTTGGTCATTAGTGAGGAAATTATGCTCTAAAATGAAGGGTGAAGTGGGAAAAACATAAAAAAAAGACACAAAAAACAAGACAGAGAAATCGACATATGTAATTAAATATAGAACATAGAACAAACAGTAGTTTGAAGGTGGATTAAGTGTTTAAAGTATGGCATAAACAAGACTGATCAATTGTTCTTCTGACAAAAGACCAAATTAAGATTGAAATCAACCATTACAAACTAAAATCTACCGTCGTATTACAGAGGAAACCCTTAACAATTCTTACCTTCAGTCACTCCGAAGCAAACATCTAGGATGGCTTTTTTAAAATGAGACCCAGAAACACTCAGACACATTTAGTCTTTCCCTCCCATTTCCCTGCAGTCACATTCCTACACATGCTGCTGACTGGTCTGTTTCACTTCAATATTATTTCGAGTGTCGAATCATAACAAAGTAATCTCGAGGCACTTTACAGTTTAAATTAAAATTGTAAAGTGAAAAAAAAAAACAGTTCCCGGCATATCAACAAGGAGTGATTCACAATGTTGCCATTACAAACCATTTACCAAAAAAACAAACCACCATAAGCAAACAAGTCATCTATCAACACTATATACTCTCTAAAAAGCATTGAATTATATTCATCCAGGTAGTCTTCTTTTAGTCTCGACGTGTGAATGTTTAGACACCAAAGTCAAGTCCAGTTCAAGAAGCATTCCTCTAAAGCAACTGCAGATTGTGTTTAACAGGCAACAGATGCTTTCTTCAGATCTGGATATTCTTTTAGCCCGTTGGTTGCGAACAGATCTAAAGTCTCCGAAAAACCCACTTACCTGTGTGTTCTGTTCTGAACAGCCCAGCCAGTGTAACTTGTTTTCATAATTCCACGGTGTTTTGTTGATGTAGAAATGTCACATTCTCCGAGACGTCGACTTGTGTGTGCGTGTCTGACAAGCTGACGCCGGCGCACTACTTCAGGGCCGCTTGAGGCGAGGCAGATTATAATGAAATTGGTTTAACAAATACTTATCATTGACAATATTTGTTCTATCATTTAAAGAGCACCTATATGTTGATTACAACAACCTCTTAAGATCTGACATTGAGGAGGAAACTCAACCCTTTTTTTCATTTATTTATTTTACAGCTTCACAGGAATCTTTTACATCATACTTTTTCTTATGACTCAAGGATTAAATTTGCTATTTGACTCATGTCTGTTTATTTGCCCTTTAAGTTGTCCGTTGTCTGTCCAAACAAACAGGTTGTCAACAAGATTAAACAAGAGGATTAACGTTTTTCTCTCTGGAGATGCAGTTGAAAAGAGATGATGGAGACTTGGACTGAAATTATGAAGAGTAAACATAGTAAAAGCTCCAGAGCAATGGACGGATATGAAGAGAGATGAAGAGGAGAGTGCAGGCAAGGTGTTCTGGGTAATCTGTGAACAGAAGAGTAGCAACTATAGCAGCCAAATCATTCGGCCACCGTCTGTTAAAATTTGAAACACTTTGTTTTGAATTCCACATTATTATATTATTAAAAAATAATCATTTTTATTTCCGTGGGAACAGAGTTAAAAGCCGTTTCAGCCAGGAACAGTCAGGACTAAGAGCCGCCATCTTCGTGAGCGAAAGGGTTAGTTTATCAGCAGACAGCTCATGTGGAGTGGGTTAGGAAACAATATTATGGAGTCCAGATGATTTGGCCACGTGAAGAGGAGAGACAGGGAACATGAGGAGTTTTAGAAATGAAGGTACCTTCTTGAAAGGGGAAGTTTAAGACAACCATTGGAGCTCTAAAGAGATATGTGTATTAGGGAGATTTACTGTGGCAACCCTTGATACCAAATGACCATCACAAAGACCAACAGTGACAATAACAAAAAGAAAACTTGACTCTAGTGTAAGAAATGAATGGGATCCTCGGTAAGAGCTAGCTGAAGTCACCGGGAAAAAGAATGTCATGAATTAATTATAGACATGGTGACCTCAAAATCCATTAATAGTTGAACGTGTTGTTCTCAGTATTATCTTGATCTTTAAAGTATATACTTTATTGAGTATTGTTTTGATTGTTTAAGCGCTTTGTGACCCTGGTCTGGAAAAGCGCTATATAAATAAATATTACTTACTTACTTACTTACAATTGAACACTAACTGATTTGGGCCATGTGGTTAATATTGTTTTACTGTTATCTTGGGTATTTAAACCAGCTCACTGACCTCAGGTTAGTATGTTTTATTGCCCCTGTCGATGCTTTGTTCAACAGGGAAGAGTTAAGTCAGTCGTAGACTACAATCTACTTAATTTTCGGTGAATTTTACTTGATATTTGTGTTTATTTAGTCCCTAACCGGGACAGAAGCTATCATCCTGCCCAAGGCATGGTGAATCGTGAGTATATTTCATTATTTAACATACATACATTCATCATTATTTGAATTAATCATTTTCTGGTAATCTTGTTTGGTTTTTGAAAAAACATGTTTTTTCAATATTTTAAACAAACAAAAAAAAAAATCAGGTTTTTCATATTGTCATTATAATAAAAACAGTATTACATACACTGTTGTTTCTATCTCCTTATCTATGAAATGTTTTTTTAGTAATATAAGAATCGAGAATCAAGAGCTATGTGAGAATATTTGCAAATGTTCACTAAAAAACAGAAGTTTATTTATAGATCAAATAGAAATAAAATAAAATATTACTTACCGTAAAACATCCAGAAGAAAGAAAAGATCATAAATTGAAAACTAACTGCAGGGATTCAGACAAACCCAAAAAGATCCGAAAGTTGGTCATTTTCTTTGGATCCTGGCAAAAAGTAATGTGAGTGGGTGTTGAGTGACGCATTTGCCGCCTTTTCATGTGTATGTATGTGTGAGACTTGAAGTGTTTTCTCTCAAAGGACAGGCCTGGAAGGAGATTTAATGTCTTACTTGATCCAGTAACCTGTTATTAATGATTACACAGGCCTTCACCTTCACAACAGTCAGTGTAAGATCAGGATTGAATGTCACATAAAAATACTTTATTTTTCTGTTTTTTTTTAATGACCAAATAAGAATATTGGGATATATTTGTATGGGGAAATAAGGAAATAAAACAAAACATGTTTTTGCTCATTGACAACACACACACACACACACATTGTGCGCAGTCTATGGTAAAATAGTAGTAGAGATATTTACCTAAACAATTGCAAAAGTGCTGTGTTTTTCCCAATGGGTGTTGATTTATGCAAATAAAAGCATATACATTTAAACATTACTAACGCAACGCTTATGTATATTGACTATAGATTATACAGTATAGAGTCTTGTATAAATAAGAGCTTTTTCACTGGATGTTAATGTGAGAATTTACGAACGGACACCAGACAAAAACGTGTACATGGTATTTGGAGTATATTTGTTGTAGAAGCAAGATCAAAGGACATTTCTTATCATCATATTTATGTTTATCTGCACTTGCATACAAGTTCAGGAGAGGACAAACATTGTTTTCTACACCATTTCTACATTGCTAAGATGAAGGAGAATGATGGCACATAAGAGTAATGACTCAACGATTGGTAAGGTTTCAATACGAAGTTTGATTTAATCTTTTTAAAAAACAAAACCCTGTTTGACTTTGATACAAAAAACATAAAGTGTTCCGCCAAGGACATATTGTTTATGGGCACTAAACCATTTATTCATTCATAAATAAAAACAAAAAAAACAGGCTACAGAAGTTTATGGATATTGATATTCTTAGCCATATTATTTATATTATTTCTGCAGCTTTTACACCTGCCTATAGATTCATTGACCTTGCATGTGTGTTCAATATCACAGACATAATAATGTCATAGCACTCCCACTATTTTGAACATGTATATTAATATACATGTTCAAAATACTTGGAGTGCTATCTTACTCACTCGTCTCACTTTAGGTATCACTGACTGAAAATATGAAACCTGAAAATAATATATTTGTGTTTTATTTAACTGTACAGCCACCACAAAGAAAATCCTATGTTGTATTAACAGCACTGGCGATAAAAGTTTCTGATTCTGAAAATGTCCAAATAATAATAAGTTTTAAATACTCACGTCAGACTTCCATGATGATGAATATCCCTCTGTCAATATTGATGGTTATACTTAGCTTTTCTTACTCATAGGTGTCTTTTAAAGCCACTAAATATACTGTTTGTTTATCATTTGTAAGCGAGCAGTCAATCAATTTCTTCAATACTTACAACATATTTCACATTTTTCTATCCCTGTGCTGTATATATTTACTCTATAAGTGATTTTCTTATGTCCTCTTTGTATTTTCTAATATTTCCATATTTTTATATTCTCACTGAGATTTTTCATCACATCAGTGCATTTCAGCTGCAACCAGGTTAAACGTTGTTCAGAAAATACACCCTTTATCTCCCTCTTTGTCTTTCATTCCTTCCCATTAGGAGACATCACAGCAAGTAGCTTATCTTGCACAGCTTCCACAGTCACCTGTCACACCTATCAACTTCATGTCCTCCTACCTCATTTGTTTTCTTTCCCTTCAGCACATAACTCCGCTTCAAACATTCTTTATTCAACTTGCATACGTAGTTAAGTTCAGGAGAGGAAAAACATTGTTTTCTACACCATTTCTACATTGCTAAGATGAAGGAGAATGATGGCACATAAGAGTAATGACTCAACGATTGGTAAGGTTTCAATACAAAGTTTGATTTAATCTTTTTAAAAAACAAAACCCTGTTTGACTTTGATACAAAAAACATAAAGTGTTCCGCCAAGGACATATTGTTTATGGGCACTAAACCATTTATTCATTCATAAATAAAAACAAAAAAAACAGGCTACAGAAGTTTATGGATATTGATATTCTTAGCAATATTATTTATATTATTTCTGCAGCTTTTACACCTGCCTATAGATTCATTGATCTTGCATGTGTGTTCAATATCACAGACATAATAATGTCATAGCACTCCCACTATTTTGAACATGTATATTAATATACATGTTCAAAATACTGGGAGTGCTATCTTAGATAACATTTAATGTATTGTAAGATTCGTATAAAGGGACGTATTATTATCTTTAATTTTGATAAGGATGCAAAAATGTTTTTACACAACCGTGATTATCTTAAAGATATTCTTAGATTTATACGTCTAGCATCGAACCAGAATATCGACTTTTCGTGTATCGACTGCGGTTTCTTGTTGCTATGCAGGTCTGAGACGCAGCCTCCGCTCATCCCTCGTACTCTCGCGAGAACACGCCGATGCTCGGCAGCTAAACAAACACACAATGATGTATTTTCAGCCATTTAAACGATCTTCCTAAATACATATGAGACACTAAGGGTTTGCTTTTATCGAAGCGCGTAGACAAAAAATAACGTGGTTTTATTACGACCGGTTTGTTTTGCAGCTGTTGTCCCGGGATCTACCGCACGGGGGCGCCGTGTGCCTACGTTTGCAAAGGGGTTCCCCGTTAATGCCATCCCCCCCATTTCTCTTTCCCTCGCTGTTCCCCCTGCTTCACAACAACACCGTACAGTACACAGCACAACACACACGAGGGGTCAAATTCAGCTCTTAACGTGAGGATATTGGACGCAGAAAACCACTGGATTTACAACGTAACCACCGAGGAAACACCATTCATGTCAATGCTTCAAGATGCAGCCGCCGCCGAGGAAGGTGAGTTTGTGATTTCCTGAGCCCGTTATGTTTGAGCTGGACGGTTCAGACAATGACAGGTACGAGCCTCCCACATGTACACAGATATTCCATCTTGAAAAGGCGTCTTAAAGGCACGCATGAGTTCATTTTTAGTGCTATCGAAGATAGATTTGCTAGCTAGTATTAGCAGTGTTCGCTAGCTAGGTTAATAATAACCCGGTGACATTATGATGCATCAGTCTAGCCAGGAAACGTCAGGATCTCGTAACATAGGTATTTATTTATATATATATTTTTAAATAGTCACAAAACGTCATCTTGTGCTTTTTATACTGGACTGTGATGTAAAGATAATCACTTCCTCCAATTGTTTTTTTCCTTACAAGTATAATACATTGAAAATGTAGCATCAACACTATTATTGAATGTCTTTGGTTGTTCATCGTATGAGGTCAATAACACACAACTGTTCTCTTAGATTTGACACACACTCTCAGACACACACACACACACACAGACACGCACACATTCGCACAGCACGGTTGTATAGCCATGTTTAATAGTGATTTATTGATCAAGTACTGGCTGAGAAAACAACAACGTCTTCTGAAGCCTGGTGAATGTGATGCGTCTGTGTGTGTGTGTGTGTGTGTCTGGGTGTGTGTTTTCCTGAAATAGATGGACGAGAAGCAATTACTACTGTGAGAACCTCTGCACACTTTTCTCTTAATTGTCACATATTCCCTCAGTGCCATTTATATGCTCCAGGTTTCTGCACCGGCTGCCCTTGAACTTGTTGTATCACAAGACACACACACCTCAGAGACAGCATCTTTTGGTGTGTCAGCTGTCTTCTCATTAAACATGGATGTATTTATTTCTACGACAGGGAGAACGGCTCCAAGATAATAAAAAGAAACTTTAAATAAAATTAATGATGTTGAAACACTGCCAGTGAGCACCAGGGATGAGAGAAATCTCTATCTTGGCTGTTGGATAGTAATACTTCATTATCTGGTGTAACAGTTATTGTAGCGTCACTATGTGAGCGTTTGATCTCCATATTAAGAAAAATATAACCTCAAATAATGTGGAGATATTTTAACAAGTTTAAATACATAAAGTAGATAATGTGGCTCAAAAACACACCATTTCTATTGTATAGTATCCAAAAAGAAAATGAACTATTGTATTGCCTTTGGGTCAAGGTGAACAACCTCCCTGGCTTACATAAATACATATGCCTTCATGTTGAGCCAGAGACAACACAAGAGATACTACAAACACGTTTGTTTTAGGCCACCGGGTCACCTTGACCCAAAGGGTTGATGTAATAGCAAATTAGTCTCACTTTAGGTATCACTGACTGAAAATATGAAACCTGAAAATAATATATTTGTGTTTTATTTAACTGTACAGCCACCACAAAGAAAATCCTATGTTGTATTAACAGCACTGGCGATAAAAGTTTCTGATTCTGAAAAGGTCCAAATAATAATAAGTTTTAAATACTCACGTCAGACTTCCATGATGATGAATATCCCTCTGTCAATATTGATGGTTATACTTAGCTTTTCTTACTCACAGGTGTCTTTTAAAGCCACTAAATATACTGTTTGTTTATCATTTGTAAGTGAGCAGTCAATCAATTTCTTCAATACTTACAACATATTTCACATTTTTCTATCCCTGTGCTGTATATATTTACTCTATAAGTGATTTTCTTATGTCCTCTTTGTATTTTCTAATATTTCCATATTTTTATATTCTCACTGAGATTTTTCATCACATCAGTGCATTTCAGCTGCAACCAGGTTAAACGTTGTTCAGAAAATTCACCCTTTATCTCCCTCTTTGTCTTTCATTCCTTCCCATTAGGAGACATCACAGCAAGTAGCTTATCTTGCACAGCTTCCACAGTCACCTGTCACACCTATCAACTTCATGTCCTCCTACCTCATTTGTTTTCTTTCCCTTCAGCACATAACTTCGCTTCAAACATTCTTTATTCAACTTGACCTCTGTCTCTTGTCTAGACATGTCCACACCAACTAAGTTTGGCCTTCATTCTGGCACACGTTGAATTGTAGCCTTGGTGGGTTAATACATTTGGGAAATAGAACAGCTATGAGTGACTTGGTGTGCGTGGAATGCAGCTTTCGTAGCATGCTATCCTGGGAAAAGACTTCTCTCTGTGACTTGTATTTGCGTTTCATAGTAATAGATCGTATTTTAATAGTCCAGGAGTCTAATGTCAGTGTAGAGATAAGTCTTTGATGTGATAGTGCGGCTGAATCAAGTTTATCTTATAGATGACTTGTTGTATATGCGCTTATGATTAAACTTTTTCCACATATGAATCCTCCTGGTTATTGATTTATGCTTCTACTTCAGCTTCTCATGCCATTAAAATGTCAGCTCACTCCCTCACTCTCTGATAAATCCTCATGGACGTGTCATATATTACCATCACACACAATTCCCTTGTGTGGATCAGCTTAATCTTTTATCAGAACAAAAACATTTCACTCAGATCAACCCTTTTTTCATACAGAAGATGATTGAAAAACATGAAGATTTCATTTTTATTCCAACAGGAAATATGATACATCAAATACATGCAGTCAATAGGCCGTCTATTTACTATAGTATCTACTATGTAAGGGAGTGTTTTCAAGTTATTTAAATATATATAGACCTGGGGCCACTGAAGGTAGTTAGCCCCGTGGGATCCTGTGAACATCTTATTAACAACAAGTTATGTCGTGTTTTTATGTGATTCCTGTCGCCTTAATTCATTATAATCATGAATGTGATCAGTGTCCTCAATGAAAGTACTGTACTTTTTTCTCATAATAATATGTCATCAAAGATAAAGAGTGTAATTTGACTGTTATTATGATTTTTAAATGGTAGAACCAATTTACACTAAGTAATTTTCAGTGTCAAAATGGGTGCCCTGATCTCAAACAACTAGCTTTCAAGTTTCAATTTTCCCACATACAAATTTCCCTTGCTTATCTTCATTAACGCCTCTTGAAAGAAAACCTTCTGCTGTGTACGTCAACATGTGTTTGTCTGTGCCAGTGTCGAACATATTATTTTGAGTCAATAAAAAGTTGTGAATTTACTCAGTGTGTTACTCTGATGGATTAGCTGATGGAAATTTCCTGACACGTCACCCGACCTTAACTGTCTTTTTGTTTGCTCACTTGTTTATATCCAGCACTCAAGGTGGGCTTTTTCTCATATGAGTGCAGGGTTTTGCTCCGTGGTTATTACAAATGTTTTGTTAAGGTAATCATCATTACATTTTTTAGTAAATGACTGTAGGGATTTGTGCCGTGTAATAATGTCTTCATGTTGTTCATTTTATGATGTTCGATCCAAACACACGCACAGAATGGTAGGTCTCAAATCAAGAAAGCGTAATGTCTTGTTACAGAAGATACCTGTTCCTTTCATCAGTTATTTTGAACTTAAGAAGCCAAATAAATAAATACTAGTTGCTGTTGTTGATATTCTGAGTCAGTTGTGACCGCATTGAAAACGAAGGTAACTCAAACTCTTAAGTCATCTTGTCCTCTTAATGTTGCCTTTAAACACGGCATCACATGAGGGACGAGTATCCTGAATGATATTTGCTATTTACAATAAGTTATGTCAATTTGAGTACAGAAAAGTGCCTTTATATGACACAAATGAACTTATTCTGTCCATAAACGTTGCTGATTTTTCTTTTTCCTTTTTAACCTTTGTGATACATCCATATACAAGGACAAACTCAAGGCAATAATAACATATCAAACAATTTTAATATTGAAATGATGGCATTAACTCAAGTTCTTGTTCCAGTTTCCTGCATTTATCAGCCAGAAATATTCCTATAGAATGGTCAAGAATGTTGACATACCAGACTTAATGCTGTTTTACTAATATAATGGCTTCAGTGTGATGTTTATTGATGTAACATGTTTTTAATTGTTTTTCTCTCCAGGTCAAAGTGACACAGGAGCTGAAAAACACACACACAGACCAGATGACACGGCTGCACTTTAAAAATCAGACTGAATGCGACCTGCTGGAGGATATGAGGTATGCTTCTTTCAAAAGCAATGCAAAGAAAGGCTGAGCAGAGTTTTGTAATAACGAAAGTCACAGACAGATAATGACTAAGGAATTTCCTGTTGCAGCCTGTTTTTATTTTTCCTTCCCCTCCTTCTCTTATATAATTCATAATCTGTCTCCCTGTCATCCAAACGTTATTCATATGTTCTTATATTCCATTTTTTTTTTGTTGCAGTCTCAGATTTCGTTCAGTTTTTTTGGGGCTCTGTTGCGTTTACTCATGACATGTGTTTGTGTCTGGAACTAATCCCTCCTGGATTTGGCCACAGAAGAATCTGTTTTTTTTTTCTCATGTTCAATTTCTCTCTGTTGGATGAACGTTAATTATTTATGACAGCAAACTGTCTTACATAAAGCCTTGATGATTGCATCCTGTCTCGCAGCATATTTTCTCCCTCACATTCATAAATATCTTCTTGAATGGTGTTCCAGGCAGCTTTATCTCTTATCAGCGTGTTTACTTAAAAGATCCCAAATTCAAATCATTACTTCAAAGGGACTTTTCTTTTTTTTTAAGCACACACACACTTTATCAGCTTATAATGTTATACCCAAGCTGTCTAGTAAGAAGCAAATTTGATGAGAAGAATAAAGCTTTGTCATTGGATAGTCACGAAGCAGCAGGGGTTGTTGTTTTGAGACACATTTCTCTTTATTTTTTTCTTGCACAAAAGTATCGGTAACAGTGAAGAAAAGTACATTTATTTCCGGCTCCATATTGTAGATGCCCAGATGTTACTTTTTTACTCCGTGTCAGGAGGGAAAAAACAGTGTTTCTGGTGTGAAGCTAACATTAGATTTAGAATTTTAAATCCTCAAAGCGGCTCTGGTGCTATTTACCCTAATGAATCCACAGGCTTATTAAAATCAACACATACACAGGAATGTGTCGGGAAATATGAAAATAAACTGAGCCAATGATGAATAGCAGTGAATGAATACAAGCAAAATAGGTTAGAGCGTCTAATCCTCTGGGTCTGGATTTCTGCTTAAGTAAGATGAAAGAAAGTGCAAGACGGGAAAAACAGACAAGTTTTTGGACACGCAGAGTTAACTTGGTGTCCTCAATCCAGCTAAAGCCCCTTTACACTTATGTCTGAATAATGCACACATGCTTGCATAGGAAGATTTCGCTGACAACGTTTGTTAGCATGTTCAAAAACTCAAACCAGCCTGTCCATATATATATATATAAGTATACACAATAGTAGCCCCACTGCCCCCAACAGCTGCATATCTCACCTACTTTCCATATGTACGCTTGTTGTATACTTCCCATTTGAACAGAGTTTGGTGTGTATCACTATTTAATTCTAACTTAAGGCGTTTGTATGTATTTTCAGTGCATGGAAAGATGAAAGGCAACTGCATAACGCTTCAAATTAAGATACTACTCTGTGCCAAATCTTCTCTGAAGATATTCTAGATTAAAAAGAACATCACTTTATCTAATTATATCATGTGATATCAGCATCCTCATTTTTTATCAGTTTATCAAATTTGCTTAATTCACTGTGTAATGTTGAGCATTCAAACCATAATGCTTTGTAATTAAATCCATGTTTAATCCTTTGTTCATCGTGAATATAGTGTAGGAGGGGGATATTGCTATTTATGTAGATGAATGATCATGTTTTTCCATCGTACACTGGTGGAATATTTGATCATAGTTTCAGTAAAATGATTGAGTTAAATTTAGAATCATCTTTTAGTAAATACTCCTTACTATAATGATTGTTGTTGATGGATAAAAATACATTTCTAATGTTATTTGTTTGTATTTAAAAGACACCCATCCTGCTAATTTCAATCACTTTTTAATATTGGACCCCACTTTAGATCCTTATAACTATATACTTAAATTTCAATGAATGAACAAAAGAAAATGTGGAAAATAAGTTATTTCCAACTTAACCCCTTATCAACATATGTCCTTTTGATTTATTGTGTATACGTGCTTGACTCATTTTTTTATTTACACTGCCTTCAACACACTATTAATATTACGTTCAGAGTAGACAAAAACTATACATTCCTTGGAGGTAGAATATTCTGGAATTGATGACACTGCGTGACAACCCTCAGTGTTTGACCAAAATTGGAAATTCTCTTTTTTTCTTGCCCTTTTTGTCAAAGAACGCCACATGTTCTTTTAAAATCTTGCTTGCTGTCTGACACACTCTGGTTGTGTCTTTGGGCACATTGCTGACACAGCCAATCGACTATGCAGTTACACACATACACCATACACACACACGGAGTTAATGGACTGCTTCTAAGGGAAAGAAGGACGAGCAACACTATAAGACCGGAGGAAAATATCATTGATTAAGATTTGAGCGGAGGAGTGGAATTCATTGTTACTTCAGTAATTGTTTGCTTCAGCCGTAAGCTTAATATTGATGGCTTTGAAGCACGTTATAAAGGTGATAACTTGGCCACAGTATTTTGATTGTTATCTCCATCTTTGGAGACTTCACTTCACTGATCCTCTTTCTCTGCCTCAATCTAAAAGAATAAACTACCTCCAGTAAAGTGTGCTGAGATGAAACGATAAATCATGAAGATTTTATCTAAACTCTTTACTTCCATGAAAGTCAATGGTGCCAAATGCTGGGTGGAAATTAAAGATTGAGAGTTTTGCTCAAGGACAACACAACATTGATGAAACTGGACCTTTGGCTTGCCAATTACTTAACCTTTATATAAATAAGTCCAGTAAGGGTCTAAAGGAAACCTTCTGATGATGAGACTGGCGTGTTGCCTACTGCACAAATGAAGCCTGCTGCTAGACAAGTGTTTATGGTTCTGGAAGTCTGCTGAAGAAAGATGTAAAAGTAGTGGTCTAGTATCAAACTAGCATTCCTTTAAGTAGCTTCCTGGGTCAAATACATTGTTTACCTACGCGTTTTTTGTAGCCGACAATTAAAAAAATGGAAGCCCTGAACTTGCGTCTCCCAGTTTGACACGCTGTTGACGTGTTGATGTAAATAGATCTTTCAACATTTATCTTACACCTAAAAATGCAGGGACCTCAAAACACTGAACACGTCCAGTGTATTTCCGACAACTGCTAACCTCTAATCCAGACAGCAGTTCACTGAAACAACAACGTGAGAAAGATAATGTGAGGCAGCAGCTCTTCATTCAGTTCTGTAATTGGGGTTAAGAGAACTGGCTGTAATTATACTGTCTGCACTTCCAGTCTGTCATTACTCTTATCTGTCTGTGGATGCCCTCTTCCCTAACTTTGAACGTGGAGTTTCTATGTGGACACTTCACTTCGACCCCTTTATTTTTATTTTGAACTGGCACATTATATTTTTTTCATGTCCTAGTACAAGAATTTAAATAATATCGTTATTAAAAAAAACATTTTTCTTCTCATTAAAATAATTGGTAATGAAATATGTAAACATTTTGGGTTGTTAAGGATAAATACCCTTTTTTTACAACCTGTATTTAGTTTTTAAAAACATACGAGTAAAAGTCACATTTTAAGTGGGGACAACAAATTAATAAACACAATTTGAAGTAGTTGATGAGTGAAAAAGGGTTCCTATTGGTACAGCTTTGGTCCTCCAAGTCTGATACCACATTGCTGTAAGAAATCATTCGCATTATTGTCCATCCCTATAAATACAACGTTTAAATGAAGGGAAATAAATTGCATTACTGTTGAAAGTAAGTAAGTAAAGATTATTTGTTAAGTGCCTGCTAGACCAGGGTCACAAAGTTCTTCAACAATCAAAAACAATACACAGTTCAAATGTATACTTTAAAAGGCCAAGACACATAAGACAAACACAGGAAGTACCAGAAACTAGCCTGCACAAATAAAAATGTCCTAAGATGTTTCTTGAGGGAGTCAGTAGATCCATCAAACACAAAGGGAGAGGAAGATCGTTCCAAAGCTTAGGAGCGTATGATGAAGATGCGTGTTCAGGAACCATCAGTAGATTCTGATCCACAGACCTAAAAGCCCGAGCTGGGGTGTAAGGCTGGATCAGATCACTGATGTAAGGAGGAGCTTGACCATGAATAGATCTGAAAGTAAGAACCAGAATTTTAAAAATTGATCCTGAAAGAAACTGGCAGCCAGTGAAGAGTTATAAGGATTGGTGAAATGTGAGTTCTTCTACTAGAGCAGGTCAGAATTCTCGCTGCAGAGTTTTGTATTAACTGCAGGCGAGACAGCTCCTTCTTGTTTAGACACCAAAATAAACTGTTACAATAGTTTAAACGAGAAGACACAAACACATGGATTATAAGCTCCAGATCGTGTTGTGACATCATTGTCATTGTTTCTCTAAAACATTATGAATAATAAGATATGAATTAGGAGTGTTAAGTGTCATTCACAAGTAAAGTCATAAAGCTTTAAACACAGTGTTAAAACTAAATAAAGGTTGTATTCAATAAAATTCAAATTTTATCTATTATTTTGCCTTCACTTCACAAATACCTTACTTGTATCTTACATAAATATGGGTTTAAAATATCAATGACATCAATACAAGTAACATAAAACGAACATGTGTGGGTCCAGCTGATGTTTTAAAGAAAATTAAGCTCTTGATCATAACATCGACTGACTGCGTGTTTGTTTCTAAACACTTATGTCGGGTGCAATTTGTTTCATGTTCGTCCCTGTAGAGCAGTGAGTGCTTCTTCACACCCATTGTAACTGCCCAAAGAGTTAACAATGGGCATGTGGAAAAGACAACACTATTGATTATTCTGGGGAGCCATTGTTGACATTAAGAGTAGTGGTGAGGACATGAAGAATTCTCTTATGCTGCACATAAACTGAGCGACACCTTGTATCAGCACGCAATAACTGTTTTGAACAAAAGTTTGTCATGCAGTCTTAATATTAATGGTCAATAAAGAATATGCTCGACATATTTAGTAATTTAATTCAGAAAGTTAACCTATAATATGTGCGTAATAATAACAATAAAATGCACTTTTTTGCATTCATAGAAGATTATGTCAAATGATGTAACATTTATTTTGGGCATTGCAAATAAAGTTTATAAGCACAGTTTATGTTATGGTTGTGTGATTTACAAACAAATCACATCTTGTGCTAAAGACTGAAACATCAAGTCTCCATTGCATAGCAATTATTTCCCCCCCAAAAAGATCAGCCCCGTGTGAGGCTCGAACTCACGACCTTCAGATTATGAGACTGACGCGCTGCCTACTGCGCCAACGAGGCCTGGTGCGACTCAACACATTGACAAACATAGTGGGGAGGGGCTGTGACGTCAGCTGGAGGGGTTTACGGCTGTACCGGTGTTTTTTTAAATTTTTTTAAAACTTTTATTATTATTATCGTTGATACATTACATTACATAAGTAACAAGCATTTTTTTTTTAAATACACAATAAATAAAGGAAATGATTAATGACCAATTCATATGTAACTGAATGTATTATAACAAGAGTAAGTAAGTGACATTTAATTTTCCATAAGACATTATTTCTGTGTAAAATCAAAAAACATTATATTAGTTTAGGCTTTACCACATTTTTTTATCCCTCTACGCTCAGTTGAACAGAAAACATTCATTTGTAACGCATTTATGTTTCTATGTATATCAAGGAACAAGAAGATATTTTTAATAGCATGGATTTTAATCATTTAAATGAGTCTTTGTTTTCTTTCAGGAGCTACAGTCTGAAGAAGGGTCAGCTGGAGAGGGACTACGCTCAGGTAAAACTGGATCTTCTCTATAACCATCTTGTGAATGTAGAGGATCAGTGAATTCATGGGAAGAAGAGGTGGTTAACTTTCTATATATTTGAGATCAATTATCCAAAGTCATGGTCAGAGATCACAGGAGGATATAAAGCTGTTGGGATGCTCTTCGTATAGTATATAGGAATCTCTATAGAAAGAAGTGAGAGTGGCCACGACGTTTGGTTTAGAGAACAGAAGAATCTAAGTTAGAAAAGTTGATGATTATCATATTTTCATTCCGAGTGAAAAAGATGTAAGAGAGGCTGCACATGTGGGCTGAGAAACAGTTATTGATACCAGACTCTGATGTGTCGTAAGATGTTGGAGAATAAAAGTATCAGATTAAAGGAGAAGATGACAAATCAAGTTCATGGATATAGGAAAGAAGGACTTGAAGAGGACTAGGGAAAAGGATCGTCACGGGGGAGGCTGACCTGCTGATAGGAAACGACACAAAACAAAGAAGAAGTAAAGGAATTAAATCTCACATGTGTTCTACAGGCTTGATTTTTGTTAAACCTCCCACATTCCTTTTTGGTTACTTGCAGATGTTTGTCTTTCTCACTGTTTGCTCTGGCTTCTCATTTTCTGACCTTAACTCTAAAATCGTTTGTCAGTGATCTAAGACATGGGTATTCTTAGAAAATACAACTTTAAAAAGTTGAGTTGTTCATGTATTGAAACCATATGTTCTCACAGCGAAATCAGTTTGGGATAATTAGACATATTTTAAATTGCTGGGTGCGTCATCGATCTATTACACTTTTTTATTAGTAATAGGCCATTAACAACTTCCTTGCTCCTCTTTTTGAAAGGAAAAACGATTTCTGCCTGTGAAATTGTCTTTTATGCATGCGTGATGAATTAAGATGGAATGATTGGGTTTCGTTTAACGTGATAAAAGAAAATTGGAATATTTGCTTCGTCTTTTTAATCAGGGAGCCACTTGTTTATAATGTTTCATCCGACGCCTGTAATCCACTTATCAGCTCAACTCTCTGGTAATGAGACACTGGTTGGTTGACGGAAATGCATCTAATGGGTTTGTTTGACAAATGATTATAACAATTGTGTCAAAAAAAGGTGTGTTGCAAAGTTACTTCTGTGGCTAAGATTGAATTAAGATACAGGTGACAGTGACTTTATGCATTTTCCAAGTGAAAGTGTTTAATAAAAAAAAAGATGGATGGTTGTTATTGTAACATGGAGTTGTCCCATGTTTTGTATACTATATGTATAGTGCATAGTATATTGTATAGTTGTGGATTTATTTAATTGATATCATTTTGAAGTCTGCAGCAACTTTCATACTCTTAAAGTATTCGTAAGTAAAGTGTTTTTTCTCCGCTCCTCAGACATGAGGTTAGTAAATGCATCTCAAACATGAACAAGAGCCTCACAAATAGAAGTGCAGATAGCAAGAGACAGGAGACAAATCAAGTATATTGATTCAAGAGCGTGGCGAGAGAGTGTTGGAGCTTGGGCTGGAACTATACATCCGTGCTTTTGGGAGTTATGCAATGCGCCAAAAATTCTCGCAGGTCATAAGATAAACTCGTATTTGAGTGCTTTACTGCGACACAGCAGCTGCTGACAAACATCGTGACAGCCAGAACCAATGCATGTTTGGCAGCGTGGTTCATCTCCGCACATACACCTAGAGACTCCTAGAGAAATCCTGCCGTCTGAGCAGTTCCTCAATCTGATTACACAAACAGGATGTGTGTGAGTGTTTCTTACAGTAGTGGTATTTCCACATATCCTAGACCACACAGGAAAGGGTAGATTGAGTTGCTGGGGCGACACATTGTTCAGGTGGTTGTCAGGTGATGACAGCAGAGAGTGGCAGGATGATGCGCTGCAGCAGAATAACCCTGGAGGAGGGAGTGTGATGGAGAGCTAAGAATGCAAGGAAGGTGATGATCTATATCGGTGCAACGAATAAGGCAGGATTGCAAACGTGTGCTAGCATTGATGCTAATCAAAGTACAATCACAGCTAAGAAAATCCATGAGGTTTCATTCAATAAAACTAAAGATTGGGGAGATTTCTTGGTCATTCTTAGGGTAGATTAATGTAATATATTCTAAGCAATTCATCTGTTTTGTTCTGCTGGTAACATCTTAAGAGGCCTGTTCTTGAGTAGCTCTACTGACACACTGACCTAGTGAAGAAAGTGAAGGTCATCTCTTTCTTTGTGCCTACTGAAAGACTTATTTAAATAAAAAGAAAACTGATTGTTTATCTTATTTAACGTCTTTCTTCCAGGCTCTACAGAAATTAGCAAGTCAATATTTAAAGCGGGATTGGCCTGGGATCAACCCTGATGATCAGAGAACAGACTATAGGTGGGTTTTCTTTTACTCTTGTATCATTTAATAACAATTTAGTGAAGACAAATGTTGTGTACGATTCAGTATTTGCTGAGGTACATATGTGCAACATTAAACCTGAAAAAATAACATTTTAAACATAAATCAAAATGCTGTATTATACATACTATACAGAGACTTCCAATATAAGTAAAACTAATGTTAAAGGAAAATGATTGGCTTGGTGTGTGTTTGATTGACGAGAACAAACACAGAGATAACTAAAATAAATGAAGCCTTCAGGAATAAATAGAATATCACAATAAGAGTCATACTTACTGTTTGGACAGTTAGGTAAGTTTTGTTAGGCCCGCAATTTATCGACTAAGCCTTTTTGGCCCCTTGGTCGATTGAGTTTGACACCCCTGCATTACAGGATATACCCTCTCTGATTTGCTCTCTGTATTTAGGAATGTATATGCAGTATGGAGGTCTTACTTGGAAGGAACAGTGCAGGTGAGTCAGTCACGGCTCAACGTGTGCGACAACTACAAGAGTCAAGTATCAGAACCTGCCAAGACGGTTCGACTCTACAAAGAGCAGCAGCTAAAGAAGGTAACTGTTTGCTTTGAAAGGTTCCTTCACCATCTGTTGTCCCTTTCTTTCATGGATCTTTTCATTTTCTTCCCAGACATTGGATCAGCTGAGCGGCATCCAAACAGAGCTGCAGGAGTCTGTGAAGGAGTTAGCCAAAGCCAAGAAAAAATACTACGATTGTGAGCAGGTGGCCCACGCAGTACGAGAAAAGGCTGACATAGAGGCCAAGTACGTTCCTCTAGACAATATTGCATTCTTACTATGACTCAGTCAACAATGGATTCACATTAACACTTGATTGTAAATGTTGAGAATCGATCCTTAAAGTTATGTTCTCAGAAAATTGCATTCACAATAATATTTCTACACTTTATTTTGTTATCAGAATACATTTTACAATAACTTTTTTTGTCCTACTTTTAGGTCGAAACTTGGGATTTTCCAGTCAAGAATTAGTCTACAAAAAGCAAGTGTAAAGGTAAGCTATTAATTAAATAAAAGTGTTCCTCTTGTAGTAATGTGTACACTAAGCACTTTCGGCTCTGTTGGGTTTCCTTTTTCAGCTAAAAGCGAAAAGAAACGACTGTAACTCTAAAGCCACACAAGCGCGAAATGACTACTTGCTCACATTAGCTGCTGCCAACGCTCATCAAGACCGTTACTACCACACGGATCTGCTGCACTGCATACAGGTATTTCTTTTTTGAACGTTGTCTGACACAGGCTACATCAGGAGAAATTGTGTTTCAAATGACTTATAGAGACAAGTAACAATTTGAGAAAATCTGACTTTCACCTGTGTGTTGCACATGTGTCAAACCGTCCCGCCAAGTACCTTCACATGGCCGGAATGATTGGCTCAAATCAAAGAAGAATAATGATCATGTTGATACCGTAACCTATGATGATTTCAGTTTTTAAGATTTGTCGCAGGGCATTCCCTACACTCTGCTTGTAAATGGCTTTAGAATACTAAAATAATAAAAACAATTTAACTTCAGCCCTGCAGAGACAGAAGATGTCATCCTTCTATATGTTTTCTAGCAAATTTGTTCAAGATAATGTTTTATTAGTTGTAAAGCATAAGCCCTGGCCTTTAAACAAATACTATTTATTTAACTACACATACTAATCCACAAACGGAACGAGTCAGGAAGTTTTCCACTTGATTTTTAAGCACATGCTGAATACACAAATGTTAAAAAACACTTTTAAAAGACGTTTAAAGAGGTACTTTAAGAATTTTAATTTTGTCTACTTTACAAAAATGAGAGGGTGTCACTGATCATTCATCTAATCAGACTTAAATATGAATGAGTTGTTTTTATGTTTTTTAACTGAGTTTAAAACCTATTTTATTCATAATTTCCCCTTGTTTTGTTGATATTCTGAGTCATGTTTTCGCTTCCTTTGGGACTTACCACTTCCTTCTTTTTGAGCCTTTATGCCACACTCTTCCTCGGCCTGTCGCATTTATAAACACACTTTTTTACTATGAGCCTGCCTGAATAATAGATCCAATGCTCCTCTTGACAGAAGGACATTACTGCAGGGGGATATGCACATACACAAATATGTACAAGAGATTCCGGGACAGTGCTGGAGGAGAGCAAGCTGTTTTCTAATTGAAAATTGAATTCATTCTAGTGGCTTTTTTTTGTGAAGCATTTATCGCTGCTTTGGTGTATATAAAATGTAATAAAGGAAGTGCCAAGACATTCATCAAACTGTGAGAAAGGGTGTTGTTTGTTATATCACACCAACTTTCATTGACGTTGGTAACGGACACGTTCTCTTGTGCACATGCCCAGGCAAGAGTTGCATTGAATAGAAAAGTGAGTTGAGAGAGATGACTAATAATGGTACCAGCAATGAGCACCTCAGTACTGAGTGAGCTCCTGCCCTTGGCAATGACGAGACGGAAGCAGCAGTAGCAGGAGTTGCCGAAGAGCTCCCCCTGCTGTTGGCTTCCAACTCCTTCCTGTTTGCTCCAGTCTCCATCAGTCTGCGTCGCTAATCTTAAATGAGCACATTTCTACATGAACATGAACTCATTTGTTGTTCTAAAGGGCTTGTTCTGGAAGTTGAGTCACTGGACTTCGCTACTACCGTAAATGGATGAAGGAAGGGGAGCATGAGTTGGGAGGAGGAAATGAGGGGGTTTTATGAAAAGAAGTCAGCCAGACCAGCCTTAATGTTGTCATTTCCTCCTCAATAATCCATTGTGTTTGTGTCTCAGCGGTTCCATCGGACAATTTATAAATGGTGTCTCTATGGTCCACTATTCTCTTGTGGGTTCTTAATTTAAAACAGTTAGTGTGTTCTGTGTCGGAATTTGAACCTCATCACCTTCCTGTGCAGCTGTTGGAACTTTTACTGATCACACACACACACACACACACACTGATGCACACACATACACTCACACACTTCTCTCTGGTTCTTGAGTAAGAGGAAGTTGTGTAAATATAAATGATTGTGTAAGCAGCTCAAATCCAAACAGAAAAGATCATATATAATGACAATTTTTGTGTTGCTAGTTTGATGTTTAATATGTATTTATTCATCAGCACTTTCCTCTAACACTATCGGTCTGTGTAGGACTTGGACGGAAGCATCTTCGAGCACGTCAAAGACTACCTGATAGCACTGTGTCGCACCGAGCTAGAAGCCTCTCAAGCCACTCACAACACTTTCCAGTTCTTGTTGGACAAATCCAACAGGGTGAGTTCTTCTCTTTAATCCCATTTCTTGTACCGTTTTACCCTAAAGAACACATCAGAAAACGTTCATACGAAAGTGTTACATTCAAAATAATAATAATCACAATATTGTTTATATACGATATGATTGTTGTCTTTATGTTCCATATTTTGTATTCTCTTAATTTAACATTTGCTGCCATAATAGAGTCAGTCCATTGCTCAAGATTGTATAATAGTGCATCTTTTTTTTGCTTTTGTCCCTTTAGATAATCCAAGAATTCAACCAACAGCTGTTCATGCAGGAGAATCCAGTATTTCACAAAGCACAAGACTTCCAGTTCCAGCCGAGCGATTGCGACATGGTGAGGCACTCAAACGTCACCGATGAAATGGATCCTTCTGAGAAGGAAAATCATATATTTTGTCCATCAGGAGAGAAAGTCTTCAGGTGTAGACGCTTTTAGATTATGACAGAGATCACATGTATGTAAAACCTGAGCGGGAGAGTCGGAAAGGAAGGGCCTTTTGTATCCTATTCTGAGTGTGGAAGTCATTTTCTTGTTTGAATATCTAGACTTTCCATTTTCTAACTCTATTAAAACTCTTTTAGCGTGCTTTCCCCGCTTTCTACTGTCTCTTAATCTTTGCTAACCATTTCTAATTTTACTCTTTTTCCATTAACCCCTCCTTGAATGTGTGTGTGTGCTGTGGGGGGGCTTGCTTCTGTGTGTGCATGTCCGGTGCCAGACCCTGAGCTCGGTGCAGCAGTTGGTGGACATTGAGCCGTCGCCTGTCAGTGCCATGAGAATGACCCTGGCAGAGGT
Source organism: Callionymus lyra (assembly GCF_982586985.1). NCBI lineage: Eukaryota > Metazoa > Chordata > Actinopteri > Syngnathiformes > Callionymidae > Callionymus > Callionymus lyra. The sequence goes on from NC_141824.1 coordinate 23,117,602, forward strand.
AGTTTCATCTGTTAGCGTCCGTGTCCGTGTCCTGGCTACCATATTAGATTCAACAGGGTTTTTAAAAAATGAATTGCCTTTCATTAATCTAACATTCACTAACTGAATAGAGACTAACTTGTGAGGAAATTCATGTTCAACAAAAGGAACTTGACTGAGAAAATGTAAAAGATACAGATAAGCTTAAGACATTTAAGTTCTTGGCTCTTTGGTCAATTATCAGTGGGTCTATGTTTCAACTAAACCATGGAACGACGCAACACCAGGATGTAACACCAAAGACAAAAGAAGAGAGAAAATGTGTTCTTGTTGAATCTTTTTTAAAAGATGAATAGTTGAGAAACATTGTTGTCGACTCCTGTGATGAAAACTGGGGAGATGTGTTTTTAAAATGCCGATAACACAGATAACACATCCAAGCAAAAGTTTTTTGATTAAATATTATGATGAAGAATATGCAGAAAAACAATTATCATTGCGTGAAAATAGCACTAACACATCTACACTTGGAAAGGGAGTAGAAGTGAGAAATATACCACGTATAGATGTGATAAAGTTAATATCTTCAATTGACTTCAACTCCGCAAGTAGATCAAAAGTGATCAAAAACAATTTATTCACATCTTCAACATCAGAAATGAAAAATAACGTGTGACAATTAGTACATGTTGTTTTTTACATTATGAAAAAATAGTTAGCAGAAATGGAGTTTGTTCCATAAATTCCTTAATAATAATAATGATGATAAATGATGTCAGAATAAACTTTCATAAATTGCATCTGAACATGTTTTTATTTGTCAACTAACACCAGAGTGTCTCCTTTATTCCACGTTAGAGTCGACAACTGGAGTCCGAGTCGGGGACGACAGAGGAACATAGTCTGAACAAGGAGGCGCGGAAATGGGCAACTAGAGTGGCAAGAGAACACAAGAACATCATCCATTACAAGAGGGTGAGATGAAGTCTTCTCAAGATAAAATAAGTGTGTCTTGGACCTCTATTGTACTCATCAGTATGTTTCTGTTTGTACAAAACTCTCTTTTCACCGAAATATTTACATTAGAAAGTTGGATTTTGACATTGATAGCCCTTTATGCTTATTATAAAATGCTAAAAATACATATTTTTACAAAACAATACTTGTTTTGTTAATGTTTTGTTTTGCTCTTTGAAGTCATTGGAGGAGTGTGAGACCCTCGGTTTACCCCCGACTGAGCAAGGAAGAGCAGATTTGGAGATGAAGATAGAAGACACCAAAGAGAACATACGTAAAGCTGAGGTTTGTGAGCGTCTGCCTTCTGTTGTCTGTCTTGAACTGTGAGGGAAACTGTGAAAATCCTTGTGTCGATAGTGAGAGAAAGAGAAGTTGTTTAGTGAGACCCCAAAAAGTGATCAAGAAAAGCACTTTATTTTATTCTCATGTCTAAACAATTCACTCCCACAGACGAAGAAAAAAAGTTGACGAAGTTGCAAAATAAATAAATGTGTGATCTCACGTTTTAAAAAGACTCTTTTACGTGACCTTGTTTTCAATTTTCCCCTTTCTACCTGAATATGAATATTTAATCTGCCGATTTCACAGCAATGATTTGATCCCAGATACTCTCCTTGAAGGAAGGTGACAGTTACACAAAAACTTGTTTTGTTCGAATATATTCAGCCCAACAACAGTAAACTTTGATTTTACATATGGTGCAAAAAAAATGCGAAACTTTTGTATTTTTCTTGTTTCGATCTCAGCCTCTAATGGCTCTGTCCGAAATTGGAAAACCTTTTTTTCTAAAGTGTGTTTTTACTGCCGGCTGCTTTAAATTCATCTGTTGTTGTAGAGCAATAATAGACAGTTGAATTAAACTAGTTTCTCCTCGAGGTACGGCACACAAAGTCCAGAAATATGAATAGGTCGTGGGTTGAAAAGACTTTAGACTTTATCCAATATTTCAAATGTTTCAATTATATTTCTGTCATTTAATTTTCCTCGACTGTTCTGCCAGACGATAAAGTTGAAAGCTGAAGCTCGCCTGGACCTCCTGAGGCAGGTTGGCGTTGCCGTGGATACCTGGCTAAAGAGTGCAATGAACCAGGTGACTTCTGCGGATGATGAAGTGTTTATACTTACAATCCATTCTGTACATGTGTTTGCATGACAGTTTTGATGGCGTGGCTCAGCATGTGTGTGTGTGTGTGTGTGCATGAACGCTCGTGTGCACCGCCATACAGTCCGTGCGCGTGTGCAGCAGGTGTATAACCAGCCCACCACTCTCTCTGTGCATGCTGTAGGTAATGGAGGAGCTAGAGAATGAACGTTGGGCCAGCTACACTTCCCACGACCCCTCACTGTCGGTGAGACTCCTCCCCTCACTGTGTTTGCCTTGTGACGTCTCGTACGGTCTTCACACTAAAATCAAATTTGAATTAATTATCTAGATTCACGAGTTTTAGTGTGAAGATAGCAAATATATGGTGTTAGACCTTTTTGAGTGTGATGTTAGTTTAAGAGTTAATTATCTTAATCTAGACCACAGACTTGCAACCCTTCCAAATGAGCCGTAAGGTAATATAAAAGCTGGTTAAACTAACAAATAATAAAATGTGTTCAACCAGTTTATCACTTAAAGTTGAAAATGAATGTGTCTTCATTCATTTTTTTTATTAGTCTTGCCTGTATTTAATATTATCTATACTTTAACTTTATTTGTATTTATCTTAGTGGTGTGAAGAGATAAAAAAAAAAAATTAGTGATCAATAATTAATGAATTATCATCTGTAATGAATTGATCTAATACATGTTTAACCTCGCCTCAAAATTGCTGAGAAACTAACTGAAAAAAAGTCAGATCAAAAGATTGATGTACAACAAAAAAAGGTAGCTTAATAAAGTAATTTATTGTTAAGTACAGACGAACACTCCTTTACAGTAACAGTGTGATTAGTGGTGGGCTGCTAAACCAAAAGAAAGTAAATAAAACATTTAACAATATTTGTTTAATAAAGCAGTGCAATACAATAACGTTTTAAATGCAATTCAAATTAAATATAGCATTAATATGTATGACTTTAATTAATCAATCACATAATTTGACACAACTAGTTTATTTTTAGCCATTAGAATTTATTATTATTTTTCCATCTGTACTATTAATATCAGGTTACACAGAGCGTCGACTACATGTTGTCATTGATCATTGTGTGTCTGCATCTGTCTACTGTTAGTTGTGTTGATGCATGTCCACATTAGTAATGAACTGTTTTACTTTCTCAACTGTGTGTGTTGTTTGCGACCTTCTTGCCATTTTACCTGGTAATGGAGTTTGCACCATAGAAAATAACATCTTTAGTGTTGGTTTCTTTATCTAAGCTATAAAACGAGGAAAGGGAGGAAGTGAGAGAATGTGCTGCAGAGCCATAGAAGATGGGTTGTGTTATTAGGGTGTTGTGTCTCAGCGAGAGGGATGAGAAGATGTAAAGAGGAGGTCGTGTCACGATCATGGTGTTTAATTACAGGATTAAGAACAAATGGTTGAAAAATAGATTTTCATGAAAAAGATATTTGTTTTTTTCCAAAAATAATAAGCGTTATAGATGCTAAAAACATTCCATTTCACGTTTTGTCTTTTTTTAAACATAGCGTGTATATAACATGACTCGTTTTTATCTATTAAAGATGCACTGGCATCTGAAGAATGTTCAGAACTCACTGAGGCCGAAGCAATTCATCTTGTCTTATTGTCCTTTTATGTATTTTTTATAAAATGACTCTAAGAACTTTAACTTGATTATTTGTCATTCAGATTAAAGCTACCAACATCCCACAATAGTCAGAGGTGGATTGTTGGTCCACTCATATCCCAGAAAAAAAGCAAAACAAGACTCACTATTGACCACACAAACACATTTACACTGCTTTGTTTTGCAACATTCTGGAGTTCACTGTGTCAACATCAATCTGATGACACAACACAAAAGACTTGAATAAACACACACACACATTGTGTTGTTTTCACTGGGTCAGCTTGTGTGATGGATCGTTCCACCGCTAAAGTCACATGACCTATATTGTGGCCAGTGATATGACTGTCTAGGGGCGGACCTGTGTATCTGATACACCTGTACCTGCGTCTAAGCGCTGGTGTGAAAACTCAGACAGGACAGAAATTGAAAGGTTCAGACAAAACGTTGAGTAAGTTTCATTTTAGATAATTCCCTACAAAGATATTTTTATTTCATGGATAATGTTTTACTTTTTTTTATACTTCTGTGTGCGAGGAAACATTCCTGACGCGACACATTGCTTATAGTCAACAGAGGATTTGGCTTCATCAGGCTGTTTGTGTGTTTCTGGCTAAAGGGCACGGTGGACTTGGAGAGAGAGGAAGGCGAGGAGTGTGAGGAGAACATGGAGGTTTTTGACGACAGCAGCTCGAGTCCTTCGGGGACTCTGCGTAACTACCCGCTCACCTGCAAAGTCCTCTACTCGTACAAGGTTTGTCATCTTAATTATTCCCCAAACTTTTTTTGTTAGCAGTCAGTGTCTTAGTAGTTATTTGAAATGAGTTCTTGGACCTATTCCAAGCTTTAAAGCTTCACTTGGGTTAATAAAGAACCGCCTCAGACTTTGAATCTTTCAGCGTTTATTGATGTTTTTGTTCTTCTACAGGCCTCTCAGCCCGACGAGTTAACCATTGATGAGCAAGAAATGTTGGAGGTTATTGAGGATGGAGACATGGAGGACTGGGTCAAGGTTGGAGATAACGCTTAAGCAAGTTATCGTTACGCAAAACCATTAATTATTGTTTTGTTTTTTTTCTTCATTTTTTAGGCTCGCAATAAGACTGGGAAAGTTGGCTACGTTCCTGAGAAGTACCTTCAGTTCCCCACGTCCAACAGCCTGCTCAGCATGCTTCAGTCTCTGGCCACGTTGGACGCTCGATCGCACACGTCTTCTAACTCCACTGAGCCAGAGATGCACTCCTGCTGCGTCAACGGAGACACAAACAGTAAGAAGTGACTCACAATATTGTGTAGATAAGAGGGTCCAACTCAATCACACAGAAACAGACCACACTAAATGCATATATGTGTATATATATATATACTGTTTATATAAATACTCCTTAAACATAAGTTTTATTCTTATTGTTGACATCTATAATCTCTCTTCCTTATCTTGTCTTATCTTATCTTAAATTCTGACAACTTTATAGGTCACTATATCAGCTTGAGCATTTTTCGCATTGTTTATTATTTCGCCAATCATTCTGAGGACCACATAAAAATGACTTTGCGGTCCGGATTTGGCCCCTGGTCCTTAAGAAGTAAGTTAGTAAGTAAGCAATTATTATTTATAAAGCGCCTTTCACAGACCGGGGTCACAAAGTGGTTAAACAACAAAATAATACACAGTTAAAAACACATGCAAATGTAATAACCTTTAAAGGCCAAGACAACGCAGTGATAAACACAACAGGCATGTGGTTTTGAACCGGAATATATTTTGATTGGTCTTAAGTAAATTAAATTAACCAAAAATAATTCATTATAAACCACTTCAACAGATGGCAGACATAGCGTCATTTTTAAACCTTGTGTTATCTCAGGGTCAAGGTGACCCCAAGGCCCTGGAACAAATGTGTTTGTGGTATCCCTTGTGTTGTCTCTGGGTCAACGTGAAAGACCTCCACCACTGAACATGTATTTCTGGAAGCGTTGTTCACCGTGACCCAGAGACAACTCAAGGGTTAAAAAGAGGATCGAGATTTTGAAGATTATTGATGAATCCAAACCAGACTGAATGAAAGACACACAGGGAGCAGATTTCGATTTTTCCGTCAGTGTAAACCGAGGCTTAAGTTTACTGACTTTGATTTTCTGTATCGGGTGAACGTTAATTATTCATGGGCAGCTTGTAGGTGCTTTGTCTTTATCAAAGGGAGTGAAAAGTAACTCAGTAACTTTAGGTTCAGGCTGAACCTGAAGCTGTGTCTGACGCTCCATATCTCGAGTTAATATAAGATAAATCAAGTGCAACTTAATCCTGTGGAAATGCTTCACATTATCTTTATCTAATTTCATTTTATACATGTTATATGTTATTATATATTTCTAGTTCACACAACTGACACAACAAAAAAAGGGTTTAATTTTATTTTAGGACTTTTGGAAATTGAGGAAAAATTGAAAGGGTTCTTAATATCACTTTAAATTGTCTGGTTCTTTTGAGAATTTTTATTTCAATAAAATGTAACAAAAAAACATTTGATAATATAATGACTTCTTTAGTTTTTATAGTAGTAACATTGAAGTAGAAATTGAATGGATCATAAAAAGTTAATTGACTGTCATCTCTTCTGCGACATTAGAACCCCTGCAGTCGTCGTCATGAATTATAGATATGGTGGTCATGTTCCAGCTGGTTACGTAAGACTGGCTTTTGTTCTTTAGCTCAGCTCTGAAATGAATTGTCAAGATGCCACACAGCTTGAACAAAGAAAGAAAAGACACATGATTACAGTGAAAAAAGTATTCTCCACTTCTCCCCTCATTATTAACTTTATTGTTCGTCTTTCTATATGTATTTATTTCATGAATAAATGTTTGGTTCTTGGAAAATGTTAAATTTTCCTGGATTTAGGTAAAAAAAACTGTCAAAAGTGTCTTGGAGAAAATATTGTAGAATCACAAAAGTGTATTTTATGTGTCTCAAGTGCGACTTCTTGTGTCCGCAGTGGCATTTGTGCGCGCACTTTACGACTACGAAGGCCAAGCGGACGAGGAGCTGTCGTTCTCCGAGGGAGCCGTGATCCGGCTCCTGAACCGCGACACTCAGACCGACGACGGCTTCTGGGAAGGCGAGCTTAATGGACGCGTGGGCGTCTTTCCGTCAGTGTTGGTGGAAGATTTAACAGAAAACGGAGAGATCGGCGGGGGAGGCACGGGTGACGCACAGGTGAGGGAGCACAAAGATTATATCAATTTAAAATTCTGTTGTTTTTTTTGTTGTCATTAAGCAGTTAAACAAACTTCCTGTGCCACAATCTGTCTATACTTTAATCAGTTGAGACCTTCTAAGAAAAAAGAGTGTCCCTTAACCATCAGCATATCTGTCATCATCGGCTGAAAGTCTAATCAGTGAGTTGTGAGCGATCAAAAGGCTGCACAGCAGGAAGGAGACTCTCCCTTCCTTCAATTCCGCCTGGTCATAACAATGAAACAGCCTTTGTGTCAAAAAAGGGTCGAAAGCTCGGATAGAAATAAACTGAACCTGGGAAAAAAAGCAAAGTATGTGTTTCTTATGTGACATCAAAGTAAATTCGTAAAGGAAATTGTTTTGTTTTAAGTCACAATTTTCCTCTTTTTTTTACTTCCTTACCACTTTTATACCAACATAGGAACTTTTGGTGGTTGAATTTGGCATATTTACAAAGCCTTTAATTCAATAAATGCTTATTTCCAAACAGTGCCTGTAACAGTATTGTTTAGTATTGATGTGTTGATGCAGCTTCATGAAACAGCTGATGAGGTATCATGATACAGTGTCTTCATTTTAAAAGACCACTAGATGTCACTCTCTGTCGTAAATCTTTGACTCTGACCTACTAATTCAATGAAACCTGGCATCACTTTCAAACAGAGAGTGACATCTAGTGGCCTTTGAATGAAGACAATGTATCATGATATTTCATGAGGCCTCATCAACCCATCACTAGTGTTAAGTTACTGACCTAAAAGGTCATGGGTCGCTTTGTTTATCCTAAGTAACTCAAGTTGTCTTCTTCAGTGCCTGACTTTATTTTCAAGTCTGGCATTATACTTTTCTTACCGTATTTGCAATGAGTCAATTCTTTACGCTGCCGTCTCCATCGATTAAATGAACCACCAGATTGTTTGTTTCTACCTGTTTTCCATGATGGTACTTGGTGCATGTTGCCCAGATAACTAATGTCTTCTAAACATTTTCAAATAAAAGAAACGACAGCATAAAATAATAATCTATTACCTTTGAAATCATCTTCAATTCTCATATTGTCTCTATTTACTCTTGACTTATACTTGTCCTTCTCTTTAGATTCCTTCATCTGTGAAGCTTCCGTCGTCTCTTCCGCCTCTCCCCCTCTACGACAAACCTCCCATCAGCCCTTTCACCAGCCCGGAAACATCCACGCCGTCCACGTTACCCCGGTCGCCGTCTGTCGCCCTGAACGGCGAGCACAAGCCTCCGCTGCCTTCTTCCCACAAGGGGCCGCTTTCCACTCACAGTAAGTTCCACGGAATCCTCCAAGTTAATCGTCGTCACGATTTAAAAAATATATATTTTGTAGATCAAACGACGGGAAGGAGTCCAGTCTCTCCAGGATTCTCTCAGCCGCTCCGCTTCACCCCCGAGGGCGGCGGCCCGAGCAAACTACGTCCTGTAAATATTCTGTTCATTTCCCACTTTATCTGTTTGTGTCGCTTGTTGTTCTAACGGTGTTGATTGTGTGTCTCTGCAGGTACGCGCCGCTCCCCCCCCCCCTAAACAACACCCCCGCCGACAGCAGGAGAAGGGCGATAAAACCGAGGAGGTGGAGATCACACTTGTGTGACACGAGCTCTTGGTCACACAGGAATAGTAATAACACATAAGGAATCTAGAAAAACATTCTGACGAGGAATGATGCGAACAAAGCGATATCGTCGTCTCTCCTCAAGTCGACGTCAGACAGGAAGTAGCGTCTTCACTGAAGCAGCCTGTTCAGCAGGATCTAACCCCCGGACCTCTTCACCATCCCTCTTTTTCTATTCTCGCCTTAAAAACCTCATGGAGCAGCGACCCAGAGCACACGGAAGAGGAGGAGGAATGTTGGCCGACAGGAAGTGGGGGTGAGGGACGCTCAATGCGCGACACTGAATTATCTTTATTGATTCTTCTTAAGCTTACTTTTGACGAGTTGAACATTTGGAACATGATGAAAGTAAGTTAACGTGACTAAAATTCATGTTTTCATTCATGTGTATTTCAACCAAAAACAACTTTAAGAAGTTGATCCTCGTTGTTCTGGATGATGACAGAATATTTCATGTAATATAAGTTACACATATCACAGATTGAGTCAACAAGTCATTTAATCTTAAACACTTAACTGTCAATAATTGCAGTGCATTATGGGACTTGTATCATGTTCAAAATGTTGCACACTGGCTTGATCTATCTCAGCCTAGATTAAAAGAAGAAGCACTGGGACACGACATACCTCCCCCAGGGAGCTCATTTCATATCACTTCATATAAAAAGAAGATCCTGCAGACATATCAATATAAATAAATAATAAATATTTTGTTCTCACCGTCACGTTAAAGTTGATTCGTTATTTAACTATTTGCTCACTTTCATAAAGGCCGTTCTTAAGCAGCAGCGGTGAGAAGCCATACAAGTGAATGAGGAAAGAACAGAACATCAATCACTTCATGAAAGGTAAACGAAAAGGCGCGCAAATATATAGTTTGACTGCTGAGAGGTAAGTGAAGAAGTCAACTGAAAAAACAAAATAAAAAATAACTAGTATGAATAGCAGGGGTTTCAAACTTGTGGCCCGCGGGCCGTGGCAATGATATTCTGCGGCCCACCATTTATAGTATATGTATTACAACCCCTGATATACATGAAGTGAGGAATATTGTTTAAAGTGCATTATGAAAATCCAAGTCACTCTTCAAAAGTGAGCTTAACGAGACAACATTCGTAGAAACAGGGTTATGTAAAGTATCGACAGAAGAGCCTGGGTGGTGTGTGTGACCCCCCCTCCCCTCCCCCCACCATATATACTCCTTATCATCCTACTTATTCAATGTGTAATAGTACAGTACATTACTGTTGTCATAGGAATGTTATAAAAGTGTTTCATATATTCGCTGAATGAAATGTCCGATGCATAGTGGTCGTCTTACTCCGGAGGGACGTTGTAAATATGGCGTGGGAGTGATTAGAAGAGATGGCGACGGAGTGAGAGGAAGGCGAGGCTGGATCCTCCCCTATCGCTCTCATTTCCTCTCGCCATCCCTCTTTTCTCACTCTTCCTGTTTTCTTCTCCGCCATGACTGAATCCTATACGTCATGTTGTATTACGCCCGGTGGTGCAGCGGGTCGTCAAAGTGCTTTGTAAGCCTCTGAGAACTGTTCTTTTTTTAAACGTGTTGATGATCATTCACACATGAACGAGCACCTAAAGTCTTTTTTTAAATCGGCGCCCCGTCAGTTCTGTGTCTCCTGTTGCTCATACATGACAGACACGAATATCTTTTTTTTTTCTTCATCTTAAACTTTCAATTCCGACATGCAAAGTAGCACTTTTATTTATTTGTACGTTTCACGGAGAGTAGAGGTTTTTTCTGATGCAAGCTGAACATATTTCCCGTCTCTTCTAAAGAGAGGTTTTTAATCTGCTTTACAAATCCACTGATTTTTATATGAAGTTGCTCAACGTGAAGAGGAGAGATTAGCTGAATAACAATCAGATTTTTAATCAGCCAGTTCCGTGCGCCACAAATATTCTGATTCTATTCACTTGTTCAAGAGTGATTAGCAGTGACTCTTGCGTAACAACGAGAAGAAATTGAAAAAAATATTGTGCCAGTTTTCAATAAAAACCTAATAATAATTTATTATATTTAAAATACAAAGGTTACAAGTTAAATTAATCTCAAAATATGTTGTCACTCATTCAAAAAAAGACAATCCTGTCAGCAATAATAATAAAAAAACTGGACTCAAACTAAATTGCACCATGATAAAACAGCAATACGTAGGATTCAAAACATTGTTTCTGGCTCCGCCTGGTGTTGCAACAGTCTAACTACAATGTCGTGTCACGTCCTGCATGTGCGATTGTTTACTAAACCAGGCTTCTTGTGTATTTATCTTTTTGGTAACTTAAAGACTCAAATACCAGAAAGTTGTACTACATGATTGTTCAAAATTAACTTATCAATTACAGACATATGAATAACAATAATAATGTAATAATGTTACATAGTGACGCTTTAATAAATTCAATAATACATTCATTTTCACATTAGTCATTATCGTGGATTAGACTTCAAATCTGTGTACACCAGTTTCTCCTTATATACAGTATATATATCCCTGTTTATTTTAATTTTTTTATCTTTTTTAATACTATCACTTTTTTACATCCCTCAGTATGGAGCAGCAGCTGTCATGGTGACACATATTGATAAAAGGTGCAAATGTCCTCTGCGTATTAATACTGGCTGTACAAAAACAAAGTTTGTATTTATTGTGTACAAATGTTAATTAATAAAAAAAATATGGTAAAACCGACTGTGTGTCCAGCTGTCTTTTGAAATACGAGTGAAGGTACACGCGTGTAATTAACTGGGGTGTGTGTGTCGTGATAAGCAGCTCTGTAAACACACATCAGCAGAGTTTCCTGAGGCGGCAGCAGAAGAGAAACGCCGGCAGAGACGCGAACAACAACCAAAGTGATTATTTTCGAAGCTGCAAGACGAAAATGCATCCGAGTCCACGTTTGAGATCGACCTGCGTCAAACTCTATCTGTGCTCCAACCCAGCAGGTATGTCACGACCTGAGGCTCAGAAACTGTGTTGTCTTCATGACGTCGTTTGTCCTCGATGTTCCGCACAGACAGCGAGGAAGAACGCTCGGCTCTGAGGAAGAGTGTGTTCCCCAAATTCAGGGAACACTGCAAGAAAACATCAGGCGTTGACGTCAGGGTGAGTCTGCGGGAATATCATGTTCGATTGAAGGATGGACGACCAATCTTACCAACTACAGAAATAATGTGATGTTAATTATTATGACAAATTATTAAGTCACTTGAAAAATATTTTAAAATATTATTTGGTGGACAAAATATATAGAAGACGAACAGATTTGACTAAAAAAAGTATTTAACTTCGTAATTTAACTTGACAGAGAGTAACTTAATGTTTTCTTACATTTAATCTATAAACTTTAAGAAATCTCATCCTCCTTTTCTCTAAATATTTACATATATGTTTCTATATGTAGCTGGTAGTTGTGTATCACTTAATATATTCACATTGTTGAGTTTAAAAAAACAACAACTTTTCCTTTTATTCCTTTTTTTTTCACAATTTACAAACGTTAAATCTCCATCCAGCACTTGAAAGGACAGAGATACAATAAAACAAACCAGAAAAAACAACAAAAAAACATATAGGTTACAAATGTCTGACATCAAAAGTCCAAACATTATTTAAGAGTCAATTTTAGTCCATTTTTTCTGTTGTTAGGTCGACACGTTTTCTTTCAGTCTGAGTTTAAAGTTCAATTGCTCCATGTTTTGCATTTCCCTTACAATGTTATTCCATTGATCCGGAGCTTCTGCTTTAGAAAAGTTTCTGGTTATGCCTTTTTTTTTATTTTTTATTTGCAACTTTATATACATATCGCATGACGTTTGTATATTTGTCTTCCAAGTTAGGGAATGAAATAAAAACGTTATTACAATAAACAAAAAACATTTTATTATCTTAATAATAGAAAAAAAAGTTAAATATATTAACGTATTTTTCAAGCCTTAATGTTGTTCAATAAAATCATTAGCATTTCAAATTATAAGACTACATTTTCCGACTTCTGTTTTTGTTGTATTGAACTACTCAGATCTGCTGGTATAAAATAATGGAGGCAAAAAACAAACAAAGGGAAAATCCTTCAAAATATTTTGGAGTCCAGATGGCAAACCATAACACCACCAGAGTGTGATCATCCCTGAAGATGTATAGATATCTGTTTTTGAGTTATTTTGGTTACCGCGATGATGGTGGACGTGTTATTACCAGTGTTTACATTTCATGCAGGTGATCGATCCTTATGAATCCAGGGACGTGTCTCTGTGGCCAGATGACAACAGAAGACAGCAGCTGATAAAGGAGTGCAGAGAGAGTTCAGCAGGACCTTTCTTACTGGTACAAAGTCATTTTGTGCATATTAATGGGTTCATTTGAAAAGATTTACAAATAATTGAAATAAAATAAAAAATCATTTTTTAAACAGATGCATTTCAATCATTTAACATTCACACATATATATTGATTTAGTTTCATATTCTAATACAATAATATACAAAATATTTCATTTTAATTAAATTATTTTGAATATCTAGACTATCACTTTTAATTTAAAAGTAATAATAATATGGGCGTTTTTAACACTTCACATATCACCAGAATTCCTGTCACAACATCAAAAGATTGTTGTATTAAATTTAAAACAATTAATTTCATTTTACCCGTTTTTTTTGTCTGTTTTTCTTTTTTGGTCTTTCTTTCATATTCATTTTTCCTCTCATTTTTTTTGTTGTAATTTTCTCTTTCACATTTAATGAAAGAACGTTTATTTTTGCCTATTTAGAATTCCTGTGACATCAGATGTTTTTTGTATAAGATTTTACCTAATTCTACCTGTTTTTTTGTCTTAGCGTTCATTTCTGTACTTTTCTTATTGGGTCTTTCTTTCATATTCTTTTTTGTTTGTATCTTCTTTTTCATCTCCTTTTTTGTATTTGTAATTTATCTCTTCATTTCAGACTTAAACTTTGTGACCCTGGTCTAGAAAGGCGCTATATAAATAGAGATTATTATTATTATTATTAAACATTCAGTTACAAAACTTTCATTTTTGCCTTTTTTAACATTTAATAGAATTCCCATGACAACATCAAAGGTTTTTTTGTATTTAAGTCAAAAAGTTAATTCAATGTAACTGATTTGGTTCATCATTGAGGCTGCTTTTCCGCCTTCGTCCACTCGGTGGCGCTGCAGGCGCTGGTCGGCCACCGGTACGGCAGGACCAGCCTCCCTGCACAGGTGGAAGTGTCAGAGTTCCAGCTGCTGCTGCAGGAGAGCCAGAGAGCTGGACTCTGCACCAGAGACCTGGAGCGAGTCTACCAGAGAGACGAGAACACAGACCCGCGTTCATACCGTCGACTGAGCTGCAGACCCACCACTCAGGTAACAACTAGGTCGTGTCACTCCTTGTTTTCTCACCTGATATCTCCAGCAGTCAGGTGCTACAGAGCAGAGCGAGGAGGAGGACGAGGAGAAGGTGGCGAAGCTGTTTTCAAACGCCGTGAGACTGTGTGTCGAGAACAGGCGACTGTCGGAAGAGAAAGCCAAACGATTCACACGATCAGGTACAAGCTTCAGGATGAACCTCCTGAGTCATCGTGGCAACTTCTTCTTCTCTGTCCAGCCGTTGACGCTGATCTACGATTCGCTCTGGAGGGTTGTCCTCCTGATGACATCATCAGACGCTGCCTCGTCTACATCAACAACGTGGTCAATGCAAAAGGGGAGCGTGGGAAGAAACAGAGTACTTCGGAGGTATTTTTCACGTGACCATCCTGCTTCTGACACCATTTGTGGAGGAGAATCTTACTCTTAGCCTTTATTTTTCTTCCTCTTTGTTTCTTCTAGACAATCTCCCATCATTCCTACTTCTTACCTTCTTTTCTAATTATCTTTCTTTAGTCTATTTGGTTTTTTTAAGCGTCTTCTTCTTTTCACCATTATGTTTTTATCTGCGTCTTGGTCTGTGAAAGATGCTTTACAAATAATTATTACTTACTTTTTCATATTGTCTTTTATATCTTCTTATTCTTTATTCTTCAGTCTTTCTTTTTTTCATATTTTTCTTTCTGTACTTTTTTGTTCTCATATTGAATTTTGCACTTGACTTTTTCTACCCTAACCTTTCATCTTTTACTATCTGTCTTTTGCCTTCTTTTTCATCCTTATCTTCTTTTCCTTCCCTTCTTTTTTATCGTATTTTGTGTTTCAATTCTTCTTTACCTTTATCTCCTCTTTCTTTGTATTTTTGTCCTAACAACTTTTCCATCTTTATCCTCTATTCCATTTTGTCTTACTTATTTTTCCTCTTCGTTTTTTCGTCTTCATTTTGTTATTTTTGGATCATCCTTTACTATCCGGCTTTTGCCTTCTTTTTCGACATTATCTTCTTTTTCCAACCTTCAGTCTTTTCGTCTTTTTTTTTTGCCTTTATCTCTTTTTTCTTCTTTGTCATGTCCTTATCTTGTTTGTCGTCTTTTTCTACTTTTTATAATTGCTGTTTTTGTCTTCATGGTTATATTTTTCTTGTATCGTAATTTTCCTCTTCGCCTTTTTTATGTGATCTTGCTATTAATTGTCAATTCATTTGTCTCATTTTTTCTTCTTCTTCTTCTTCATCATTACTCTTCTTGGGTTGCGACTTCTTGTTCTTTGTTGTTTAATATCATATTAGTTGTGGTTTAAATAGTGAAGGTTTTTCTAAGTCAGTTTTCCTTTCGCATTTTTCCTAGACACCTGAACAGTCACAGTCTTTGACGGATCTTTGTGAAAACTTCCTACGTCAGCTCATCACATCCTGCCCTCTCCTGGTGTACACGACCACCACGGAGTGCGACCGTCGCTTCGGCTACACGACGGCTAGAAGACGCATGTACGCCGAGGCTCTTTGTCAGCAGGTGTATCTGGACTTGACCGGCTTGATGGAGAACATGAGCCACTCTTACGTCAGGGAGGACGAGTCCATGGATGAGCAGGAGCAGCTTTGTGACGTCCTGTCCAAGTCGTACGAGATCACACGCCCTGAAGAGAACCAGGTCAGAGTTGCGGACGTTACTTCATAAACCGCCATCAGCTGTTCGAAAACAGCTTCAACCGTTTGTTCGGAAACTAAAAAATGTAACATGTGATCAGATCCTGGAATATGTAGCGCAAAGTGACCAACGTCTCCCTCTAGTGGTCACTGGGGGACCATGTTCTGGAAAAACGGTGCTGCTCGCTCATTGTGCTCAACAGGTGCGAACAAATTATTCTGTTTAGTTAAATAATAATACTTTATGAATATTAAAGAAGGTGCGTGACAGTTTTTCGTACATATATCATGACAATTCTTGATAAATCAAATACTAAACCATACAAACTCCTGTTGTGTTATCAGTTTTATCTTGCCTATTTATCTATTTTAAAGTATATACTTTATTGAATATTGTTTCGATTGTTTAAGCGCTTTGTGACCCTGGTCTGGAAAAGCGCTATATAAATAAAAATTACTTACTTACTTAATGTGACATGTTTTTAATTCCACAGATAAAGTCCAGTTTTCCAGACACGGATCCAGTCGTGCTTCCTCATTTTTCTGGCTTCATGAACGAAACGTCACCAAAGAATCTATTGATTGACATGTGTCACCGAATAACCAGAAGCTACAACAGAAACAAAGACCCCCTGAATCTACCTGAAGGGTCTTGTTCCCCTGCAGGCTGCAGCCAAAACATGTCAAGTCATACCGAGGTGTTGGAAAATCTTCTCTTCCTCCTCAACAACCTCCCTTCTTCCCGTCGTCCGTTAATTCTGATATTAGACGGCCTGGATCAGTTCGGAATCACATTCGCCACGACAGTCATTGAGAGTTTCCCCTCCCCGCTGCCCCTACTGGTCAAACTCATCATCACAGTCTCCTCCAAACACTGTCATGCCTTCGAACTACAAGTCCAGCCCTGCAACCGACTTCAGAATCATTCGGGATATGCGTGTTTGCCACTCGGACCGGTGGAGCGCAGACACTGCGTGACCATGTTGACCACCTTGCTGCGCCGCTCGGGGAGGAGGGTGACTTCGGGACAACAGGTTCTGGTGAACCAGGCGCTCACTTCCTGTTGTCTCACTCTTTATGCTCGACTGCTGCACGAGCTCACGTCACTGTGGACTTCTGGTAAGAACACTTTTAAATGTAATCCCAAAATAACTGCCACCAGATATTGACTATCTACGTCAGCTAGTACCCAAATTGAAAATCATGTTTCTTTTGTTTTAGATCTGGATGTGTCCGGTTTATATCCCCCGGACGGCGTGCACTCAATGATATCTACGTTTTTTGATAACCTGGAGAGGAAGCACGGTTGTGGCCTGGTGTCTCGCACGGTCTCCTATCTCACCGTGTCGAGGGCCGGACTGACGGAGTCTGAACTTCATGATCTTCTGTCCGGCGATGCAAATGTATTATCAGAGCAGCGAGAAGATGATGATCTGAATTCTGACGTGTCTCAAGTCGATCTAGAGATGCTTCTGCTGGATTTAAAGAGCTGCCTCATCAGGAGGGAGGTCCGAGGTGTTCCAGTTTTGTCCTGGTCCAGCCGACATTTTGCATTAGTTGTGGCAAAAAGGTATTTCGGGAAAGAGACAAAGGCAACCTTGCATTCGATCATGGTGGACTATTTTAGCATTGGTTGGTTACACTTTCAACCGACTTTGACTGAATTGTACCAGAACGTCAACTCTCCACATGAGCCAAGGTCTTCCTGGAATCAGTTTAGGTCCAGGAAAGTGGTTGAATTTGTCTATCATCTCCAAAAGAGTGATCGACACACTCTGAAGGAGGCGCTGTTGGTGTCATTCGAGTTCCATCAAGCTCTGGTGGGTGCTGGACTTTTGATGGAACTGATAGATATGATCAGAAGCAACTCACGAGAAGGAGCCATTTTGGCAGGAACGCTGGCGTCTTCTTCCTGCGTCCTTCAGAGTTCACCTCAGAATCTAAACACTGTGATGGAGACCAGCCTCCTTCCATACGAGGAGGTCTTTGACTCGCTCAGTAGATATGTATCTGAGATCAGTCAGGTCATGGTACGCAGGAGTTGCTCCTTAGGTGTCATCTTGTCTCCTGCTCCCTCAACGGTCTTTCCTGTCGAGTGGCTTCGGTGCGACGGCGACTTCGTAGATGCGGTCGAGACGAAGAGTGCCGTCGTTGCAGGGGTGATGTGTGATGGGTCTGCATGGGTGTGGAGAGGTCTAGATCTTCACCCTGTGATTATGGACTGTGAGCAGGTGAAGTTCATAGGAGTTCAAAGTAGTGAGCAGTATTTCCTGCTCCACACACAGCATAAGCTGTTCTTGTGGGACACTTTAGATGCAGATAAGTTGGTGGAGGTCAAGGACTCTTTAAAGTCAGACGAAGTTAACACAGTCGCTGGATTCGCGGCGTGTCAGGGAAGGTTCTGTGTGTGGTGGAGAAGTCAAACTTTTGCTAGTGTGTTCGATTCCCTCTGCGAGTCCATGACACGTTACCAGTGTCAGGCTAGTGTGACGTGCAGCGTTTTCTCTCCGGACAGTTGCTTCTTGTACTGCGGACAGGAAGGTGGTTTGGTTTCTGTGTTCGACACGTCCAGCAACTGTTTGGTGATGAAGTGCATGAACTCCGATACTGCTGTTCGAATGATCGTGTCTGTCAACGTGATGACGTGCGTCTGCAAAACTGGAAGTGTTATCATCTGGGATGTGAAAACAAAACCACCTGTGAAGGTCAAAGAGGTTCTTAGTGATTCCGAAGAAATCGTAAACACAGATTACTTAGAAGAACTTTTTAGTTTCCTGGTTTGTCAGCATAACCGGGTGACACTGTGGGAAACACGTACGTGGGAGATGAGTGACCAGTTCACGGCTCCGAAAGGGAAAGACTTTATCCAGGCTTTGCTCTCCCAGGATGGGCACCTTTTCCTGGCTTTGCTGGACACGTGTTCAACGGTGCTAGTGTGGCGGGTCAGCACAGGAGAGTGTGTTCTGTCTTTAGACACGAGCAAACGACCCGTCAAACTGCTCAGAACCGTTTCCGACATCCTATGCGTGACTCGGGTCGGCGGACTGACCGTCTGGGACGCCGAGATGATAACCGTTGCCGGGGCAGCACCACGAATGAGAAGTGTCGTGAAAGAGGTGGTGGTGGACCGACTGGGTCAGTGGTTCTACACCTTTGACGGCTCGGAGACGGTGTGGAGATGGACTCTAAAGACGGGTCTTCCTACGGATAGCTTCCTGCATGATAACCCGGTTGAAAAAGTCAGGCTGGGGTCGAACAGCAATTACCTAGTAACGCTCTCGGCCGAGGAAATATTCATTTGGCAAACAGAAACAAAGCAAAACATGTTGCGGATCAGCGGAGGCGGCGCTTCTGATGTTTTGATTGGTCCAAACTGCAAGTTTGGTGTGAGCCTTTCGGAAAAGGGACTTTCTCATGTCTGGAAGCTGACGGAAGGGAGCATCATATGCAGCGTCCACTTGTACCTGTCTCACCCTCAGATCACACCTGAGAGCACATTTCTCATTGGCCGTCGCTCCGGAGACCTGCTCGCCGCCAACCTTTGGTCGGGGGTGATAAGTAAGCGTTTCTCCTGTTTGGTCAGCTCACAGCGTGTCGTTGCATTTCAAACCCTTTCAACTCATCCCAACTACGTGGTCGTGATGGTTGCCTCCGGAGGGATCTACACGTGGAAGGTCTCAGAGGACACGGTGTGCAAGCACTTCCAGTTACCGGAGATGTTCCACTGTCAACCTGAAGACTTTCAGATATGCTTTGATTTCCTGCTCCTGTCCACTGAACACCAGTCCCTTCTTCTTTTAGACCTTTACGAATCCAAACTGCGCACACTTGAAGCCGAAGGTGTCGTGAAGAAAGCCTGTTTGGAGAGATCGGGAAAGTTTGCCGCTTACATATCGGAAGCTTCAACCTGCCACCAGCATGTGGCGCCGGTCCTCACGGTGATCCGGCTTCTAGACGGAGAGAAGCTGGGAAGTGTGGTTCTGGCCAAGAGACCCTCCACTCTGGTGTGGTCCGAGCTGAGGTGCGTGTTTGTGGGATTCGAGGACGGGTCGGTCGGTGTCTATTCCGTTATGGATCACAAAACCAAATTAGGGTCCGTCAGACTTAAGAAAAGTTTTCACAAAAGTTGTAATGGTTGTCCTTTTGACCAGGAAATGAAAAGGTGGTTTCCACTGGTCAAAGCTAATGTAACATGGACAAAGATACTGTGAAAGAAGATAAAAAACCAGTCCAGAATAACGTTCCCGTGTCAGGGATTTTCTCCTTGACAATCGGAATGAGGACAGAGACAAGTGTCAGAATAACAGATTTTACCACCAGCAACGTCCCTCTCTCCTTGCTGGCTTTTTATTGAAAGCTCAGAGGAGGACACACTTGAATACAAACAGTTTGTTCATTTGTTGCTGGACGCAGCCAGCAACGACCGGTTTTCTGTGTGAGTCCGTGAGAGCATTTCTCGAGAAACGAAACCCTAACATGGAACATTCCTTCCAGGTCATTGTGAGCCGCAGCAAGTATGACTATATGTTTATCGTGATAAAACTATAAACAACATCAATTCTTTAACAGCCTGGTTGGATGTTGCGTCAGGTGCAGGAATGGAAACAGTGAATGCGGAGAACATCTTTGAATCAGTGATAGCAGGGATTTTTTTATAAATCATCCACAATTGCTTCTCCAAGTTTATTTTTAACACACATGTTTATTTTCCATACCAGCTAAACTAGCAACTTTTGATACAGGCGTCTAAAGTGGTAAGATGTGATCCCCACGCCATTGTTGCATAAACACTGCAATTATAAGCTGTACAAAGACTTTTTCTAATGCTTAAAAATGTAATATAATGTGACTTTTCTCAGCTCTTGTGACAGTTCCTCGTCTTTGTCCAGTTCCTGAAAATAAACACTAAAGTAGATCGTGAATCACATTTAAATTGAATTCATGACTTTTGTTCACAATCTGTTTAACTCATTATCAGGTTGAGGTGAATCTACTCCATAGTAGAACTTGCAGTGCTTAATACTAACCCAACATACTACTGTGTACTATGATAAATTCAACAGCAGTATTTAAGAACATACAGTTTCGTGACCCATAGGTTGACCACATCGGAACCACTAAGGAACGAATTACAATGACTATAACCCAAACAGATGCTGTGTCTCAAATCGCATACTAGCGTACTCAAAGTTAGTATTTTTAGTGCGTAAGTGCGTCTCAATTCTTGGTATGCGAAATGTAGTGCGCCATGCACACTAAATTGGCGTACTAAAACGCCCACAAAACTGAGTATGGTTCGATGGACACTAACCACCCTAAACGGCCGCCATCTTAATGACATTTTAAACGGAAGTTACATCATATATATATATCCATATATATTCATATACGTACAGTGCTGTGTCTCAAATCGCATACTACTCTTAGTATGCTATAAGTTAGTATGCATCAGTTTAGTGTACGTACTAACTAGTACGCAAATTCTCCACAGATAGTATGTCTCAAATCAAACACTGCTGCTACACACTAACAGGAAATCACATGACAGCTTCTTCTTCTACTTCTATTTAATGATGTTTCAACCAGCTGTTTGAACGCTATCGACACCTGCTGGCAGCACGTTTTGCAACTTTGGAAAAAGAAATAAAGAAAAAATATGAGAATCTAAATAATCGCGAGATATTTAAGCTGGTATCAGCAGCGAAAACATCTCATCCTTCTACTGCTGCTGAAAATGCACCTGTAAGTATATGAATATATATGCATTTATATATGAGGTAACTTCCGTTTAAAACGTCTCTAAGATGGCGGCTGTTTAGTGTGGTTAGTGTCCATCGAACCATACTCAGTTTTGTGGGTGTGTTAGTACGCCAATTTAGTGTGCATGGCGCACTAAATTTCGCATACAACGAATTGAGACGCACTAACGCACTAAAAATACTAACTTTTAGTACGCTAGTATGCGATTTGAGACACAGCACCGGTGTATTTTCCGCAACAGTAGAAGGATGACACTTCTATCTCGCGAATATTTCGATCGGTTGAAAATGTGCATACTAGTTAGTATGCACACTATCCTGATGCATACTAACTTCTAGTATGCTGAGAGAAGACTGCGATTTGAGACATAGCAAGAGCTTGTGAGCAATTAATACTATCATTTTTTTTGACCACTAGAGGGGGTGCACCGTTCCTGGAGGTACTGCAATACCAGGTCGATGCGTGGAGTGGACGGAGCAAGCCCCTATTCCATCTCCCTGCTCCAAAAATCAATTTAATATATGGTCCCCGGGTAGGGGACGTATCAGATATTAAACTGATAAGAACAGATACTACACTTGATCTTAGCCAAAAGGCCGAGAAGCGATAACTGGAATAAGGTCGAACCAGATGAGTCTTTCTCCAGACCCGCCGACACGGTGACGGTGACACATGTGTATCGCCATAAAACACACAATCTAACACAAGTGTGTGTCGCTGGTGAAGGTGTGTAGCTTTAATTCTCATCTAAACATCAGTGAAGGACATTAAACACTCAAACAGTGCTAATCGCTGCTGCTACCTCGTGTCACGTGGTGTCGTTCTAACCAATACGCGGTCGTTATTCGTCGCGGTTCAAATTACAATTCCAAAACATAACATTTAAAACAGTTTTGACAAATAAAGGTTTGCAATATACATTAGCTTCGCAATGTGATTTTCTTTAGTTTGAAAAACGAGTTCATAACGCTTTAACGTGACGAATCTTATTTGAGTGAGGCAATTGCTCCCTCTGCTGGAGAAACTGGGATTATTACAAAATGAAGGGCGATGAGAAGAAATGGCGAACTTTGTCATATTTACTGCGCACAATAAATGAACCAAAACACCAGTTATCGTTTATAAAAAAAAAAAACACTTAACTAAAAGGTGTGCGGATTAATGTTACTTTGAAACAAAACTTCGTCTTCGTCCGCTTCATCCTGGTCAGGTTTTATACTTTTGGCTTACAAATTTACAAACAAACTTTGACATTGTTACATAATTAACATTTTAAACCATGATGGAACTAATTCACAACATTTTAAAGAATGTCCAGAACTACAATTACGTCAACAGTTGAATACATGTTTTTGGCTAGCCGCTAGCTTCCTCTCAACTGTATAAAACTCCACAAAGTACTGCAAACTTTTCAACCAAGTGAAGAAAACATCTAGAATGTGTATAAAAGTTACTTACGCGTGAATGACTCTCAAAGAAACGACGTGTATTTCCATGTTTTAGAAACTTCAGGACCTCCTCCACCGAGCTGCTCACCTGAAGTACACCGTGGTGATGGGTCGGTCGCGAATGAAACGGCTCATTGAGTCGGTTCAGAATTCTTAGTTTGGACCTTTATTAAACGTCTAAGTAAAGACCTCTTTTAAACGTCTAAGTTTAGACCTCTTTTAAACGTCTAAGTTTAGACCTCTTTTAAACGTCTAAGTTTAGACCTCTTTTAAACGTCTAAGTTTAGACCTAGACCTCTAGGACCTCTTTTAGATGTCTAAGTTTAGACCTCTTTAAGACGTTTAAGTTTAGACCAAGACCTTTTTTAAACTTCTAAGTTTATATCTCTTTTTGACCCAGACCTCTTTTAGACGTCTATATTTAGACCTCTTTTAGACGTCTAAATTTAGACCTGTTTTAGACCTAGACCTCTTTTAGACGTCTAAGTTTAAACCTCTTTCGGACCTCTTTTATTCGTCTAAATTTAGACCGGTTTTAGACCACTTTTAGACCCAGAACTCTTTTAAACATCTAAGTTTAGACCTCTTTTAGACGTTTAAGTTTAGACCAAGACCTTTTTGAAACGTCTAAGTTTAGATCTCGTTTAGACATAGACCTCTTTTAGACGTCTACATTTAGACCTGTTTTAGACCTAGACCTCTTTTACACATTTAAGTTTAGACCAAGACCTTTTTTTGACGTCTAAGTTTAGACCTCTTTTAGACATAGACCTCTTTTAGACGTCTAAGTTTAGACCTATGTTTAGACCTCTTTAAGACCTCTTTCAGCCGTCTATGTTTAGACCTCTTTTAGACGTCTAAGTTTAGACCTCTTTTAGGCGTCTCAGTTAAGACCTCTTTTAGACCTCTTTTAGACCTAAACCTATTTTAGACATCTAAGTTTAGACCTCTTTTAGACCTCTACGTTTAGGCCTCTTTTAGACCTAGACCTCTTTTAGATGTCTAAGTTTAGAAAAAGAAAGAAAAAATTACAATAATAAAGTTTTCTTGTTTTACACAAATGTTAATATATATTTAAAATGCAAACACACATAATATGCTGTAAACTCTTGTACTAGTCTGTGGACCTGGAAACGTCTGGAAAAGTATGCCTTATTTTCCAGACGCAACAACTAGGAATAACGGCCCTCTTTCCTACACCCGTCCATGTTTCCACAGCACAAACTCTCTATAGGCTGCATGTTTTGTCTTTGCTCCACTGTTCGTTATCTATAGCGAATGTATCATTCCAGGGAGCGTTTGCCAGTCGCAAAACCTCTTTGTCGAGAATGTACAGCTGCATGTGGGCCATATTGCAGACACAAATCCTGTTATAAAAAACACAAATGTTACTTTACAAATGTAAAATAAATATTTGTAATAATCTGAATAATATTGAACATAATGGACAAGGACTTCATTAAGAAGGTATCTTATTATTATTAATAATAATACATTTTATTTATATTGCCATTTTCGTCAAACAATGTATCAGAGTGCTCAAACTTTTTAGTAATTAAGAAATTACTGACAACAAACTTGTAAATAGTATTTATAATAATAAATATATCCCAATTTTCCACATAGACTCGAAATAATACGATATGAACATAGTTTTTAAAAAGAACATTATTTTACTGAAATCAACACTGCACAATTTGAACGAATATACTCGTTCAAATTGATATTCAGACAATACATCACATTAATGTCGTGATTTTTTCATTAGTTCACTGGGAAACTATCCTATAGAACGATTTTGTTTTAAGATTACGGTACAAAAACAAAGTTAAAGTTATTTTATTTACAATTATCCACAATCTGATTCATAAACTCATCGATATCCATCCTTCATTCAGACAATGGGAATTCTGCTGCAAACCGGGACATGGCAACTTTTGCGACGTTTAGCGAGTGCTCATGGGAAATGTGGTCTCCCGTCGGGCTAAACACTACCACTTTAGTCCGCTGGCGTCGCTCGACTAAAAATCGCCAAGCGCTGCTTGAGTAACATTGTAAAACGTAGCTATATATATATTTTTATAAATACAAACTTATATGTTACCACATATACATTTTAATTAAAACATGTTATAGTAAATACTGATTTCAATATATAAATAAAATAAGATTGACCAAGGTCGTTGACGTTGAAAACGTCACCTCATGCCGGAAATTGCACGAGTGGCTTATGATGTAACACCTCAGAAGGTTCCGGATTAAGCGAAGGTCGCCACGGGTAGAGCTCGCGTCTTATAACACGCACAACAACTTTGTTTTATTGAAGTATCTCTGAACGTTATTAAAATGCCGAGGGGAAGCAGAAGCCGGACATCGAGGATGTCTCCTCCACCAAGGTAACGTTAAAGATGGGCAAGCGTGACAGTAGTTTAGCTAAGCTAGGTGGTTTAGCCAACACACAACGTTGTTCATTAGAAAATCGACTTTACATAACATGTGAAAAACTATAATGTTTTGATTCTTTTTATGAAGTTAACACCCTTTATCTTGATTCACCCTAATCTGACTCTTAACTTAAGCTCTTAAGTGTAGTTATTAAAGTAATTATAGTCATTCTGGAATTACCTTATCATTTACATTGGTTTATAAGCTTCTTTTAACTTTTGGTTAGTTTTAGTAGATGCATCCGGATCCTGTTTTTATCTCTAATTGACCCCATTCTATGACATCAATTTAACATTTTAAATCAAATCAATTAATTTCTAGTATCACCGTGTTTATGAAGCATACCTGCTGTTTATTTTATTTTATTTTGAATAACGATATGATCTGTTCACAGGCGTGCATCACCTCCTCCGATGGCCAGGGCTGCACCACCTCCCTCGCACGCCCCGGTTCCAATGCAGGCTCCAGCATCCGCTGTCGGGGCTCCTGCTGCAGCACCGAGGCAGCCAGGAATGTTCGCTCAGATGGCGACGACTGCGGCCGGAGTTGCTGTGGGGTCTGCAGTGGGCCACACCATCGGTCACGCAATGACCGGTGGCTTCAGTGGAGGAAACTCGGAGCCTGCAAAGCCTGATGTTACCTATCAGGTACACGGATTGTTTGTTTGAGCACTTGTTAGGTTAGGTAGAACTTTATGTTGGTGAGATTTCTGTTTCCAAAATAACATTTCTTCTTGCTAAACTTGCTTTTCACTCCTTTTGTTGGTACCAAATATTTGTTTTGTTTTTTTGTCATTAAGTCTTCGTTTACAAGATGACGTTGATGTTTATTCACGGTGCCTTCAGGAGCCGTACATGCAGCAGCAGCAACCCATGTACCAGCAGCAGCAGCCCATGTACCAGCAGCAGCCACAGCAGCAGCAGGCGTGCTCTTACGAGCTGAAACAGTTCATCGAGTGTGCTCAAAACCAGAGTGACCTGCAACTCTGTGATGGCTTCAATGAGGTGCTGAAGCAGTGCAAGTTTTCAAATGGTGAGTTGTGGGGAAAAAGATCTGCATAAAACACTAGACCAGTGGTTCTTAACCTTGTCGGAGGTACCGAACCCCACCAGTTTTATATCAGATCCACCGAACCCCTCTTAGTGTTCCTTTAGTTTTTTCGGTGCTAGACTAGAGTTGCGCAACTTGGCGTTGCAAATCATTCAGACAGGGCGCTCACTACCATCAGTTCCGCGATACATGTGAATCCCTGTTGTACATATTCGTCCGACCACTTTCTTCTTTTGTCCGACATAGTTAGTATGGATTACGTACTACCACGATACTCGCACTTAATTTCCCTCGGCACTGATTGACCAAGCAGTGTAGTGTTTCATCACGAATTTACACCATAATTCTGGTGTTTTTCCGAACATCCGCGGCAGAGGCTCTGCCGAACCCCTGAGATCGACTCACCGAACCCCTAGGCTTCGATCGAACCCAGATTAAGAACCACTGCACTAGACACTCTGATGCTAAATTGATGATATATAAGTGACTTTTTAAATCTGTAGGGCTGCATTTATTTAACGGGTTTAAGTTTTGGATAAGCACATTTTTGTGAGGACACATCAGATGAACAGCTAAATTGTGTTTAGTAATGACTTTCAATGACCTCCCTCACTCTTAACAATTTTTTTTTAAAGTTAACTTAAATTAAGTTCATTGTTTTGTATCATTTGCTTCCAGCGGTGTAGATGCAAAACAGAATTTGATAGCACTGTCCGAACAATGTTGTTCCTTGACAAGAATGTTCCTTGAATATTGCCGAGTGTATTTTAACTTGAATGGTTTTCTTGTGTCAATGTCATTTTTTTTTTTTTTTAACCTGTATTTTGTTTCCCCCCACAGGTTTATCATGAGCTTCCAGAAACTGGCTATAGAAGGCGATTGACAGCAGCTCCTGAAATTTTGTAATAGAATAATTCATGTTAATGTCTGGCAATGTAATAAAGTCTAATAAATATTGTTTATAAATACTTGTGTTTCAGTTATAAATAAAACGTGTGCTTTTCAGTTCAATCTGCAATAAAGTATAGACCTAGCTGAGCATCAACTCTTGCATTATTTGCTGTGAAACAATAAAGCACTTGTGTCATGACCCTTCAACTCTTGTGATTTATTCTCATCAAAAGTGTCTATATTTACATGTGTGTCATCAGACTTCTAAATAAGAGGTCCGTGCACCTGTTCTGTCACTCACACTGGCTGAATACAAATCTAAACACACGTGAGGACGTTTTAAACGGCGGATGTTTCTGGTGGAAGCAGCAGGATCTGATTCTCTGAGCCAGACTTGTTTATTTTCTTCAGGGTCCAGGCAGAGGTGGCGCTGGTCGTCAGGGGGGCTCGCACTTTATTTTTGGCTTGTGACATTAGAACTCACCCCCAGGAGGGACTGCAGACAGTTTGGGACAAACTCTCGAGTCTGTCTGGACATGTTGGATTAAAATGATGGAGAACATTCATCTGCAGGACTGAGTCGAGAACTGTGAGTTTCGATCTGTGGTTCTGTTGCTGGTTCGGGTGGAATATTTGTTCTTACAGTTTCGACTTGACGAACTGCTCGAAGACTTTAAGGCTGAAAGATTTTTCAATTAATGAGTGTCTTTTTTAAAAACATTTTTAGACGCAACAATCTTTTATGCTTTTTATAAACTGGTGAAGTTTAAAAATTGCTAGCAGACGTTCTTTTAACTTCGAGCTAATATTAGCTTTCTAGCCAGGTCTGTTTGTCACGTTCTCGGTCGATGTTTAGGTTAAGCGAAAGTTATAAAAGTTAAGTTCAACTTCGACATGACGCACGTGTTGAGTCTCTTAGGTTTCTTGAAAGCAGCACCTGCCGCATAAAAAGTTAAATTCTTGTTGAATTCATGTGTTGCACGACAGTTTAAACACTTTATAATATATTATTAGAGTCCAATTTATGTGTCCTCTTTTGGTTTTTCAGCTCTAAAATCCATTATGATATTTTACACATAAGTACTTGGTAAACAATTTGTCCTAAAAAAGAGCTGAGCTAAAGTTGTTTTGAGCTCTTATACTGGTGGTTGGCTTTTCAAGTTTTGACTCTGAATCTCTACTCTTTTAAAATCTTCTCTGTTGGAGATGTTTCACGTGACATACAATTCAACAAATGATAATGATTTATAAACTAAAACTCTGTTGTTGTGTTTTTCATCATTTAGATTGTGTACTTCACAACCAGCTGCTCTGTGAACCACATCTGAGATCTCTGCTACCATGACCAAAGAGGAGGACATCCCAGACTGGGTGGGAGCCCAGGAGTTTTATGACAAGTATGAGCCCAAAGAGATTCTAGGAAGGTAATAAAATTAAACAAAAGATGTGAGATTATTCTGCCGGAGTGATCGTGGCTGTTATTTTAACTACGTACATTTGGGGTCAACCTTAAGGCGAGCGGGTGTAATTAGACTCGATTCCTGGAAGTCCCTGAGAAAAATGTGAGCTGTGCCAAAGAGCTCATTCTCATTCCTCACCCCTCCTGAGAGATGAAGCTGTTTCACAATCTCACGCCCAGAGGACTGTTGTAGATACATTTACTTTGATTTGTAGATACATTTACTTGGATTTGTAGAAATTGAATGTATTAAAAGGTCTTTGTATTTTTGTGTTTGACAATGATTTAAACTTGGCTTGCAAACAAGATGAATCTAAATTAGCCATATTGGTTTTGGCTGAGGTGTCATTCAAACATCTATGTCTGAATAGCCATGCAGAGCTGCACAAAACTGGTAAGATTAAGATAAACTTAATCTTAATATATGACCAAAATGAGGAGACAAATCATCAAATAATCCCTAAGACTTTGGCTCCTGCAAGGTTTTGAGAGATGTCATCAGTGGTCTGCGATTTCACGTAACAGTCAGTAAACGTAAGCGCTACAGACATAAATCATACATTTATATTAGAAAGCATACTTAAAAAAAAGCGTATGGTATGTTTTAATGGGCATTATATGTTTAATAAAATTAGTGATCATTTCATTGTATGTGGTAGAAATTGTTAATGTTTTGGGGTAAACTGACTGAAAAGTTGGCATTCGAAATTTACAATAATATGGAAAAAGGTATTAAACTTTGAGTTTTTAAAAGAATAAAAGTGACTTTTCTTCGTCAGGGGCGTGAGCAGCGTGGTGCGTCGCTGCATTCTCAAACAGACGTCGCAGGACTACGCCGTGAAGGTCATCGACATCACGCCCTCGGACAAGACCACCCCGCAGGAGATTGAGGAGATCATAGAAAGCACTACAAAGGAGATCGACATCTTGAAGAAAGTCTTTGGCCGAGAGAACATCAGTGAGTCGCCCCCACTGACGTTTTGACCTTTGAACTTCAGACACTGATTATTGCTCATTGATGCAAACCTTAATTCATCCTCAACAGTTCAGCTGAAAGACTGCTACGAGTCGAATGCGTTCTTCTTCCTAATATTTGATCTGTAAGTCTTCACGATAGCTGTATCTGGAGGACTTCTTTGCTTATTGATGGTTTCTTCTTCTTCCTCTCAGCATGAGGAGAGGCGAGCTCTTCGACTACCTCACAGAGAGGGTGACACTGAGTGAGAAAGAGACCAGGTAGGTGGAATATTTCTATGGAAACGGTTAGATTTATTTACTTTCACCTTTGACAATAGGAAGATCATGAGGTCTTTGCTGGAGGTGGTGGACTTCCTGCACGCTCAGAACATCGTGCATCGAGATTTGAAGCCAGAAAACATTCTGTTGGACGACGAGATGAACATCAAACTGACAGACTTTGGCTTCGCTGTGCAGGTTCAGCCGGGACAAAATCTTAAAGGTGTGTTCGTACATTGTGGCAACAGAGCTTTAACGTCGCGCTCATAGCAAAGTGATTAAGAACATTCTGGTTTGATTCAACGCTGGAACACAACAGGGCTGAAGCATGTTCTGACCGGAGTTGTACAGCCAGCAGCTGCCTGGTGGTGGTAATGAGGGAATCTGATAGTGTCCCCTGCTCAAAGGTTAAGATACGACCTCGCTCTCAAATGATATTCACGTCCAAACGCTGCAACCCTGTTGACCTTTAAAACTCTCACACAGAAGCAACCTTGATGTGCAGACAAGATTTTGAACATAGTTGAGCTTTTATTTATTTAATGTTGATTATGTGTGAGCAAGATTTAGTGGGACTGTTAAGAGGAGGCAGAGGAAAAAAAGCAGACAAAGAAAAGAGGGTTATTTTAACTACTAAACTAAAGTTTAAATGTTAATTTAATAAGTATGTAATAAGACATTTTTATTTGTTCAGGCTTTTCCTTGATTTTCTGGACCTTTAAAGTATACATTTTATTGAGTATTGTTTTAATTGTCTAAGTGCTTTGTGACCCAAACTATTTCAATCAATAAAGTTTTACCTTACCTTACCCTGGTCTGGAATAGCGCTATATAAATACAAATTACTTACTAACTTACTTATTAATAGTAACAATAGACAAAGCATGTAAATATGATGTAAAGGAACGTTATTTCAAAAATCTTATCGATTTATTTTGACATGTAAGAACGTTGCCTGCTTCTGTTTTTCTATTGCTCTTTTTTTGTGCGTAATCTTATTTCATTCTTTATTCTGTACTAACACCACAAAATATTCCTGTTGTGTTTAAAACACTGGCAATAATATTTCTGATTCTTTCCAAAAAAATGATTGAAAATAAAGTATCTTTAACAAGTTTTATTTTGAGTTAAACTAGTAATAGATTATTTTTTATGACAAAATAAAATAAGTCAAAGACCCATGGATGGCGTCACCTGGCTCTATTCTTAATTAAAAATGAAAACACTTTAATATTTATCTTTTGTTATGTTTATATAAGCTATCTTGGTGGACTTTATTAACTGTTGAACTTCTTTAGGCTGATTGCAGTTATCTAGTCCAGCACTGGAGGTAGCTTTTCTTCAGGGAACGGCAATTCAACTTTAGACTTTAGACTTTCTTTATTGTCATTGCACAGAAGAACACAGCAGTGAAAACTGGCAACGAAATTTCGTTGCTTGGCAACCGTTTAAAAAACCCAGCAAAGGGTTATAAATATGAATAAGTTATAAATAGTGACATATCATATAAACAGAATAAATCAATGTTTTGCATATAATGAATGTATATAAAACTATATCAGACCTACTCCTACCTGGATAAAGGTGAGACTTTTCTAGTGCCTTCAACACCATCCAGCCCACTCTGCTGCAGGACAAACTGACACAGATGCATGTGGACCCCGGTCTGGTCTCCTACTGATCGACCACAGTATGTCAGGCTGAAGGACATCACGTCTGACTCTGTGGTCTGCAGTACAGGAGCACCTCAGGGGACAGTACTGGCCCCTCTCCTCTTCACCATCTATACTTCAGACTTCTGCTATAACTCAGAGCTGAGTCTCGTCCAGAAGTATGCTGACGACACTGCCATTGTTGGATGCATCAGGGACAACAGCGAAGACGAGTATAAGAGTCTAATACGTGACTTTGTGGACTGGAGTGAGAGGAACCACTTGCAGCTGAACACCTCAAAGACCAAGGAGCTGGTCTTGGACTTTAGGAGTTCCAGGACAAAGCCACGTCCAGTGTCCATCAGAGGCGACGAGGTGGAGATAGTTGACAACTATAAGTACCTCCGTGTGTGGCTGGACAGTAAACTGGTCCTGCAACACAGACCATGTGTATAAGAAAGTCCAGAGTAGACTGTACTTTCTGAGGAGGCTTCGATCATTTAACATCTTCTACCAGTCTGTGGTGGCCAGTGTCCTGTTCTATGCTGTGGTGTGTTGGGGTAGGAATGTGTCCAAGAGGAGTGTCAACAGGTTGCACAGATTGATCAGAAAGGCTGGCTCTGTGGTTGAAGCTGGACTCACTGGTGACAGTTGCTGAGAGGAGATCACTGAACAAACGACTGTCCATCATGGATGATGACAGTCATCCTCTCAACACTGTCATCAGTGAGCAGAGAAGCAGATGGAGCACGAATGCTCCTCCCATGATGCAACACTAATAGACTAAGGGACTCATTCATTTCTTTGTGCTATTAGATACAATGTACAATTCTGAGTTTGGGGGCAGGAGTGGAAAGTATCTTGACATTCTATTCTATGTTAATCTTTGTTTCCTTTGTCTTTGAGCTATGTTCTTTATCTTTAGACTTAGTTTGTATCATCTTGTTCTTTCTTTTTATTTCTCTTTGTTCTTATTTTTATGAATAATTGCTGTATTGCTGTGTCTAATTGGAAAAAAACTATTTCCCGAAGGAGAAGTCCTGAGGGATCAATTAAGTTCTACCTAAACTAACCTAAATAGAAATAAGTAAAAGCTATCAAATGGGCCTTATTTTTTCTCTGTGACTGTAATGCTGA
This sequence comes from Callionymus lyra, assembly GCF_982586985.1. Lineage (NCBI taxonomy): Eukaryota > Metazoa > Chordata > Actinopteri > Syngnathiformes > Callionymidae > Callionymus > Callionymus lyra. Next base: position 23,150,327 of record NC_141824.1, read on the forward strand.
CATAGTGTCACCCAGATTGCACTTTAATTCAAATTTGCGTGCATAATCTGTACACATGTTTTCTGATATTTGGATCAACTCCTGCAGAGGTGTGTGGCACTCCTGGATATCTGGCACCTGAGATCATCGAGTGCTCCATGAATGCAGAGCACCAGGGATATGGCACTGCTGTCGACATGTGAGTAGTGCCTTTGACTGATAAAATGTATTATTTTAACAGCATTATTTTTAAATGTTTATATTAAAAATACTTTCCAAATACTTCTTTCCACAGGTGGAGTTCAGGTGTGATCATGTACACACTGCTGGCAGGATCTCCGCCCTTCTGGCACAGGAAACAGATGCTGATGCTGCGGATGATCCTGGCGGGGAAATACGACTTCTCGTCTCCGGAGTGGGAAGACCGCTCTGACACCGTCAAAGACTTGGTAAGTTTTTATATTGACTGCGTTTGTTAAGGAATGAGAGACTGAACTTGACTTTTCTGTTGCTGCTCCAGATCACAAGGATGCTTGTAGTCGACCCCAAGCAGCGCTGCACAGCTGCAGAGGCCCTCAGTCATCCCTTCTTCTCACAGTATGTGGTGCATGAAGTGCGGCAGTTCACTCCGTACAGGCGCTTCAAGGTGGGTTTATTTAACTTTTTTTTTTTTACTTTTCACATTTTCTGATGCATTTTAAGCAAACATTTATGTTTTTTAAATATCGGAACTTTCATTTATTTGTTCTTTGAAGGTTCATATTAATATAACTTAAAATACTAACTTAGATTTTGAATCATGTTCCCATTTCAGGTCATTTGCTTCACCGTCCTCGCCACCATGCGAATCTACTGCAACTTCCGTCGAGCCAAGCCGGTCACCAAGGAGGTGATCAAGAGTGACCCGTACGCTTTCAAGCCCATCCGCAAGCTCATCGATGCATGTGCGTTCAAGATCTATGGCCACTGGGTGAAGAAGGGTCAGACACAGAACAGAGCTGCGCTCTTCGAGAACACTCCCAAGGCAACTCTGCTGTCGCTAGCCGTGGAGGCGGAGGAGCCCATGCACATCTGGTAGCGGCGGCTGGTCGAGCCGTCTGGTGATGGACTTATGAATGCAAGACACAGCCATGACCGATCGTTGAGTTTTGTGATGAAACTTCATGAACCGTTACTTGTTAACTGCATGATATTCTCATAACATTGTTTCGCTGTTTAACTCCCGTTGGCGTTAGTTATTAAACTTGTGTCATCTCTGGGTCAGGGTGACCCAAAAACAAACGTTAGAGGTATCCCTTGTGTTCTGGGTCAAGGTGCATGACCACCATCACTGCATATGCATTTCTGCCAGCCAGAGGTCATTAACTTTGACCAAGAGACAACGCAAGATACTTAAAAAAAGTTTGGGTCACCTTGACCCCGATATAACAAGGGTTAAGTGAATTTGTAATCTAGTAATGTAATCTACAATGAAAGGTCCACCTTACCACACATCTTAATATACAATTTACTGAGAATGTCACCATAATGTTCAGAGAGGAATAGGACTTCACTTTTTTTAAATTTACTTTATTCAGGCAAAGAATGATAAAACAAGTCAGATGAAGTACAAATCAATCGTTCAAAAAATAAATAAACTGTTAAACATTGTTAATTTTCCACCTGATAACCCCAGATTTCACAACCTTCTAAGTTTAGTACAAAGTAATGTACTCCATATTTGGAATATAATTAACATCAATTGTGTTTCTTAAGCTTCTAACCACTCGTTTTCAAATGTTTAACTCACACTTTAATAAATAAACAACCTTTATCCTCCATACGTTAGTCGACATCCCTGGTCAGTCCTAAAGAGGAAGACAACGATGAGTACAAACTCAATACATTACGTTAAATATGAGATTGTACTCATTTCTGTGAGTCCAGAGACTGTAAAAGCAGAACTCCAGTGACATAGACAGAAATGAGACGTGTCTTTTGCATGGTGTCTGACTGAGACCACCACGAGGTGGTTCAGAATTCGTCCATGCTACAATCCACCGTGAACATCAACTCACCAGCTCGAGAATTCTTGCGAAGCCATTTTCAACTGTTGAAACAAAAAGAAGGTTCAAGCAATGGTCGTGATTCAAAACATGGAATTGATGTGATAACTTGTGGATAAGATGTTTTCACCCTGACGTGTACAGTCAACATCATAGCTAACTGAGAAGTATGGTCAGAGTGAAGATGCTAATGTAGCATGGTGTCTGACTGCGTTTACTACAGCTAGTAAAACAGAATTCGTCCATGCGCTGTTTCATTCAACAGAACTCAATTCACTCCATTTAGTTGGCGTACACATTATTTTGCTAGTATACAAATGGTTCAATATAATACAAAACTAAAAAAGAAAAAATTCAAACGTCATTTACTCACATGCATCTCTTCGCACCGCGTGTCCTGCTTACTCTTCTTTTAACTGTCGATGGCGTCATCAAGAGTCTACAAGACACAGTAGTGCACCCTACCGGCAAGGAGTAGTATTGACTTTATGAACTATATCATTAGCACACAAATTAATAATAATTTAACATTATGTTTTGTAAGTTCAGACATTTGAAATTGAATGTTTTTTGGTATCAGTAATTAGACAGGTATAACCAACGAAATATACAGCAGTTTAGAATAATCTGTTCAGACAGACATTCTTTTCAGGTCCTCCACAGTAAAATTATCTATCGATTGATTAAAATAAATTACTTTTTAGGTTGAAAATAATAAATCTGAGATACGCTAAAATGCACTTCTTTTTTCAGTTTTCAGTGTCACCACATTCAATAATAAAATTACAAAAAAATAACCAATTATTAGATTTTTTTTATTTTATACTTTTTTTTAATCCATATGGAGATCTCCGGTTATTAGGTTATTAACCCCTTGAAAAGGGTAACGATACAAATATTTAATTTAAAACACATTATAGTAAGACAAACATTACAATAGTTAAATAATAAATCAATAATTAATTAGAAATAATAAAATCCATATATAATGATTTAGAGTCCCAATTAAACAATATAATTTTTGCTGTCACTACTCTTATTTTCCCAATGTAGGAAAAATATATGTAAATCAATTGATCAAAATTTACCAAGTTGCTTACCGAATGTTTTTTATCTTATTTCTTAATCAAAAATAATTCAAAAAAAAAAAAAAAAGATTTTTACAACGCCATGTGTGACGTAACTGGGCGGAGCTTCACCGGCTTGTCCCTGATTGGTCAGTAGCGACGGAAGTCTTCCGCTCGGCTGATTCTGCTGCTGCTGCTGCAGAAGTCTTCATCCACCGTGCCTTACCTCCAGCTCTGCCACCATCAGTAAGTTTTTAACCACCAGAAACACATTTAAATCAATTTCCTTTATGCTCTTTGTCTTTTCAAAGCTTCTGACATTGTTCAGCAGCTCTGGCATCTTCGTATACGTCCGCTTTTCGAAGAGAATGTTGACCTCTGCCTTCTTTGCAACACTAAAGTTCAATATTTGTTCGTGTTATATCGACGTCTGTTTGCTAACATCCACCCGCTCATGTTTGCTCGGTTGAATGCAGCAAACGGTCGCTCGCTTCTCTCGTTTATTGTTCCACTTCTGCTCGCTCCATTGAAGAGTGCACGGGTGACGCAATAGGTGCAGATGATGTCCACCACCGGCGCCAGTTATGTATTGTTTAGGCAGCTTTATATAACACTGCCAACAACACCGCATGTTTCCAGTCAATAGACGTGTTTTCTGCATGGTTGACCATGAATTATTATCACAATGGAACATCAGAGGACTTTGTTCTGATGCTCAGTGATTTCATTCCTCTGTCCACACACACACTAAACTGTTCTCTTCTCTCTCCAGCACCATGACAACACTTCAACAGACTAAAGAAGTCTTCAGGAGAGCTGATGCCGTTTGTTTCGACGTGGACAGCACGGTCATCAAAGAGGAGGGCATCGATGAACTCGCCAAGTTCTGCGGTGTTGGAGACGCCGTGACTGAAATGTAGGTTCATGTCGTGACCATGACAATCTGACACATCCGGCTGGGATGTTGACATAGCTGCCATCTCTTGTGTTTCGCCGCAGGACTCGTAAAGCCATGGGAGGCTCGGTGACTTTTAAAGCGGCTTTGACTGAACGACTCTCCATAATTCGCTGCTCGAGGGAACAAGTGAACAAACTGATCACTGACCACCCACCTCAGCTGACACCAGGCATCACGTGGGTCCATTCATTCCCTATTTAACATGTTTAACATGAAGATATTCTTTTACACGTTCATGTTTGGTGTTCCTTTAGTGAACTTGTGGAGCGTCTTCACCAGCGAAACATCCAGGTTTTCCTCATATCAGGAGGCTTCCGCTCCATCGTTGAACACGTGGCCACGCAACTTGACATTCCTCTGCATCACGTCTACGCCAACAGACTCAAGTTTCACTTTAATGGTAATTAGAAGTCCTCATGACCCAACATGCTATTGGTCATCTATCGGTCAGAGCAATGCAGCACGTTAAGGAAACTGACGCTACTTCATCTTCCGTTAATGGCTACATACACCATCTCCTATATATTGACCGCTCATAAAATTTATGTTGCAAAAAGTAGTTAAATGGCTTACAAAATAACTGGAAAATGAACACTCTTAATGGCGTTTATAAATAATGTAATCTCTTGTGGTATTGCCAGTCGTAACCTTGTTAATAGTGTAGACAAAACTTTCTATTTATCATCTCAAATGTCCCCACTGAGGGACGAATAAAGGAATATCTTATCCAAGTTTCAGCTGATTAGATTTCTCTGGGTACAGTGACGGACTCTTATAAGATACTAGGAAATGCTCGCAATGATTGGTTTAAAAAAAGAATATATAATAGATCATTTTGAATTTTTATGCGTTTCATGTGTTCTTACCCAAAAGAAATGACAAAAGGAGCTCATATTCAGTAAATATTTTGATATATTATTTAAGTTATTTTTTTAACCCCAACAACACATTTACATTTTTATGTTGTATGGCTGGATGGATGGCTAGATAGATGGATAAACTTTATTAATCCCGCTGGAGATGTCCTTCAGGAAATTTGGTACATCTGTGTTTAGCAAAGTATTGTTCAGCCTAGTGATAAGAAATTTTAAAGGTTTAAAATAAAATGGAAACACCCATATTTTTTTTAGCATAACCTATCTTGTGTCAAAGTTTAAATGACATTTTTGTGTTTTTAGGAGAGTACGCAGGTTTTGACGAGAGTCAGCCGACAGCTGAGAGCGGTGGGAAAGGAAAGGTCATCAACATGTTGAAGCAGCAGTACGGCTTTGAGACGGTGGTGATGATCGGAGACGGGGCGACTGATCTCGAGGCATGTCCTCCTGCTGTAAGTTTAAATATTGGTTTAATTTTGGGCCACCTTGACAACATAACACTTTAACATTAACACTGTGTTTCCTCAGAGTGCTTTCATTGGCTTCGGTGGCAACGTGGTGAGGCATCAGGTGAAGGAGAAGTCTGCGTGGTATGTCACAAGTTTCGGTGAGCTGCTAGAGGAACTGGAGAAGATCTAGACCAACTTTTTTTTTAAATATTTGCACCCGATGGTGTGTATTTCTAAGGACACAGGTTCTCATAGATTTTATATAATAATGTTTACATGAGTGAGCCGATTTCATGTCTACGTTGCTGAGAGCAGCTTTTTTTTTATTTTGAATAAAATACACTATGTTGATCAAATAGTTTTTAGTAGCAGATCCCAGATCAGATTTTAGTATTTAAGATAACATCATTCTAGCTTGATGAAGCATGTGCAATGATTGATTTGAAAGTTTGGGTGTTGTTCTGTTTAGAACATTAAACTCGAGACAAAACATCCCAGAATGTTGCTTGAGTAATTTTTAATGATCTGTGAACGCGTTTCCTTTCACAACATGATCGGTGTATTACACAGCAGCGTCCAGGAGTGTCACACACTAAACAAATGAGGGGTAATTCAGCTTCGAGCCGTCATATTGACTGTGTAACAAGTACAGCTCACAAAACCTTTCCAATCCAAATTCAGTTCAAATAAATATGATTTGAATATGTAACAACATGCAACTGCTCTTTCTGTAACCGTTCAGAGACGCGTCATGAAGAAATGGCACTGGACTTTAGACACAATAATGATCAGTTATAAGTCATTTGTCCATAGTTAAGTTTCACAACTGAAACGTAAAGAGTTTTCTTTGCATCAATACACCGGAGTGTTTCTTACACATAAACGCAGAGACCATATTATAGGAGTGAGAAAGTTGATGGAGTTGACAGTTGAAACCGTCAGCAACGCTCTGGAGGAAGTTACTCTCGAAATGGCGCCTCCAAGTGGTCGCTTCACTCATTTCAGCGGGGAGGCTTTGGTCGGGATCATGATCCTTGAGTCCATGTGCTGGATAAGAGGGACTGCAGGAGCGAATGAAAAATCAGAAATGTGTGCTTGGATATCAGTTTTAAATGGATGAAAAGGCACTGACCTGTGTAATAGACCACCTCTTGCCAGCCCTCCTCCTGCCAGGCACCGTTCCTTGTTTCTTCTCTGGACTGAAGATCCTTGTATGCTGCAAGAGAATTCACACCAGTCAATCTTTTTTAGTCTAACGTCTCCACCGTAAATGATGCGATGTTGGAAGCTGAAAGCGATTTCTGTTAATAGTCCTGCGATTGCATGAATCATCGTCTCACCCCAGAGGTGATGGACCATGTAGAGGTCTCCAATCTGTGAGAAAAACCCTCCCACGGCTTCTCTGTTCTGCTGGCGGATGCCGATGGCTCTGGCCCTGCAGACGGTTACAACATATGTCACTACAGGATCACATGAATTAAAATAAAGACACAGTCAGATGTGAACTGTTGATGTGCTGCAGCAAAGAGTTCTTCTCATAATGATGTGACCCGGAACACGTCCCACACCTTCAGATGCCTTAACTATCTTTATGAAAGGATGCAAAGGTTCTACTCTAAGCCTCACCTGGATGAACTAGGTGCTGATCGTATCATTCCAGGAGATGTGAGGGAAGGATGGTCGAACTTTCAAAAGTTGTACTAATTAAAATGTTCACCTGGGACGAAATTCGCATATGCATTGCACCGAAGTGTATTCTAATGCTGCACAGCTCTATGTTCCTAGAGTTCACCAACTGCCATTTTTAAAGTTAATCAAAGTTCTAGTTATTGTACTATAGTTTATGAAAATGAGTTCTGCACCTTCTCAAACGAAAAGTGTTTGATTTGTATTTCCGTTTGGACATTTTTGACTTCTTTAAAAACGTGACACAGTCCCAACACTACTAGCTGCCTGATGTTGCAATCGCGGTGTTTCAACACAAGGGGGAGCCAAGACTTTTTAGTGTATTATCTTAAGAAACTTTAAGCTTTACAAGAATTCAGAAAACGATTGTTTAGCTAGTAAGCAGTCCCATGTCTCACTTGCCTCAACTTTTTCTTTATATATTGAAGGAACTATCAAAAAAGAGTCTCGTTATGGTGATGAGACACTAGTCATTGTGCAACTATTGAAAAATGTCTTGTGTTGCCTTACCAGTAATTACCCCACTCGATCATGGTTCCTGGCTGGAGCAAAGAAAACACAACATTATTAAGTGAAATAAAACATGCAAACACAAGAACATCCTTCTGGTGAGGACTGATGTCACACTTGCCGCCTCTTTCCAGAGTCAACAGGCTAAACAAACGACAGTGTTGTTCTCTGAAGATGATGACAACAAACTCCCTGCTGTTCAATAAATCAAATCTTCATGTGGAAGGATGATTCAATAACTATTACTGCAGGGCCCCGAGAGTAGGGCTACATTTAAAACGATGAGAGAGGGAATATGTCACGTTAACTCCTGTAATGTAACATTTTTGTTGTACCTCAGTATTGTTCATCACTCTCGACACTTTTTCAAACCTGAAATAAACCCAGGAAACATGACTCATCTAGATGGAATATAGTGAAACACAGTTACTCTATCAATGTGTTGCAGTGAACCGCCACATAGAAGTGAGGGAGAAATTCAGATACATTTGAAAGTGAAGAATACCAAAAAAAAAAGCATGTTAATTTGAAGTCTAGATATTTTCAAAAGATAAACTAAGCTTTAATATCTAGTCACCTAATTTATTATATATATATATATTTTCCGAGGGCAAAAAGGACATCATGGACGTCATTTTATTCCCAATAACCACTGTTACTTCTACTTGTACTGTGTGACGCGTTTAGATATTTAACTGGACACTATCGTACATTTACTTAATTTAATGTTTCAAAAGTTAATTTGGCAGCTGCTGCTATTCCTGCCATTTCATTTTCCCTGAAATGAGCATAATGTTGCAAAATCAACTACAAGATCCTTAACTATGTCCACTAGTTAAAAGATTAAACAAATTAAGTGTGTTGGTGCTGGAAGACAAAACTATAAAGATCCTGCCATAGAAAGTATTTTATTTTTTACATTGCATCAATGTTTACTTTGTTTCTAATAGATAGAGTAAGAAATTATTATTTCACTAACCATGTTAAACCAAGATACCCATGCTAAGCTAAACGCTAAGTAAAAAATAGAGGCAGATCAAGAGAGCAATTGTGAAAGACTGGATTAAATGATGTGTTGTAGATAATTGTTGAACAGGAAACAACAGATTTAGTATGTGTTGTTGGTCGAAATTCCTATCCTGAAGAGTTTCGCAGAGTTAATTAGTAAATAGGAAACATTTGAGAACGTGTGAGACTCACCCTGAGTTGGTATGACCTGAGCTCATAGATATTGGGGCCCTCCCTGGGCACCGGCTCGTTCCAGAAACTGAACTCCAGCAGGAGCTGGTTCCTACGAGAGAGCAGCATCTTGCCTCTCTCCTTTCTGTACTCTGTGAACTCCTGCCAGGAGAAAACGCTTATCAGTAACTTGGATGACTCTTAACACTGAAGGGACAAGCTTTACCTTGTTCTGCTTGAGCTTGTTCATCACCTCGGTCAGAGCGGGGTATCCCCCTCTGTAACGCCACAGATGAACTGCAAAAACAACGGCACATTGTTCCACAGTCAGAACAACATCACAGTCAGAATCTGGCCAATTTAGTTCCAGGCAGGATGATCTAATGACAAGATGTTGGTCTCATAAGTCGAGGAATAACAATCCTCCCTGGGTGGGAGTTTTGGATGAATCAGAGCAGAGATTAGTCCAAATATATGACTTGGTTCTCTTTCTCTTATTCTTTACAATTTAAAAAAAACTTAAATAATTATCTAATATGTGTTTGTTGTCTTTACGCTCCAAAAAACATACTTAGTATATTTCCAGTCATAGTCCTTTAGAGTAATCCAAAAGCTATTAATAAAGTTAAGATTACTGAATTAAAAAGTGCATTTGGAAAACTGAATTTTAAATTGTTTTCATTGTCATCACATTCTTTAATTTGTCCATACACCATTATGTGAAATTTTATCTACCTCCAAGTAAATGTTTCAATGGGATTTTACTGGTCCAACATGGATGTGGATTATTTACTCATGAACATTTTTTAAACTGTATTTGGATCTTAGACATGTTTGCAGGGAAACCTTTTTCCAATTTATCTTTTATATATCATGTTCTTAAACCTTAAAGTATTTTTAGTCATAGTGTACAGCATTAATGACAGTTTATGAATTGACATCTACATTTTTCCCGGGGCAGTTGGATGACTCGCATCAGTTGGATGATGCATGCATCAATGTAAATAATCCTACCAGCCTGGTCCTGTTCTCCATACCAGGTATTCCAGGTTCCCACCAGCTCACAGGGGTAGTACTTATCCGCATGGATGGATGGAAGAACTTCCTCACTGTGGTAGAATAAATACAAATAAGCGCAGTAAAACCAGTTCAGGGTAATGTTGAATAAGGATGTCATTTAAATCTTCTGTCGCTCTCAAAGTCATTTAGTCATAATCATGTATTCTGGTCACATGTTTGAAGTACTATACAAGTCTCCTCCCAGAACCGTCAGACATCTTGAGTATGAACGTAGTGCAGGACCAGACCAGGCTTGACTGTCAATCAACTCACAGGAATAGACCTCGCCAAACCATTCATACTGGCGTAAACAAAACCCAGACAACACACAACAGAATGCAACACCTACCACAGTTTGTTGTATGAATCCAGGCACTCTGGCTTCACATTATGAACTGAAATACAAAATGAAGACACGTTGGTTCTGGTACTTTTTAGCTAATGTCCCGACTCTTAAGGTCAACTTACACTGAATCTTGTAGAGGTTACTTTCCTCATTTTTGGTCAGCAGGGTTGAGTGTGCATCTTTTCTGGGATCTACTTTCCTCACAAACAGAGATTTGAACCAGCTGTCTTCTCTGTTCCTGTGGCTCGATGTTGCTAATCCTCTGTAAATCATGTCAAGAAAAACACAATCCAATAAATACATGCAGGAAAACACCTTATTGTTTAATAAATATGACCAAATGCTGTCATATATATATATGAACAATGCAATAAATGTGTGTGTTTTTTTTTAAACGAGAAACTGTATTAAAAGTAACATTTATTTTACAGGAAAAGCAGTAAGAATCTAAAGCTGTAGTTTTAGTATCCCATTAGTAATAACATCTTAATTTGTAATTTCTTTTTTTAAAGTGACTCTTCTACCTTTCTTTTAACATGCTCAAACCTTCGATTATTCAGGTTTGTGAGTGCAGTGGAATTGTAGTTATTTCATCGTTTCTATAATGTGTTTTAGTGCTATTCTTCTGGAATGCACGTGCAAGTGTGTACATATTGATGAATAATAACACTGTGATAAAAAATTACATCATTTTATGTTGTATATACGTTGAAATAATAAACAATAGTCAGTGAGATGAGGAGACTTTAACTGACCTTGAGAGATTTCTCTGTTATGACAACATAAATAAATCGACTGTCGTTTCTTTTCATTGGCAAACACAACTCACCTAAATGCCCCGTTTTAAAAAATGTAAATACAAATGTGTGTTTATGATGTGGTGTTGCAAAGCTAAAAAGGCCAGCAGTTAGCATAAACAGCAGCTAGCATGTCCGGACCCAGTGCAGAACCAGAGACTCCGTAAACTCCATAAACAATAGTAACAATCGTACATGTTAATGCATCGCGTTTACGAACTGACCTGCTGCACAACAACAGCTGTCCAATGGGGCATGCTCCGGTTCTGGCCCGGTTCAGACCTCCGCTCAGTTTCTGAAGGACTCCAGTCGCCATCTTCAACACACACAAGCAGTTACACGACCCAACCACCAGGAGGAGCTGCAGCGCCGCTCTCGAGTGAGCTCCACAGTTCAGTAAGTAAGAGAATGTCATTTTGATTTAAAATGTAGTTCACGGAAATGATCTTGCTATAAAAAATATGGTTAAATGAAAACCTTATTTGGGTGCACATGCAGAGGTGAATTCATTGATGTAATTACTTTTATTGGAATATTTGACAGCAATTTAGTTAAAAAGAACAGACTTACCTATTTTCGTTTAAAATAGTTCTTTGCGTAAAATTACACTTCCTATAAGTCAGTAGAAGAAAACACATTGCCTCATAAATATTAGCTCAGCAACATTCCACAGTGACAAGCAGGCGGCTTATTTATGCTTCGCTGCAGAGATAAAACACTTAAATTGCTCATCCTTACAGGTGATTTCACTTACTGTGTCTACTGGAGCTCTTCTCTGACGTGGTGCGTTCAAGTGGGACAAGTTACACATTCATCATTGTAATTAGTTCAAGGAATCCGATGACCTCATGTGGCGGCCTTAAACCTATCACAGGAGGGAACACATGAACTTGTCTGTCCGTCTGTCTAAAACAAAGTTTGTTTTTTAAGTGTGTGAGAGAGAGAGCTGGTCTCGCAGGTGCTTGTTGTTGCCTGTTGTAAGGAAGCTCCTGGACCGAATACAGGTCTTTTTTGGTTAGTTCTTCCACGCGACTGTTCAGTGTCTTTCTCCTCCTTACATTTACCACATAACTGTCATGTTGTGTCAGCCATCGCTGTTTGGTTTTTCCAACTGAGCGAACACAGTCGGAGGTAGATTCTATAATACTATTGAAGTCTATTTAAAAAAAAGAAACAAATATAATCTTATTATAACTCTTTTTTTTCGACCGCAAAGACTTGACCCAGACTTTACTTTTGCCAAAAACCTCCTTCCGGGGGATCATCCAGGTCTGCCACTGGGCCTCCACCAGATCACCTCAATAGGAATCCAACAAGAAAAATCCGGACGATATAAGCCAGCCAACAACAAATCCAGCCTGCCAAGTCATTTTTTCGTGGCCCGCCTGATGGTCGGCTCAAATAAAATATGATTCATGTTGATATCTTGACCTATTAAGATGCCGGTGTGTAGGATAAGATAAGGCACTTAGCTTATCGATGTCAAACTTTAAACAGAGACATCCAATAACAGTGAAAACAATGTTATAGGTTAAGAATTATAATGCATGTTTGGTAGTTGAGGAAAAACACAGATAATTTAGATTAAATTGGGCCTCCAAGAATAAAAAATGATTTTGTGATCCATCCATCCATCTATCGATATATATATATATATATATATATATATAAATTTTGTTTGGCCCACGAATTAGGTCAATCATATTTCCACACCTACTTCATCAGTGTCTGGTAAACTGCTGCAACTCCCATTGGCCAGTTTGAAGAAAATAATCCTCCAATTTGAAATCCCCAAATAGTTGAGTGTTTGTCCTGAGTTGACAGCAATGTGTGGTCGCCATGGTAATGAAATGCAGCTGTGAAACTTGGCTTTTCATGACGGTGCTCCCCCAAATCACATCCATCATCATTCCTCTAATTAATTAGATTACTGCTAAAGGTTTAGGCCCTTGAATTCTGACACAACACTGATCAGTATCGGGACTAATGACAAGGCCCAACGCTCTGTCGCCGTCTGCTTTCACCATGAGTTCTTAGGCTCCTGGACCGATTCAGTTCTTTGTTCAGCATTTCAACCGTTCCGATTTTAACAGGTTCTCAGCTCACTCCATGAATAACGCGATGTTAGAAAGAAGTACTCCTCTGAGGAACAGAATAAAGAGTTCTTGAATCAATACGAGTCTGTGATGATCTCAGCAACATTTCCTGAATTAATAAAGCATAACTTGAACCTCTCACCACATGTGGCTTCCTGGAGCAGGATAATGGTTTTGTTTAACGTACCCAGCGTTGATCTCATCTATGAAAAAAAAAGAAAAAAGTTTGGTGTTTGATATGTGGGGACTCACGGTCTTAAATTCCTCAAAAGTAACATCCTGTTTTTTCTTATGGAACCTGTTGGACAAACACACGAGACTCGGGGATCCATTTGCACGATGAAGAAGCTGGAGGGGTTACAGCCTTGGAGGAATTTAGTACAGTTGAGATTGATTTATTATTTGACAGAGTGACGATGAAGCTAACGGGGACCACATTGCCAAAACCTGCTTGGCTGGAGGAGAAACACTACTTACCACCAGTGGAATTCAGAAACTATGGAAGGATTTGTCTTTTAAGTTCAAAGACATTAATCATTTGGGAGTCTTTTCTGAGTGAAACATTTTTGAATAACAAAAGGCAACATGTGGACATGTCTGGGAATTCGAAGCACGACCACATTCAACATTTTGTTTTGAGAAATGTTTAAGCAAGGTGGATTATGTTGGGAGGGAAGATCCTCTCACTTCTCCACAGTCCTGAGAACTTATAGCATAAGCAAACATCGCCCTCAGTAAAAATGGTTATAAATGGAGGAGTAATGAACAGAATTGGAAAATAATACAGATTTTAACTACATCTTAAAAGTAGATCATGGGACAAATCATTGTTTGGTAAACTGTGCTATACTGTATGCATATATCTTTGATGTTCGAGCAGGATTTAGAACGCTACCGCCCCCTATCGTGCCACATCTAATGAAACAGGTAAAATATACATAGTATTAAGTATTAATATTGGGTCCAGATCATCACAATATTCGTGTAAATGTGCAGCTTGTGGGAGGTCTGCTCTCTTTGAGTGCTTCTCAGTTTGCTGCTTTTGTTTCACTTATTTTTTCACTTAATATAATTTACAAATCATGCTTGAACATTTGCATTTCTTTAAATAATTGTACTGATTGTGTAATTTGTTCTTTGTACAACAATAGTTTTGTTCTTAGAAGTGAAAGTTATTAGATTTTGTACATAATGAATGATATTCCTGTTTTTAACTTTTACCTCGTAATAAATACATTTTGTACTGCTTAAATCTCAAAAGTATATTGTACGACTTAAATCTCGAAATAAAGTATTTCGTACAACTTTAATCTCAGAATTAAGTATTTTGTACAACCCTAATCTCGTAATTAAGTATTTTGTACGACTTTAATCTCGAAGTAAAGTATTTTCTACAACCTAAATCTTGAAATAAAGTATTTTCCTACAACTTTAATCTTGTAATAAATGTATTTTATACGACATTAATCTCTTCTCTTAATAAAAAAAAAAAGAAATCTTTGATTCCTTGAGACTAATACTCGTTACTGTCGTATGTTATAGTGAGAGATTATACATTTTAAATTTAAGGGAATAGTGTTTCATTTCTTTTCCAAATACTTATTTTAAATTTTATTTCTCTTTGATTTTGTTCACTTTTAAAACGTGTAGTTAGATTTTTACCCTCCGTTTCTTGAATGTTGTTCCTTAATGTTTATTTGTTTGGAATATTAAATAAAAGTTAAAATAAACGTCTCAAAAAGTTGACAAGGTTTTCGAAAGGAATCTTTTTTGGTAACATTTTTTAAAATACAGTTAGAAATACAACTGTAATTAATCTAAATCAAGAGTGTCCTCTTTTCTTCCTGAGCCGTCAAGCAGCAGTAACAGTTCGCTACTGCAGAAACACAGCTGGAGGACCTTCGAGACATTTATCTCAGGAGGCCTTTGAGACATCTGTTCTTCTTTTAATTACATCTTTAGTCCCACATCAAGTTTATTTTTCCCAAAGCTAGTCTATGGTGAATTTGAAGCAGTGTTTAGTTACATTTTTTCGATATTGCACAGGACAGTTCGCAGCAGTAAATCTCTTATTTCCTGCTTTCACTAAATACTAAATGTGAAACTTGTGAGAACCACAGCTGCGTAACTTCTCTATATCTCTATTCATATAATTAACAACACCTAATGTTTGTCTGTTTATTCTGTAATTTGGCAAAAATATCTGTATAGAATTCCAACTTGAGTCTGAACCCTTGTGTTGTCTCTGGGTCAAGACGAACGACCTCCATCACTGCATATGTATTTATGGAAGCCAGGGAGGTCGTTCACCTTGTCCCAGAGGCAACACAAGGGATATCACAAACACGTTCGTTTCGAGGCCTTCGGATCACTTTGGCCCTGAGATAACAAAAAGGTTAACAATGTCAACCCATTTTTTTTTTAAAGTAGGAGGAAATAGGTTTAGGAGCCGCAATATGGCTGCCTTTTGCTGGGTTCTGTTTTTCTATTGCTTACTTTGCGTGTTATCTTATTAGATCATTTTGTTCTGCACTGACACACATCACAAGAAAAATCCTCTGTTCTGGTTACAAGACCAGCAATAAAAGTTCCTGATGCTGAATTCAATTTTGAAATAAACTGAGTATTTGTCGAATGTCTGGTCCAAATAAAATGGATATTTAAAAGGGATTTGTGCTAAAAGATGGAAAATATTTTTGCATCAAAGACTACCCAACCCTTTCTGCACGGCTGAGCGGTTTAATGTCGGCATTATTTTCACAACCGACCTTGAAAACAGTAAAACTAAAATAGCATGACCAGCAAAAAGAGAAAGTTCACCTCACCATAACGCTGAATCAGTAGGAGCCCTGGCCTGGTTTCCCTGCAACAAGATGGTCCCATGTAGAGTTTGTTTTTTCTTCTCATTTTTTAAAAATAGTTTACAGGTTTCATTTTTTTTTTGGAACTAAAAGAGATTCAATACAACAAAGTGTGTATGTTTCTTTTTTCACTGTGGCCCTTAACAAATGCCTCTCATGCCAGTACTGGGTCCAACCACCAGGATGTTAGGGACTACATATTATGGGACAGTTTTCTTATATGTATATGGCTTGTTTGTGGCAACGGTGTCATTGAGAAAGTGTTTAAAGTATGTGTTCTTCAATAGTTATAGTACATTCTTGTAATGTGTTCCTGCATCGCTACGGTAACGAGAAATGGTCAATAATCTCTTTCTAGGACATACAACACATAGTTCGTACCCCAGACTCGGAGAGGAACAGCTGTGAAAACAGATGATACGAGTCCTCCACTAATGGACTTGGAAATAAAGGGTGCCATTTATCAGAAATGTAAAAAGAACTGTTTGGTCTAGGTTCAAGTCTGTTAAATCCCCAAACCCTTTCCCCTGGAAGGCTGCATGTCCCGGTTGATCTTCAGCATTTATTTCAAATATTTCAGCCAAATTATCTAACGCGCTGTCTTTGCAGTTCCCCTCTCCTGCCTCCTATTATCTTTGGCTTAACTGTGAACATGCTTTGCTGTTAAGACTTTGCCAAAAGCGGTTGACATTATGAGAAAGTGCTGGAAACACATTGTTCAAATATGTCCTCACGCTCCATATGTGGTCGGGCACAGACGGGAGTAAGCTGGAAACAGACAGTGGCATTCAAGCTATCATCAAGACACTTAGATTATCTCCATGGTGTTTATCTGGGTTTCTTTATTGAGACTTTTACAAGTAGCAGTATACAAGCATAGTTTAATTGTGAATTCCATTCATTTACTGTTTGACACCTGATAAAGTTAGCACATTTTAGCGAGTAAAATGTATCATGGTACATTTCTAATGTTGCTTAACGTCTGTTCTTGTCATGTCCTGTCATTTATTTGACCTTTTGCATCACTTCCTAGTTTTATTGTGAAATCCTGATCCACGTGTGTTTGTCTTGTCAACTTCCTCTCGTGCTCCTGATCTGATTTCCCTGATTCGTGTCACTTGTGTCTTCGTCTCACCTGATCCCAGTTCCCCTTGATTGTTGTGCATTTAAAAAACTCCATTGTCTCTGTGGTGACATCAGATTTCACTGGTATGTGTATTTATGGTTTCTTTTAGTTCAGTTAGCCAGTGGTTTTTCTGGTCTTTTTATTAGTTACTTTACTAGTTAATCTTTTATTGCTCTTTTTGTTAACATCATAAATTTGGGTTTCCTGCACCAAGTCTTAAATTATGGTGATGTTCAATAAGTTCAAAGCAGAACAATGGAAAATTAAAACTAATAATTTCTCGCTCCCCCTACTGTTAGTCTTGTGTAATTGCAACAGTATAACCATTTTAAAAACAGAAACCCAACCACTGCATTTACTAAAAAAAAAAAGATTTTGTGTTGCATTTTCTATCGCAGGATGCTTAAAGAAAGCACTTAAACCATGATGTAAATGAATGAAACCGACGTCCCGTCCAACCTTTCGTAATACAGTTGTGGTGACTGCTTAAATCACCACCAAAAAAGGTAACGTTTTCTAGATTCTTTATATGTTAATAACCGTCAAACATAAGAACACTTTTGTTTTACACACAATCACCACCAGGAACCATCATCTGAGTCATTCCTGTTCAGAGTATAAATCATTATCACAGAAAAAAACGTTTATAAAAGGTCAAAATGTTACTCAATGCTCCTCAAACACCACATTATCTTCACATATTGTCTAAAAAGGGAGGTTTATCTCAGTGTTGCAATGGAAAAGGGTATGTTTAGAAACTGGTAGTTGTGTTGTTGTTTAACCTGAAGATAAATGAGTTTAATGGTAGGCAGGTGTTGCCACTGAATGGTTGGGACTGTTGGTTAAAAATACTCATATGGATGCTTCAATGTTCTCAATAAATCAGGGAAACCACAGGTTCATCACTGATGGTTCGCAGAACATTCCGGGCTTTCATGTTCAAACTGGAAGTCTGTGAAAGCAAGTGTTGCAAATATTAGCCCTCGCAGACAAAAACGGTTTGTTTTCCAGGAATTGATTTCTTCTGGCGCTGATAAATCTTTTCGTCGAGCTGAAAAGCACAAACATAAACTGCATAAATTACTTATCGATAATCCGTTCGTCATGGCTCGGACACGAGGGCATGTGAGGTAACGCTACAGAGACGAGTCGAACAAAGAAGAGTTCTCTTCATGTTCAAAGCTCCAGTTGTCTCCATTTTCATCAGGACTTATCTCCCTCTCAGGTCTGGACTGACTGGAGTCCAGAGGAATCCCTCGCTCTCACTGTGGTATTTTGTGACGTTGACCACGGCTCATCCTTTGCGTCTCACATGCGAGCTCGGAATAGTAGATGAAAAATTAACAGGGTTTCGGCTCTTGCCAAAAATAAGATTCCGTGAGGGTGGGAACCGCCTTCTCAAGCCAGGTCTTCTTTCACCATTGAGATGTTTGTCTGGAAGTAATTTGTACTTTACATCATGTCTCAAGGCCTAAGACTTGTATCTGCACTTGTGTTTTCTTTCAAACATCAGAAAGAGCGACGGTGATTTGCAGATTTTGATGTTTAAAAAAAGAGACTGAGGGCACCGGGTACAGTTTCTGAGCATCAGTGGGCATCTGTGTGAGAACAGGCAGTAGAGAGTTGATGGATGAATGGTTGGCTCACAATATTTCTCTCTTGTACTCTGATCAAACAATAATTTGTATTTCAGGCTATATTTGCTTTCCTCAGGATTTGCTTGGGAAAGTAAAACGGCCTGTTGTGATTCGCATGGGAAAAGTTTATCTTTGCATCTGTGCATGTACGGAAATGACTTTGTATTATTGATGTTTCTTACATTCTTTTAGCTATCAATACCCATGACTAGTTATTTTGCTGTAAAAACACCACTTTTAATGCTGGAATCAAGGTTTGTTCTACAGGAAATCTTGTCATACCTTTGCATATTATTTCCTCTATAAATGCTCATCCGTCTGGATTATTTGGTTATCGCTGAAGGGATTTGTTGCGGTGAAATGAGACGAGTGCGTTCGATGGTCGCCGTCACATGTGCTGGATGAGGCCTGTTATCAAAACTGATGTAACTTCAAACGATCAATTTAGTTTAAATCTAAAGCCAGAGGAATCTTAAACAAATAAGTCTTTGAAAACATTCCCAGAATCGAGTAGATAACGTGAACAAAAACAACAAATCATGTTTCACAATGTTATCATTTTCATATCGTATTGTGGAAACGTATAGTCATTGTTATTAATTAACTTGAAAAATTGATTACATTTAACTACTAAAACAATTACGAATATGTTTTATTGATGTTTTACAACAATAATGTAAAAATCAAAATAGACCGTTTGTATTTTTTGATGATACCTTTTTGCGGCACTTACCAAGCTAAGTTTCACAATTTTGTGTAAATGTTAACGTAATATTCTGACAATGGAATGAAAAAGAAGTAGGAACTAAAATCAGTTATACGTCCTCCCTAGTCAGTCCTATCCTCTGCTTTTCCTCCCTTATGAAATCCTATATTTCCTTAATACTTGTCCTCCTCTTCTTATTAATTTCACAGTATTCTTTGTCCGACATGACCCTCATACATCCTCCAGACGTTTCCACGCGAGCCGTCTTTTACATTCCATTTTTCCTTTAATGACAGATTCTGGAGGTTTAAATTGGTTGACATGGGTTTGGATCGTAAAATTCTTAGACGTTAATTCCAAAAGGCATCTTCAGTTCTTTTTTCGTCTTGGAATGAAGGTGAAGCATTTTCAGTCTCCAAACTTTTTGTCTAATAAGATTCTCTGAGGTCTTTATTCCAATTTTTTCAGGATCCAAGAATGGCTCGACAACAGCTGTAATCAATGAATCCAAAACATGTTTCCATTTATTTATAATGTACAGTATATTTAAAACGAGATTCATGCCAACTATGTTTTACCTGTTAAGACATCACATTTACATCTTAATTGAAAAGCTTTAAAAACATCTGTAGGTATTAAAACGGCTGTCAGAACACGCATATTTTGAACATTGGCAGGATTTTAGAGAGTGATAAAGATGACAAAAAACAGTCGAGGTTGAAGTGGTTCAGAGAAATATCACTGTTTAATGAAAAGTGATCTGTTTTTTTTCTTTCCAAAATCAAACGTACGAGCCGACTCAACATGGCTGACCATAGGAGGGACATTAAGAAGTCTGGGTCGGCCGTATCGCACTTTCTACAATAATAAAAAACGATTCAACCGTATTGATTGAACTTTCCTTCGTTTTGGGTCAAATCCATGTATTTAAGATGTATCCTGACAAATACACTACACTCCTTTTATTTAATGGTAAGTACTTTTTCACTATTCACCATATCAAAGACACTTATTATACTTATAATTTGAACTCTCAGGTGTCATTCACTGTAGTTACAAACTTAAAGTCCTGATGATCAGTGTTATTGTAGTTTATCTTTTTTTAAGTATAGAAAATTGAGTTCATAATTTATTTCACCGGGACATGAAGCATCCAATATTATCAAATAAATACCTTAAGAAGATTTACTGCGGATACAATGAGATCAGAACAAAAGATGATTTCAATGTTTTATCTGTATCCAGAAAAAACACCTCCTTCGGCCAAAGATTGATGTCAGGTGGAACGTTGGGATTAATTCCGACCACTTCATTACTAGCCCTGATTAAATTTCACGTGCCGATGACAATCACTGATTAAGTTTTATTATAGGCAGGTGCAACATAAACGGCATGTACACGCCGATGACCTCAACACACAGCTGTGACCTGTTCATTTTAAATGATTTATTTCTGCTTTTTTTCTTGGGTCTGTTCAGATCCCAATTATCATCCACTTCAAGGTGTACACTGAGTGTAAAACTTGATCGAATGTAATTGATATGTGATAACCTAGTGATTCATCGTCTCGTCTGTCATTTCAATAGCTTGATGTTAGTTTAATTCGGCACATTTATTTATAATATTTGAAAAGATGTCAGTTTAAAACACCTGTTGATTGAAGTGCTGTTTGTGTTTTGCCCTGTTTAAGACTTCAAACCCTAATGTACTTGCTGATCGAGGCCATTACGACAAACCAAAATGACATTTTCTTAAAATATACAAAAATGGCAGAATCACAGGAATTACAGCATGTTTTGTGTTCTAATGTTATAGTCAATAAAAGTAAGTGAAAACATTCCACATGTGTGTCCTGCCGATCACGGCCAACATACTTTACGATCTGTAATGTTGCAGCTCTAAAAAAAAGTGAAATCGTAAATTAAGCGTGGGTCAACATGTGTGTCACTCTAATAGAAGGTAGCACGAGTGATTAGAGAGGGAACGTCAACGACGACCTGTAATTCAAACCTGCATTTAATTCGTCGTAATCTAGGTATTCGTTGGAACACTGGCAGCTGTGCCATTACAATGAGGGTCTCGTAAAATGTTTTTGGAGAGTGAGAACGAGTCAATTAGCGTTTTAGTCGTTACATGCTGGAGTTTGAATTTCACCTTGAAGCAGTGGTAGGAAAGTAAGGGATTTTATTACAGATTCATGATGTCATTTAGATTAACTTTTCATTGTAATTGGCTGTTACCAAATACTTTTTCATCTTTATTCTGCCTCTCTCTTGTGAAGTCACCCCTGTGGCTCAACTTTAATTCACTGTTAATGGGCAACTAATAGGAAGACTCAAATCTCCAGACTCGCATATTTTACATTTTAAACTGTTTCTCTTCAAGATGAAGTAAGTCTCATCATGACCATGTTTTGAAGTTATTACTTTATAAAGTTCTCCTCCACCTGAAATCTGGGCGAACTAGAGGTTAAAAGAGTACATTATGACGTAATAATGGCTTTACTCCTCCTCCAGCCAGCTGTAATCATGCCCCGCTTTGTTTATTCAACGAGTCCCTTGAGGTGGAGACTTCTGGGATTGCTCATGTGCGGTGACAAACCTTGATGTTTGACCAATCACAGAAGAGTGGGTGTGGTTATGGTAAACTAGATTTGATCTCCAGAAAAACAAGGGTTTTCAGAAACGAATTCTGAAGTTTAAATATTTGAATGAAAAGAGAGTTTTGAACAAACAGACACATACTGATGATACAATAGAGTCCAAGATCAGGTTAAGAAATCAACACATTAGTTGACCTTTAATAAAATCAAAAGCAAGATTAAAACAAAGAAGTTTAGCTTCAAAGTGATTGTATTCTATTAAGAAAAGATTTGAAATTATGAAAACTTACCTTATTAATGTTCGGCCTAATTGTCATAGCATGTGTTGGTGCAACATGTCTTCATGTTTCAGGTAGCTTAGATAGACTCCAACCATATGTGATCCCATTAAGATTTAGCAGAAGAAAATAAGCAAAGGTGTTTTTTAATTAGTAAATATTTGAGTGTTGGCTCGCGCTCGGCTGAATGCCTTCAGTGATATGTCACAAGCAGGAAGTCCTTCACAGCCGTAGAGCGAGATGGGCTCATCTGAAGTGAATTATCTAGAAACCATTCCCACAAATGAAAGGAAGATGTGATATGATAAAGTGTTAAGTTGAATAATGTAAAGAAGACTACAAATGTAGCTTTTCTTTCAACGCTGCATGTTTCTAAAGAAACACTTGAGGTCAAAACACATTTATTTGTGCGAGAGATACAAGGATGTTGTCAGTGTTTCCCTTCATTGCCGGAGACAACAGCAGATGGTTCTAATTGAACTGGAAATCATGTTGAGTTTATTTTTCGAAGGCCTTTGCAAGTTCAATAAAACTCTGGTGGTGGAAGGTGTTTATTGTGCAGATACACGCATTTCCAGACAGAGGTGGGGTTCCAGTCACATTTCAAGACCCTCCAAAAAGATGATTCCGTCAATATCACCAGGAAATATTCTGACAAGTGTGGCAAACATCGCTTCCATATGAGAGCAATTTACTTCAAGTTAACAACGTCAGAAAGAAAAAATGCTTAAAAAGAGACCGTTACGGTGTTTTTTCCTCAGTTTGGAAACAGTGAGTCTGCTTGAGAGTTTAGTGTCATGTGGAATATTATTATGAACGTCCTATGATGAAGTTTGATTAAAATGTGTTAAAGATTACAATTTTCCAATCGCGACCCGTCAGGTTTTTGTAGATTTCATTCTGGCCGGCACCACATCCTGGGGAGGCTGCGAGCTGTAAAATCTTTTAATGGAAAGTTGGACAAATTGTTTACTGCATTTACTTATTTATACGTTTTTGACATTTTTATTGTAGGTGTTGAAAATCATAATCTATATAAATGATGAAGACTTTAGAATTATGTTGCTTTCAAATATCAATTTCTAACCTTTTAATTGTTTTCTATAACTCAATTCTTTTTCAACATGTTTCCATTTGACTACGTTTTTCGGGGTTTTATCTGTCTTTTCTCAAAACGTGTCACTGGCTTCTCCTGCTTTAGCTAAAGAAAAATGTAGTTAATATTATTATATATAATACTAATAAATGTAGTTAGTAATTAGTTAATGTAGTTTTTAAACTTTGCTTTATGGTTGCTAATGAAGATTATATACATGATTTGGTGACAGAATGACCTTTCAAGTTGTATCTGAACTATAGGTCAACCTGCTCTCGAGCGGGGTCTAAAGTTAGTTGATAATCAAAATGGTGAATTGCAGAGGAAGAGAATAATGTGTACGTCAAGGAAAAATAAAGATCTTGAACATCCATCACAACCTCGAGAGGAGATAATAGCTGTAGTTTATTACAGTGCCCGGATGTAAAACTATTCAATTCATCTTAATTATGCGTAAAAAAAAAAGTGTACATCTTAATTTGTAGTATCGTAGAGCAACAGTTTGTCACATGTACCATCTCATCTTCACAACTCGTACATCATGTTTGTTGTGAACACACCTTGAAATCTACGATGGTACCAATATCTGAAATCGTCTGGAAATGCGCTGTGACACTCGTGCTCTCCGAGGGCTTTTCTATTTGGAAATTTAATTAAAAAACATTTTCTTTCCACCAATTTTCCACCCGATGTACGCAACTCTCTCACCATTAATAAGTTGCAGATCCGACACTGTGGCCCTTCACAACCTTGAAATCGGATTTTTCAGATGGGAAAAGTTAAAACTCTGGATTACATCAATGTTTGGGTCTTTCTGGTTATAATCATAATTATTGTTTGCATGTTATGTGTTCTTTAGTTAAAGAGCATATTTATTTAACTTCAAACAGACGGAATGTTGACAGATGACGGATTTGAACATTCAGATATTTGGCTACTGTTGACTATTTGTTGATTCTCAGACCGTTTTAAATCTTGAGTCTGAAATGAACATATTTCCACTGACTGAACGTCGCTACGTCAAATGTTCAGTTTCTTGCATCTGATCAAAGTCAGCAAGAGTTGGCTGAAACACAGCGCAAACTCGGGGCCAATCCCCAATCCTCTTTAGGATTAGCTGCAGGAGACAAGTTCAGAATGTTGCTTCAAGCGCAAAATCTTTCCAATCAGAACTTTCTAAACCTTAGACCCGCTCTTTGTTGGGCTTTTTTGTTGTTTTTTAAAAGTTAATACCTCATCTTAGACATTCAGAAAGTCGGTGTATGTGAGTTGAGTCCTTTTACACAGCTTTTATTTTATATTATTCCAAAATAGTACTCAATCCGTAAAGCAGCGAGTTGATTTTGTGTTTTTAGTTCCATGTTCTCCACTGATTTTGTAAATATCATCATGCTTAAAGAGAACCTTGTTTGCTTTGGACTTTTTTATTTTTAATTGAATCATACTCCAATGTTTAATGTAGGGTAGGTGATCTTCTAAAGGTTGTGAAAGTCTGTCTTATGGGAGATCATGTTGAATGGACTGTTTCAATGTATTTGATGATGTTCACCCCTTGGGTTGTCTCTGGGTCAAAGTGAACGACCTCCACCACTGCATATGTATTTCTGGAAGCCAGGGAGGTCGTTCACCTTGAGCCAGAGACAACACAAGGGATACCGCAAATACACTTGCATTCCGGCCTTTGGGTCACCTTGACCCTGAGATAACAGAAGGGTTTAACAGTATTGCCGGTTCCACAAAAGTCTATTTTTTTGATTATGTTTTCAAAAATGCAATTTATTCGCATGAACTTGTTTTAATCAATGTCATTAAAAGTTTTCCAGGAAAAAAAAACAAATCTCCAGTCCAACTTTTAAGCTTGCTGACATTGCTGTCCACATTTTCTGGAATTTCTTCAGCATTTCCAAACAAACACTTTAATTTGATAAACAAAGTCATAGATTTTTTGCCATTGTGATAAAGCAGTTTAATTAATTTCCAATTTAAGCAGTTTTTTTTATTTTATTTAAATTTACTTTTGTTAACATTTCATCATTTTCTTTCTTCTCCAACATTAAAACAAAATAGAAAAAAAGGTTTAACAAAGACAATATGACATTTTATTTTCAATTATTATTTTTTTTACTATCACCCAATTTTACAAATCCAAACATGTTGTTTTTATATGGTTGTGTTAGCTCTAACAATACAAGCTGCATTTAAGAGCAATTTTACAGAAAATAAATCTTGCATTTATTAAAGAATGCTGTGATTGATCCGCGGCTGCGATGCTCAACACATTTCCCAAATCTGACACCAAATTCCAGATTTTCATGAGCACTTAATAAAGTTTCCAAATGTGTTCTGAATATTTTCGGGTCAGCAACCAACGTGCACGAAATAAAAAACAGTTCCAAATATTGGAGCGTTCGTCAGCCTTCACTAGATCCATCTGACGGCATGTACATTTCTGTATAAACAGTTCCAGGGACAGTATTACCATGTGTCTGCCTCGGTGTGAAATGAAGAATCCAAGGATAAAGATATCGCTGCTCTGCCAGTGCGGTGACAGGCCACGATACAAAGCAGATCAGCCAAGCTTATCGTTCATTGTTTTTACTGTGTTTAGACTTCCCAGGACCGCTGGACTCGTGAGAATGATTAATCAACTTCTTTACTAAAGGTCATGTGAAATTATATTGTGCTGTCAGTCACGTTTATTTCCTCGACGCTGTGGTTTAGGAGCCGTTGACCAAATCTGTTAGAAATAAGATAGCGGTTGTAGGCTTTGTCGTTTTCCATGTTTTTGTAACTTGACCAGCCTTGTCAAAATATTTATGGCTTACCACTAAATTTGACTGGATCTCTTCATCCGCACTGTTGTAGTTGTGGCTGATTATGGCGATACGTTTAAGAAAATGACATCTTGGATGTTGTGACACTTTATTACGGTTATTAAAATAAATATGACTCTCAGACATTTTGTTTGTATTCATCGTCATAACGATGATTACTGATCGTAGACTTTAAAAGAAACAACCCCTTTTAATCCTTCAAGCAAAAATGCTTGTTTAGAATTGTACTGTTCTGAGATTTATTTGGGTTCCTCTGGCTTCAGGATCCCACGAGAAAAAAAGTTGATTGGTAATTGAAAACAGTTAAGATACTTGCTAGTACTCTGACTTGGTTTTTTGGTAACAATTGAATTCTGGGATTTATTACAGCATCATAGTTTCTTCTTTTCTTCTGGTCGAAATAATCATACACATGTAAAGCACGTCAAACTCGATCACACTAAGGGCCTTTAAGCACTTAAGGTCAAATTTACCGAACAGGAATTTAGATATTTATTTTACATACTTTGAAGGTCAGATCATCTTGATTATCTATGTGTTCTTTATCTTCACTTTTACTCTCTTATGTACTTGAATGGTATAATAGTAAAGGTCAACACATAAACACGATCATTAAGTAAGTATCTTTATTTTGTGGTTGGCCATGGGTTTGACTCATGTGAATAAAACTGATCAAAAGCAGGTTGGCCAAGACAGAAATGGTACTTAAATGTCGCTTGAACCCAAGTAGCCAGATGTAGCTGAAACAGGAAGTTAATGAGTTTAACTTGAAGAAGACCGTCTTATCACATTACCTTAATCAGGGAGTGTCAAGATCAAGACTTTTCCAAATCAGACCAAAAATGAATTCATATATTGAGCATACAGAACATACATGAAAACCAGTTTGATTCAAAGAACATTAGAATCATATTGGAGCCCATTTTGAAGAGACGGGGCGAGACAAAGAGGACCTGAGACCAGTGACAAGACAACAATAGGCCGTTGAGACCCGGCAAGAACAAGACGGATCTCGAGAACTTCAACACTATTCAATTCAATTTTAAATAAATCAAATCATAACAAGGTTATCTCAAGACACTGTACAGTTTAAATAAGACTATATTGGAGAAAAGAAAAGCAGATCCCAGCAACTCAACAATGAGTGAATCACAGCGTGGCCTTGGCGAGGAAAAACTTCCTTTTAGAAGAAATCATGAGCAGAGGGACGGTGGATAGAGGAGGGGGGTAGACAGATGGATGGGGAAAAGAGTGAGGGAGGATACAGTGAGATAAAGGATGAGAGGGAAGCAGAGTCCATGGAGGAAAGTCTGGATCGTCGACATGGTGGAGATCCTGGATCCAGCAACAGCTCTGGAGGTGAAGCCAACACTAGCTGGTCACTTATGTGCAGAAATAATAAAACAAATCAATAAATGTTAGGAAAATGTCTGTCTGATTTGTTGTTTGGACTTTTTGTGAAATTCAGGCATTTCCAACTTTTTTTTTTTGCCATAAAATACTCTTTAAACTTTCACCCCTACATTCTCACAAATAAATTTCCCTGAAATCTGCTGTAGGTGAACGAAACATTCTCGCTGTGTGTCTCCAATTACCGCCAACGATTGTTTACTGGTCGATTATTACAATAATTTCGAGTCACTTTAATAATAATGACATAATGACTTGCAGAGTTTGTATAGAACTGGGTCATTTATCCATTTTCTTATTTCAGCGTGCGTGAAAAACTGAAACGCCCAAAATTCAAACGCAATCGTTAAGTTGTGAGCCAAAAAACCTTTTTATGAAGGCGTCCAGTAGTTATCCAAGTGTCATAGCAGAATGCGATTTCATAATTCTTACTTGGGAGACAATTTTAATCGTAATTATCTCGGTTGAGTGCAGAGATAAATAAATTGTACTCCCTCACCACCGACACACCGCACAGGAGACACTCTGGTTATTCTCTTTGAAGCACAAACATCCGCTTTCCCGTCTATCATTGAATTCCCTTTTTCCCTTTCTTCTGCTTCAACACATTTTTCAACTTTCCAGCGAGAATCTTTAGAAAACAGCCTGATGGAGCATAAACACTGATCTTCCACATGTGATATGAATTCAACAACAGTCGAGATGGGAGGAGGACAATTTTATCTTTTAAGTTGAGAGATTATCAAACATGTTTCCCTGGAAAATCAAGAACATAACAAATTGTGTTTTTCCTTTTTTATTTTCATCAAATATTTTGCATTGCGTCGTCGCACCGACATTTCAAGAAATAGAATATACGATAATAAAGTCATTTATTAGTTTCACATGTAAGAAGGTTCATCATCAAAGCTGCAGAATTGAGAAAAAAAAAATCAAATACTGAAAAGTTAAATGAGGACACATAGAGTGAAATTAATTTTACATATTGTTATTCTGCCTGAATTATAATGCATTAGTTTACATAATTGTGTATAAACATATAAATCAGTTACAAGCTACTCATTTTAAAACTAGCGCCCAAATATAACCACAAATGGCAATGATTATTAACATAAAAACTATGATTTTCATTAATTACAGTGTGTTTTAGCAGGTCTCTGCCTGAAAGGCATTTCTGTAGAAATCCAGCAAACCTACTGGACGAAGATGAACTGAGAGAGTGTGACGTTCACAGACACCAGAATGAACGTGTTTCCAGAAGCTTTCATCAGGCAAAATACACAACGTTAAGTTCACGTTCATCTCAAATAAAAATGATGGTTTTATTTACTATAAATATTAATGAATTTGGATTTCAATTAATGCTATTCAATATTTTTAATTTGATCAGGAGTGTCAAATAATGTGTTGATTTAAGTGTGTGTGTGGACTTTATTGTACTCATCAGTATGTGTCTGAT
Organism: Callionymus lyra; assembly: GCF_982586985.1. Classification (NCBI taxonomy): domain Eukaryota; kingdom Metazoa; phylum Chordata; class Actinopteri; order Syngnathiformes; family Callionymidae; genus Callionymus; species Callionymus lyra. The sequence goes on from NC_141824.1 coordinate 23,179,382, forward strand.
TGTACAAAACTCTCTTTTCATTGAAATATTTACATTAGAAAATGTACTTAAGCCCCGCCCACCGAAAATACTGTTTGTCTGGAGAGAAAATCTCATTTACCATAATCACACCCACTCTGCTGTGATTGGTCAAGCATCAAAGTTTGTCAACGCGCGTCATCAATCCAGGAAGTCTCCACCTCCAAGAGACTTGTTGTATAAACAAAGCGGGGCGTGATAACAACTGGCTGGAGGAGGATTGAAGACCAGTATTACATCACAATGGACCCCGCTATCGTAACCTCTCGTTCGCTGAAATTTCAGACGGGGGACAATTTTGTGAAGCAATAAGTTCAGAACATGGTCATGATGAGGGTCTTACTGCATCTTGGAGAGGAAGATTTCAATGTTTGAAACATGTGAGTGAGTCAGGAGAGTTGGGCATTATTTGCCCTTCAAGGCTATTTAATGATTGTGAGTATGGTGTAGAAATGTATGGAGAAAAAAAAACAAAAAATGGACACAATAATAATTCAGTGAACGATTATAGATGTCATTTTAGGAAAATATTTTACCAAATAAAGTACTTTAAATATATTGTAAGATAATAGTTAAAATAACAGTGATAATTAAAAGTTTTATTTCTGTTCAGATAGTAACATGAATTGGAATCGGAAAAGAAGTCCAAATGTTCCAGTCAGGGATGTGTTGTAGAGCCGCATCAAGCTTGTACACAGATTATCTTACAGATACAGCAAATGTGATTTGTGGTTTGCTTTTGGCAGACTTCTTTAACCCTGAGTGACATATTGGCGACTTCTTCAATATATTTAATCTTTATTTCTTACCCACCCACCAAATCATTGGTGATGTCATTTCAACTGGTGTTTTCATAAAAACACATTGTTTTTTTCCATCGATTTGTCATGTGCAGACTAATTAGCGAATGAGTGTTATTTTTGGAACTCACCCAATTGTCTGCTTTTTCCATCTTTTTTCCGAGTGTTAAATAAGTTCCAACACTCTCCTTTTGATGTTCATGAGTAATAGTTTGTCTAAAACCTCAAAAACACACACAGAAGAAACCAAACACGCACGACATTTAGTAAAAAAAACCTTTAGAATTGCCAGAGTTTATACCTCACATTCGCGTCTACATAACCATTTTATCTAACAAGGGGTCTGTGGGATATTTATTTTTCATGTTATTTTTCCAAGCAACGGTTATGGAAAAGTCTATGGCAGGACATGACTGCTTTCTTTCACTTACAGTTTGTCTCGTCTGTCAAAGCGGCTTCCAGGTCTACAAAGATAATTTATGAGGTTCTAATGCAAAATTTCTTCATTTATTTTCGCTCTGCATTTCTATTTGCCAGATTTTTCTTAAAAACATATACTTTAGTCAGTTGTTGTCTTAATGTAGTGACAGTTTTCTGATGATTTAGAAGGCTTGATATTTATTAGCTGTTGATCAGTTTTCTAGGAAGGTGGTTCTCAGAGGTGGTGTCCAAAGGTTGCCATGACAAATCTCTTACCGAACGAAGATAATTGTTCAAAATTTGTACATTTTTATCGTAAACTTTTCTTGTACGCTCAGGTAGGAACAAAATGTTTCAGTTTTTCCATGTGATAAAAATTACTCGAACACATGTCATTATCGATCCAAAGTCAAAACCATTAAATCCACTCAAATTCTCACTGAGAGTGGAGAGTTGTAAAAATACTCAAATAGGTTTTTTACAACAAAAATTTAAAAGGTCTTCCATTAAGAACTAAAAATAGTTAAAATAATCTCTTTCATAAAAAGTTTGAACGTTGAATAAAACAAAAAGAACACATTTCTGCTTGTCAACCCAAAAACAAAATGTCACTGAAAATTCAAGTTATTGTCCGGGTTCTCCCACCACCACCTTTTAAATACATTGTTGTATATCTGGGCTCACTGTTTATTTATCACCTCCAACAACTTCTACACTTATTTTGATATCTCACATCAAAAATATATAAAGAAGAATGAATTTGTTTGTCACTTAAAGGGCAACTGATGTAAAAAAAAACATCTCTCTTGACTTACTCACATGTTTCAAATGTTGCTATGCTTTGTTTATACAACAAGTCCTTTGAAGGTGGAGACTTGCTTGATTAATGACACGTAGTGACAAACCTTAATGTTTGACTAATCACAGCAGAGTGGGCGTGGTTATGGTAAACAAGATCTAATCACCACGAACTGGTTGTTTTCAGTGGGTGGGGCTTAAGCACATTTTCTAATGTAAATATTTCAATGAAAAGAGAGTTTTGTACAAACAGACACATACTGATGATACAATAGAGTCCAACATCTATTTAGGACACACTTCAATCTCCACATTAGTTGAACTTTAACTAATTATTTTCACAGTCTACAGTGTTATACAGGTCAAAGTTTTTATAATCATATTCATAAGCCACTCCCCATCTTCTCAAATGTTTTAAGCTTTCAGACATGTCTGATTGAGAAAAGATGGTAAAAAGTAAAAAGTCAGTTTTTAGAGAATCTGTTCTAAAACGTTGATTCCAATGTTTGGTCAAAAGAGTCTTTGTTAGACAGAATTGTGATGTATCCATGATCCCAGACTAAATGACGGCCGGGCCAAGAGAGAGAAATTGGCCCAAATGGACAAAGATGTCTCCGGTGATGCGTGAGAGTTGATTGATTAAATATGACCAAGTTATCCTTGACCGCTTTGAGCCGTTCAACAGTTAACCAGAACAATGGAGCATAAATCAAAACACAACCAATTCTCAGTGCAACGTTTATTTTTCTGATAAACTGCCCAAGCTAGTAAATTACAAGACTTTGTGTCAGACGAGGTCATTCGAGACCGTCTCGATTTCAAGGAAACCCCTTTTCAAAACTTTTTTAATCCCCCATCTATGGTGATGGAAGGCAGAGTCACTTTTTTGCTAATCTTCGGAATCTTCGCATGTGACTGATTTCAGAAATGATATAAGTTAGCGTGATGCCACAAGGACATTCTTGGAAGGGATTCTCCTGAACATGTAACTGTATCCTTATGTCTAACTCCACCCATCGTATCAGTATCAAACCAGGGGCAGACGTGGGTGTGGGTGTGGACTGTTTGCACGTGGCCGTATGAAGCTGGATTTACAGAGGGACTCCAACAAAAAAATAGAAATGTAGAGTGACAGAAATGCATTCTTACACATTTCAAGTATCGTCTCTTCAAAATAAGTTAACGTTTGTCCTGAACTTTCGAAGACAAAAAACCCTGTGAATACAGAAATGTATGGTCAACTGACTGATTCGAATAACTTCTCTTCCATAATGTCTGTGAAGGTTCCAGGTCGTGGCTATCCAAGTGGCTGAAAGGCGAGTCAACTGGACTGTGTAGAGTTCTAGGAAGACTCGATAGGAAAAGTTTTTAGCGAGAACATTTCATCTCTCATCCAAGAAGGACATATACTGGCTCCTAACCAGGAACTGAAGAAGCTTCTCGGATTAGAGGTGAAACTTCTTGCCTTAAAACGCTTGGATAAATCTTCTATTAGAAACACTCAAGCAACATAAAAATAAAAAACTAAAGGAGGTGTGGAACATTATCACCCATGTAACTTCACATGCCAGATTTTAGATCGTATTTATTACGCCATGACAAGGTTGTCCAATTTCCATGACTCCAGCCTCCTGTGTGCAGCAGGTGCCATCAGTCTCTCACCATTCTTATTCATAAGCTTTGCTTAATTCAAGGTATTTAGTGGTGAGGAGTTGCACCCTATCCTCTTTTAGGTCTCTTCTTCTGCACTTTCTTGAATGACATTCTCACCTTAACACTTCGGTCTTAGTTTTTTTTTAAGCATGTCTTCCTTTTTTTTCACTGGGTCTGAGATAGAACCTCAGTTTCATATTTCCATCCCACTTCGGCTCTATCTATATGTTACTGGCGAGGTTTTGGCAAGGTTTTGGCAAGGTTTTGGCCGACTTTATCTGTGACACATCCATGAGCACAGACTAAATGATGGTAAGATGAAGAGTAGAAATGTTTGAATAGAGAAACTTGTCTCTAATGATACATTAGGTTTGACTGATTCAATATGGTCGGGGACGTGGTTGTGGTTGGCGTATGGAGGCAACTTGTGACCTTTCTGTGTGGAGGTAGTATGTTTTCCCTGTGTTGCGTGGGGTTTACTCCGGGCACTCCGGTTTCCTCCCTCAGTCCAAAAACATACAGAGGTTAACTGGGAACTTTGGGATATTGTCCCTATAGGTATGAGTGTGTGTTAATGGTTGTGTGTCCTGCGACAGACTGGCCTCCTGGTCAGGGCCTCGCCTCTCGCCCGAAGAAACTGTGATAGTAAATGAATAAATGAATATGGCTGAATCATCTCTAACCAAACATGTCAGGATTAAGGTGCCCAGGATGAAACATTAAAGTTGTAGATGGTAACTGAAACTGAAAAATGTCAGCAAAGACCTTTAGCTCCTACACTTACAACCAACAATCCATCTGTAAAGTTAGTGTTTCCCTCTTGTCAAGCTCAGCTGCTCCATAACAAGAGGCACTTTAGGAGCCCTGAAGTAACATTCAGGGGGATGTTTTTGTTTCTTCATGGCTCCCACTGCCAGTCGGATGAAGCTGGTAGTGCTTACTTGGTTGGCTCGCGCTCAGAACAACAAAGCCAAACCCTTCCTGTGCAAGTTCAGTGGACATTTCACAGGCATGACGAAGGATGGTACCCAGTGTTAAGAATCCATACTTGCATGCCAAGAACCACATCCACAAATGAACTGACCAACTGATGCCTATTTCAGCTGTGCATGCTAACAATATAGTGCAGGATGTTGTGTGTTTCATGAGAAAATGTTTACCTTCTCCTTGTTGTGGAGCAGAACAAATGTGTCAGTTTCAGTTTCCAAGCAAGAGGTGCTTGGAAAACAAATGCTAAATCCTCACTAACCATAACACTTCGTCTTTTGAACCTTGTGCAAGAGGAACTAAGAGTAAAACACATTTGGACAAAAGTAATGCGTGTAAGCATGTAGCGTTGCTTTAGGAAACTTTGTCACGAACAGAAACACAAATACTGTATCGCATTTACTGTATCCAAGCGAACTGGAAATAATTTGTTCCTTGTAAAGTCTTCTACAAGCATTTGAGCGAGCGATTGGCAAACGTAATGGAGTGAATGAGATCAGCCACCCAGACATTGTTGAAACTGTTCTTTGCTCAATAGCAGAAAATCCACTCAAAATCTAAAAATCTGGAACATAAAAGTACAATCAGTTCATGGATATTTCCACAAATTAAACCAAGTAACATCTCCTGAAAATGTGCGTACGAGACCCTCACCTTTACAGGTATATGTAGGTGATTTCTATTTTTCACTGAAATCTATGTACACAAAAAAGTGTACACAGCATTCCACAACTGCAGCTTAAGTCAACAAAAAAAATGTGTTTCCAGTACGACAGGAACATTTTCAGATAAACTTTGGCCTGGTTTACAAAAGAAGAATATTGTTTCCATCCATTTTCCGCTTCAACCAAATCCTGCTTCTCACATACTAGATAAATGTCTGCCAATTCTTTTTAAATGTATTTTCCTTTGCTCAAGTCAATAAGTGATTCATTCCAAGGGGAATGTATGAGAGCATTATTTGTGTCCTCTGTTGGTCCGTTTTTTTTCTCGGTGAGCCAAATTCAAAGAGCCCCTAATGCTTTTTTAATGTTTTCGTTGGAAGATATGCATTGATGTACAGTCCAAGCTAAGATTCAGACCATTTAAAATACTTAAAACTAGAATTACAAGTCACAAAAAGCCATAGTTGATATAAATTTCTTCCGTTTTCTGCGGCATTTGGGGACTTTTTGTTTGGCAGTATGTTGGGGAAGGTTTTCATTAGATGGTTAATAATAATAATAATACAAAAGCAATGTGCTTCAATTATAACAAGTAAATGATACTTTCTTCAACCCTTGTTTTATCTTTGGGTCAAGGTGACCCGGAGGCGTGAAAACAAATGTGTTCATGGCATCCCTTTTGTTTTATCTGTGCTCAATAGCTAGAAAGCGTTGTTTGTTTAATTAATTAGAAATATATTTATTAACAGAAACATTTGCAATGTTGTATTGATTCCACTTTGTAGGCGTGTAAGATTCTATTTAAAAAAGCAGTGACATGTTTAACTTTTCACACCATACGGCCATGAAATATTATGGTTGTTTCTTTGGGGTACAGAGATTTATAAACGTTGGCTTCACAGTTGTGTGCACAGTTCTACTACAAACATCCACACAATATTAACGAGATCATGGCTCCTTTGGTGAGTGTAATAAAACTGTTATTTACGGCTCCTACGAATCCTTCGGGTATTTTCTCCTGTTAAGTGGAAAGTCATCAAAAGATCCTTCTATAGACAAGTGTTGTACTCAGCTGGTTGTATTTGAAGTATGCAATCACTCAAAAACTCAACACTCTGGATGAATCATCTCACACTCCTTTTCAGCATGGTGTAAATTATTCTCAACACCTCTTTGGGGATTTTAGGAACAGAGGTCATATTTAATACCACGACTGCAGAGACGGTTTTGTAGACATGTAGCAATGCTACGGTCTGCAAGGTGCACATTTGACAAGGATAATATAAAAAAATGTTCCATTTTATTTTTTTCAAGTTGCAGCATCTGCAAGTAAAAAAAAAATGCAAGCGAGAAAATTGTGTCTTTGTAGAAGTTTCTTTTTCTTTTGATAATATTTGCAGAATAAAAAAAATAAAAAAAATAAAAAAGGGTTTAGTCATTTTATGTAAACTTAAGTAGGCCATGAACTAATTGAAAATCTATTACCTCTATTTTAGCTTGACTTAAGATTTCTCTCGGCCAGCAAACCCTTGTCCAGGACATAATGTTCCTGTTCTTCACTTCTGTCTCTTTGTTAGTAAATATGTGACAAGTTCTGTAGATATTCAATTGAATTTTTAGGGAAATGTTGATAATTTGACAGGGTAAAGATGATTTGATGTTGGTTTATTATTTTGAATTCCGTCTTGATAATGGAGGGTTTTGAAAGAAAAGTCATTCACTTTTATAGCTTCTAGCAGTTGTTGCTAAGCGACTGGCTCAGTCCTTGGTTTAAATTAAATTAAAATTAACATTAGAAGTTAAAGGGTGTTTAAAAATTAAAATAATCGCATAAACTAAGACATAAATATTCTGTTGAGTGACATAGAAAAGTATGAAATAATAACAACTGTTCTCTCTGCTACTTTTCAATCTCTAAAAACCAAATCACTTGACTATTGTGTGAGAACAAGATTTGTCTCATTTCTTACTTGTCGAACATAGATGATCCTAATTAGTATCACACAATAATATGTCTTGTAAGTACGGCACTTATCGTCGTGGTGAACTCCCTCATGTCCACACGCGAGGGTTCCGTAACCGAAGAATTCAGGAAGTGATAACAATGTCGAGGAAGTATGTTGAGTCACTTTACTTTACATTGATTTAGGATTATTGCATTATAACAGGGCATGACCTTTAGACCTAGTTCTTATACAGCTGAGGACCATGTACTGTACTTGTGGGGTGTTCTTGTTTACATATAAAGTATTTTTTCTTCTATTGAAGTGGCTTTGAGAACGAGTCAGCGATGGGAATTAAACATGTATGAGTGTTTTGGTAAAAAATGTAAATCATCATATATTTGTCACTATTCGTAATTAACTTAACTTGAATTACAATTTTATTGTAGGGCTCTATCACTTGCAGTTTGCCCTCCCTTGATCTGATTTGGAAAAAGAAGTTGTTTCTGTCTTCTGGCTCACAGTTCCATTAAAACATAAAACCCAGGGAGACGAGCCAAAACAGTCTGCAAATATTTATATTATGCCTTATTTAGTCACAATGATAAATCTGTTAGTCACAACTGAGGCAAACATTCGTTCAAGGGTTATAACATATCTGTCTGGCCTGATAAATTATCTTCCCAGTAAATAACATTAAAGCTATTATCGCACTCCCACTATTCAATAGTTTGAATAATACCTTGCATTTAAAGGCATTTTATATTGTTTCTCATTCCTTGGAACATTAAGTCATTTTCTCCCAAAACAATCAGACTAATTGCCGTTTCTGCTCACTTACATTTTTCTTGAACGAGTTCAAATTTGATGATTATAATGAATCAAAGAGGTTGAATTCGTTGACACTTGGATGTTTCACTTGAATGAACGTCTCTCTCTTGAAGTTGTGTCTCGGCTGCCAAACATGAGTCAGTCTGCGGGCTGGTCATTACCAGAGCACATCAGATTTTATGCGGATGTCTTGGCTTCTCTCGACTGTTTAGTGGAACCTGCTTTATGTATGGTGTGATGCTAGCAGCCGAGAAGCCACATCTGGAGTGTGGTCTGGCGGCGAACATCGCACTTTGAAACTTGGCCGCATGTGTGTATTTCAGTGACACTATAGGTCATAAAGGATGTGTGTGAAGGAGCGACTCTGCCAGGGTGCTCGGAGTTGATTTTTTTATAGTGTTAAAAGTGCAAAAAAATGGAACTTATTTAAGATTTACCTCAATATATAATCAAAGTGCAAAGAAAAGTCAAACTGGACTTAACTAGCTTGTGTGTATATCTACAGAGTGAGTAGATACATGTAAATAAAAAGAAACAAATCCTTGGTTAAATTGAAAAAACACAAGAGAGAGATTCGCAGATTTAAAATGTGTAGTATTATTTAAACTTTTATGTCTTCAAGCTAGCTGCTCAACAGAAATCCTGGGATGAGCTTGTTTGGCTGCAAGTTTTACAAGTGAATTAAATAATTTCACACAAGTGAAGGTATAATCAACCAAATTATTACTAAATTATTCTCTTTATTGTTGTTAACTTGCTCCTGGAATCCTGATACTTTTCTAAAGCCTGGAGGATTCATCGGCGTCCCTGAGGTTCGTCAGTCAGATAGAAACATTTATGTTGTCAGGGAGTACTCCAGAACATTGAAATGTTTGGCTCAGCTGTCGGCCAGAAATTTATCAGCGTCGAGAGCCAACCGGAGTTTGTATGGTTAGTAAATGTTAATCATCATTTCACAGCATGTTGAACAACAAAACACTTCATGAAACTGTTTCATAACGACGTCTATGTTTTCACTGTACATGTCTTTCTTTCTGTGTCTCTTCATTTAGGCTCATGTTTTATCAATGCAATGTATGAGTTATACAGTAATAAGTGACATTTTGAGACATAGAACCTATAAGTTTTCCTTTAATCAAGGCAGCTTCACAGGATTATTTTTGATATGGTCCACAAATAACAAAATAAATGTGTTTTCGAGCAGGTTTTTGAGTGTTATTTAAAACTATACTCATATACTATATTCATACGTCTCTAATCTTCAGTATATGTGACTCTGACTGGCAAGTTTATCAATAACATGAAGTGTCTTGTTTTAACTCGAAATAGCATGCAGCAATTTTGTTTTAAAGAAGTCAGAGGTTCTTCTTCTGCGTGCACACGCATATACTGTCCCCGTCATTTCTGCCAAAATTATTCTGTAGTTCCCAGTATTCGGTATCTACGGTACCAAAGAAAGCTAGTATTGTTGTATTTTCAGCGTGCCTATACCGAATTGGTTTGGAAGTTTTGTGTTCCCATTTATCTGTTGGACATGGGACACCCATGCTTCTGAAACTATGAAACATATTTCACAGTAAATCTCTTAAATTATACTTTTAAATATTACATGTCAATACATTCTGAAGATATCCTCCTTTCTTTGAGGATTTTAGTAACTGAACTAAACCAAAATTCATATCGAATCTTTTTTTATTAGTGATGACAGATGTTTAATGAAATTAAGGACTCAGTCAACCGCAGAGACCAATATGAGAAAACGTCCCGTCCAGATCAAAAGGAAACTACAAGATCTTCAGTATTACATGATGCATATTTTGTGCCTGAACCACCCAACAACACTGGCCAAGTTTAATCTTTTCTAGCTGCACGATATCTCAGACCTGATCCAGTGCAGCAGCCCAGTGTGAGATGTAAACACTTTCCCACTGAACAAAGATCCATTGTAGCAATAGCAGCCCACATGTGAAGAGTAATTCCCCATCATGATGCACCAAATACACCAGAAACCAACAACAGCTGTGTTGGTGGTCATAGTCATCTTAATCAGTTCACCATGATGCCACTAGTTTAAATGATGTGCTTCTCCTCTGGGAACTGATGATGGAAAACTCAAACTTGACATCATGTACATTTAAATGTTGAAGAATGAAGCCAAATATGTCACGTGGTTTATTATGCCGATGACATGTTGCTGTTGCCTCCAGTAAACCAAGACTCAATTGTTATCACTGTGAATGAGGATCAGCTCCTTTAGGTTTGAGCCCTTGGTTATCTGTAGGAAAGGGGTAAAAGATGTGTCCCTTCACCAAGTTAAAAAAAGTTAGAGATCAATTTGTAATAAATGTATTTACGTGCTGTGTAACCCAGGATCTCGGGTTCATCTTTCTTAAACAATTGTGGCTTTGGCATCACTTGCTGTCTCACTGAAACACAATTGAACCCCCGAAAAAAACAGTAACTCAGTCTGTAAACAAAAAGGCCACAAAACAATACTGACAGAATTTAACTCAGATAAGGTGTATTTTCAAGGAAACACATTTAAAGAGTTGTATGTTATTATATTTGGTTACAGGTTGCCATAAATCATTAAAAAAAAAACTAAACCCTCAACAAAAAAAAAGGGGTTTGTGGTATCCCTTGTTTTGGCTCTGGGTCAAGGTGAACAACCTCCCTGACTTCCAGAAATACACATCCAGAAACAACACAAGGGTTACCACAAACACGTTTGTTTTTTGGGGGCTACGGGTCACTTTGACCCTGAGATAACACAAGTGTTATATGGCTTCTTGAAGCATCATAATGTCTTATAAATGTGCTTGTTATGCATTGTACAACAGACAGAAAATGGGTTAAGCATCTTGTTTCCAAATGTTCCTGCTGAAACAAGGAAACATCCTCTACTTACTTACTTTGACTGTCAGAAGTACTTTAACAATGTTCTGTGGTTCAGGTGAAAAGTACATTAATTTTAACTGTTCAAACCCAGCAGCAAACACCAATGAGACATGAACCCGAGAGAGAAAGCGGAAACACGAATGACATTCACCATCACAGTGCAGCAGTGTGATTTGTGTGTCTTGGAAACGGGAAATCTTTTCGAAGTCGCCTGTCAGGTTTGTGTCTGGAAGAGTAATGGCTCTGGCCTCATAATGAGCAGTAAAAATGTATCGCTACGCTCCACTACAACCAAAAAGTGCCAGAGTCAAAGTGTTCTGTGAGTAGGACACAAAGTGTTTTTGGAAGTGGATTTGTGCAGTTTGTGATTAAGCCAGGAAGTTATATAGGATTACAGGTGTTTATCATAAACAATAACTTCTTGATAACCTAGTTGAATGAAAGATGCTTTAAATTAAATTAAATTAGATTTTAAAAATAAGAATGATTAAGGAAAAAGGTAAAAATGTACCAAATTGAAAAGTTCAAACGAGGTGAATAATAAATCGCATGTACTTGGTTACCCCACCTCAACTACATTGCTGATATATGATGTCACTCTTTCACTTAAAACAAGAGAATAAATAACTATTATTTTTACCCAACAGGACAGTTTAGCTTTAACCTGCCAAGTCAATAACATAACCTATTACAACATCGATGAGACACGAGTTCCACTTAACAATAGTTCCCATTACAAGCAGTAAGTTCAAGCACATGTCATTAATATTGTTCAGCGGGCTGCTATTTTTATTAGTCTTTTATGGATCGACTCTGTCTTTTCTCAATCAGTCGTTACTGCGAGTGACTATATTCTATTCATTCATTTACTATTAACGCAGCTATACGTTGAGATCTTTTAAAGGGACAATTCTTTTAGATCTGCTGCATCTTTTTTGACAAGATGATGATTTCAGAAACATCCTATTATTGTTTTATTGTTATGAGCAAACCCCATATGGTCGAGGAGAGGAAAATGGCGAGTCCAATTAGATCAAGGTACCGAAAGAAAATCTACATTTCTACTGTACATAATTAAATATGATTGTTTATTTTATGTGAAACATTGACTTCAGTGTTCCACAGGATCAATGGAATATATGCTATATATATATTTTAGAGTTTGTTTCGATTTATGTTTGGAATTGCTTTATGTGTTAAAATGCCATAATGATGAAGATCTTTGTTTTTAAAATATTGTTTATGACAAAAAAAATCCAACAAACAACCAAAGTACTGATTAGGTTGTTTTTCAAAACAGACACAGAGTAGTAAAAAGAGATGCACACAAGTCTCTTATGATTCAACAGCTTGATCACTTTTGAGTGTCTTTATTCTGGGACACAAACATAAGTAGAATACCATATAAGCGATTTTCCAAAAAACTGTATTTATTGATATACATCCCCCAAAAACTTGTTGTGTACTCGCCCAAATCAGTTTTCAAACACAATATGAATAAGTGCAGCCAAATTCATTACCATTTTCATGCACAATCAAATGTAGCATTTCATTTAATTCCGCATATATTCCATCTCCATGGGTGTTCATTTCAATGATTCCATTGACTTCTCAGGTCAGTTCGTACTTTAAGAGCCCACAAACGCAGCGTACATGTAATGGCTAAATAATCTCCTCAGCTGAGGGTGAGAGAGGTCTCACTATTGCAGGGCAATGAGGAATGCTCTTCCTCCTGTCTGGACTTCTGCAGATAAGTATGGTCCATGTCCATACAAATGTTTGGCAGACGCTTCTTCTTGGATGAGCCGGGGGTGAGTGTAGGGGGGGAGGGGGGGGGTGTCTCTCTCTCCCTTCTCCCTCCCACTGTCTCTCACTCTTTGTCTCTTTCTCTCTCCCTGCTGGCAACAGTGTCTATCCTGCTGGCAGGAGTGACCAGAATAAAAACAGCAACACCAGACATCGAGAGAGAGAGAGAGAGGAGAGAGGGAGAGAGAGAAAGAAGAGAGAGAGAGCAAAGTGATGCATTGAGGCAGACTCGCTGCCCTCCCAATTACATCCAATATCTTTCCCTCATTTTTCCCTCCCAATCTTGAGGCATTTTTCTATCGGTAATTAGATTGGAGGGAATAAAACCAGCTCATCAGAGGGTGGCTGCTGCACTTCGGAGCGAGATGGCTAACAGAAACTTCCTGTTGCTCTTCTATGGACTCTTCATCGTAGCTCTGGTTCAACCCTCTCATCAAGGAGGTGAGTAGGAGGCACATACGTCTGCATCTAACTCTGACCGAGAGCAGGTGCAACATTATGCTTTAAGTAAAGAATATGCTCTTTTAATGTCTAACACTTTTAAATGTAAGTTAACAAAATGTACATGGGTTTTATTTACATTTAAAATGTATATTCTCTGGCTGTAGAAAAAGTAAATTCTACCAAAGAGTACAATTATTTTAGTGTTAAGTGGGGAAAAAAGGTCTGAAATTCAGACTTATCTTCTTCCATCTAGTGAATGTGTTGCAGATTTTGAGTAAATCAAAAATCGAATTTATTCTAAAACTTACTTGAGACTACCCCTAAGAAGAGTCATAAAAGATACTTTTATAAATGTATTAATTAAAAAAAGGATCTTAAAAATGTGTCTCTTCATCTGTTCCCTGAAATGTTCAATATAAAAGAACAACTTGTCTCCATGAGTGCACTTGAGTGCTCCGAGCTGAGGCTGATAATCTGATGCAGATACAAAGCGAAGGCAATATAATTTATTCTGTGAGTTTTTATTTATTCCCATCTGAGAAGCTTTGAATTCTTCTTTGTGTTCTGGCTGCAAGTTCCTGATATCTTTAGTCCTTTACTGGAAAGCATGTTACACATCTGGGAGGAGGAATGCCGGCCTAAGCCTTGTTTTTTCTTCTTGTTTTTACTTAGTTAAAATAATGGTCACAGCTGTTGCTGTGACTTATCTCCTGGTGTCCCAGCGCTCCATGGATGCATTACTCCTGGATGGTGGGAACAATTCGTCCTTAATAAAGTTTACTCTTGCAAGATGTTTTGTTGGCTTCTATTCGACTGATGTTAAAGGTTGTGCAGAGGTAGTCTCGGGTTCTATTTGGATCATTAACACAACATTTGTTTCTCCCCATTTGTCTTAAGTAATCCACTTACAGCGTTCTACTCAATAGCAGGTATTGTTCTCCAGGAGTCAAAATGCATGCTAGGAGCCAACTCCGAGTCAATCTGGAATCCATCTGTAATGGTTTTGTGCTGTAACATCCAAAACTATCTCCATGCTTGCCAACTAAAAAAATCCAAAATGTCTGGTCAAAGGGTCAATTAATATAAACTTTGTCGTCTCAGAATCGACGATGTGTCATGTTTGCCAGACTCGCAGCGTGAGCTATGTTGTGCAAGTCCATGCTGACAGCAGAGATTCAGTAATGGTCCTCGAGGACGGGTCTGGGAAGTATTTGTCGTTTTGTTTATGGTTCCCTGTGTGAGCGGATTTCACCCCACACAGTGGAGAAGACTTTTTTTTATAATGTAATTAGCTCGATCTATTATTTCGGTTATTGATCTGGGACCAGTTAAGAATAAACAAAGTCGTTTGTGAATCATGCAGATTCATCTCTGACCTTGTGGATGTCCACAGAGACGGGTAGAGAGTCCCAGTCCTACTATTTATGCCATCACATTTCATTTATCTGCACCATACAATGAATGGATCCAAAGTCAATAGTCTCAGGAAATCTAACAATTTCTTCAACGAGGAAATGATTCATTGGTAATGCTACACATTCCTAATTCTTGGGGGAATAGAGTCATTCTCATTTTCCTTTGACAGAACAACCATCATTATACTTTCCTGACAGAGACTTTTCCATTAATGTCAAGGTTTTATGTTCACATCCAGTTTGTTTATTTGGACGGAACATGGCAACATAGTTTTGTTATTGATGGTATTAGTCAGCTGACATTTAGCTTCTTACAGCTATGTTTTTATTACGCTGTGGCGTACAGATCCTTTTTGAAATGTCACCCAAAACTATTCTTGTTAACTCAACTACAACCTTTAGTTATAATTTGCGGCCATCGCTCAATAATCGGATGCGTGATGGTCCAGATAAATAGCGTCAGTCTTGATGAAGGGAAAGAAAAACAGCCTTTTCGTTCCTTGAGAAAACAAAAACAACTATTCATCAGCCTTCACTTTGAAGAACTTTAGTTGTGTAAAATCTCTCATACTGAATAGTACTTCTTATCAGACCTTCTATAAATACATGGTAGTCGATCTTTTAACAAACTTGTTTGACTTTTACTCAGGTGGTGGATGAATGTCGGGCTCACATCTCCCAATCAGATGTTTGGTCTGTGATCAACTGTTGCCAAGTCTTAAACAAAGAGCCACATTAACTCCGTTGATATTTTCCAGCCTCTGCAACGGCTCTCAACAGGCTGTTAGAAGTCTCCCTGTGGGCTCACAATATCAAGTGGCTCCTGTCAGGAATACCCGTGCCCTCATGTTAATAGAAAAACAAGCCCGGTGATCTGATTTATTCAGAATCAACACGCAAAAGCTGACAAATCCAGTGTAAATATTGATCAATTTTGATTTACTTTAGACACCAAAAATGCAGAGGAGGCGAAATATTAATAATTAAGGCTTTGATTAAAGACGACACGAGTCAAAACAGTTCATGCTGTTGTTGGGTAAAGGTGGGGTAAACATGGCGCTGTGTAGCCTCTGGCAACAAAGAATATGTCTAAAACAAATCGTGTGTTTGAGCTACACAATGATTGCAGAACATGTTCCATGAAACACATGCTGATTGGAATGATGATGTAGAGATTGTGCTATCGTTGCCATATTTTTTTTTTTGTGTGTGTGTTTCGCTTTGTCCTTCTTCCAGGGGTTTATCCCAAATCATATTTTAGATCAGTAAAGATTTGAGAGCGTGATGGTTTCAACTGTTACGCAAACATCTGCTGTGCTAGTATCGTAACATTTATACAGGGTGCTTATAAAACCCTTTTGCGATGATTTTTATGAAGTGACATGATGATGTTGAAGGAGGGCCACTTTCCTCTTGAAACCTCCCCTATCTCATCAGACTAACCAGGAGATATAGTCCCTCCAATGGGTCTGCCCTTGGGTCCCCCCCCAATTGGACTTGCATTGAATACATCCAATTTTGGGGTCTCGATGGTCCAATACCCAGATTCCTAGATGGTAGAAATCAATTAAATATCTACTTTACACCAAATCATCAAGTTTTAAATATCAAATCTGTTTAATAATTTGAGTTTTTATTAATTGTTTCCTTACAAGTTCCACCTATGCTAATGCTTGGTTCTGGGTCGTGGGAGCTGAGGGAGCGGTCGTCAGTTTTTTAGTTTGGATCGTAGACTGCTGGTCGCACGCTACACTTCTTTATAGTGTTTTATGTGTGGCTCTGCGACAATTCATCCTAAAATAATGGTTTCGAGTTTTTGCATGAAAAGTGCAGTAAAAATAAAGTTTTGATTTACAATTGAGATTCAAGCCCACAAGCACATTCGCGGCTGGAATGGATCAGTGTTCAGTCGCATACATCTGGAAACTTGTTTGCCTTATAATGAAGTCAATAACTCATCCAGAGGATTAGTCACTGAATTATACAAAATCAATAAACTGCCAATATGACTGCATCATATTGAACACAGAAAACAAGTCCAAGTCCTGTCTACATCTGCGAGTGTGGTCATAATGTAATGCGTCTGCGATATTTCACATTTATTTCAATGCAACTGTCTCTCCTTTCCAACCCTTTAAGGGTGTGTGGTGAACTTGTTCCCCTTTCTTTAACAAATCCTCCTCCAATAATTCAAATCCTTCATTGTCACTCTAGGGTCACATGCACGAGAAGAAAATAACACATAGAACAATACGTCCTATGATATTCCTGAACAGGAGTTTTTGGAAAGTTCTGACATAACTCATTTGCCGGTCATTAAATCAAGTGTTGAAAAGCGAGAGTTGTCTAAGCGTCAGGTGGTTTATGTGGAATAAACACCTTATTACTCTATAACATGAGACTTTTATTTGGGGTGGTGAAAAGCTGCAATAATGATTTTTAATGTACCAGAAACTCTTCAAGAGATGATGTGGAACCACATGATTCTGGTGCGGACTCTAAATAGACATGTGTTTCATGTGCCAAGAAGGTTGTTTCAACGCTTGGCAGTATTTATTAATGAGTGAACTCCCAAATTTCTCTAACTCCAGTGTGTGAGGTTGTGGAAATGTCACATTACTCACTGGCTTTGGTCAAATGAAGTCAACTAAACAATTTCTGGTCTCAACAACTGCTTGTAACTGCAATTAGGATGAGAGAGATTGTAGGAAAAATGCTCTCGGCTACACAAGTCAACCAAGGATTATCAACTTTTTCTGTTTGTAATAAAGTCAAGGTTCAATTGGTGGATCAAGACCATAAAAGCCTGTAAAACCCTTTTTCCATTGACTGATCTGAGGATGCATTTTGAATCACGCCAGTGTGGATTCTTGAATCAACAAAGTATCTAATGAACCACCAGTTAATCCTTTGAGCCAGGTCAGTGCTCAGAACATCAGGAAATCTAAACACAATACTGGATGACAACTAATCCCCTGTCAGGTTGTGTCTGCATTCTTCAATTCAGTGAAATTCAAAACAAGAGTTAGTTTATACCTCCAGTGAAAATATCTTATCTGTTGGAAACTCTATTCATATGATGTAACGTCTCGGTTGTCTTCTGCTGTCAAAGCATGATTGCAAGTGGAAATGTCAAGCGGTCCTGTTTTATTCTAAGATGCATGCTCGGAAATTTCATAACATTTGTTTGTATAATGGTGAAATGATGTAAAGAAAATAAAAATGAAAAGGTTTGGGGATACAAAAGGTCCAGATGACTTTCTATTTTTGAACATGTTTTTATCAGCCACTATACAGCGCATTAAACACACTTTAACTGATGTTGGTTGTGATAACAAAATGCAAAAATTAAATATCAACCACAGAAACCCAACAAAAAAGTAAAAAAGTCCTCTTATAGTCCATTGACTAAAATATTTCAATTTATACTTTGCAAGGTATAAATGAATACTGCAAAGTAAATGTGCACACATTAATCTTTAAACCAACAAAAAAAAGGTCTTCATCTTTTATAAAACATGCTGTTGTTACAGATGCAGTAAAATACACTCTTGTATAACTTTTGTGAAAAATTTGATCAGATATATTCTTTAAAATATAACATGACATTTTATTAATTCTACACCCAAAGAACAAAACTAATAAGTTCCATGTTTCACACTATTACAGAACTTCTTTTGTTAAAATAATACGGTAATACAGTAACCGTCCCATGTGCCAACCGCTGACCTCCAATCAGAGGTGACCTCGTTGAACCTGCAGCCGCAATACATATTCCTGCGTGGAGGAAACCTGGCACTAGACGAGACCTTTCCTTCCCACACTTGCCAGCATGGCAGACAGGAAATCCTCCTTTTGATTGTGAAACCAAGTGAGAAGTTAGGACCTTCGCCCAAACTCATTACTGAAGTCTTTAACTCGCCATCGAAAAAAAACCCACTGTGTTGTCCTACTAAAATCTGTTTTCAACTTAATGACTCATTTTCACTGATTTCACTTTCACAGCAATTTACCCAGGAACCCACCGTTTTCACTTATTACTTGTACTCCGTCAGTTTTGTCCAAATGTTTGCCTGGCTACATCACAAGAAAGATTTGAGTCACCCCTAAACATCAATAACTAATGTTGTGACACCTTTTGTTTTAGATGTTTTTGAGTCATTTCCCCTCAGTTGAATTAAGCAGCACAACTAAACCAAGTGAAGAGGAAAAACATGCTTTTCAAATTGTCAGAGTATTTCCTAAACAAGCTAAGCTTTGTCACGCTCTGACAGCCGCAGTTAAGGGTCAGACAGAAAAGGCTTTTTTTAATCAACACGTGGACAGCTAGTACATGTGGTTTAAGTTAACATGCACATCTAAGAGTGGCTCAACTAAGTGATGATTTCAACCTTCAGTCTTTTTTTGTTGCATCGAACAATTGTTTTGGCCTCGGCGTACAAATCTGCTCGACGTCATTTGTGTCTCCACTTTTTAATGGCCGTTGTTCACTCGTCCTGGATCCAGAAAACTATCTCAGGGGTACAATGAGCTCCGGCCAAAAGTTAGACACAAACAGTGACTGGGAGACCAATTTTTTTTTTTTTGGTGTTGTCCACATTTTTAAAGCAATTTCTAACTGAAGAGTTCCAAATGCAATACCTCATCAGAATAAAAACAACTGGAATATTCTGCTAATCAAGCCTGCAAGGGTTTATTTTTTTATGACTCTGGCTGTGACTGTAGCTCTTGGTTACATATTGTGAGTCCAATTGTTGACCTCGAGCCCAGAGGCAGAACAAGAACAGACCTCTCTGTCTGGGTCACGCTTCACAAACACATTTGTCTAACGAGTGCAGTCATTGTTTGGAAATGCTCTAAGAAGTTCCTGTGATAAAGTAAAACTTAAGCTAATATGGTCTGTTGTTCTGTTTTCAGGGGTTTATGTACCACCTGGTGCAGGGATAGGACCAGGAGTTGCGGGACCGGGAACTGGATTCCTCCCAGGTAATAAATCCATCATTGTCTTAATGAACCGTTTTGCATTTAATCTGGAACAATAAACAAGGTCTCCATTTGAGTGACAAGCAAACGTTTGGTTAAAGAGAAGGAAAATTAGGTCACCTGACGAGGAATAGGGCTTATGACATAAACACCTCCTGAATTCATTTATTTATAAATGTGTCAAAAATGAAAAATGACCAAGGAAAGTCTGCGCCCGGACTCATTCGTACTTGGTACCTTATTTTTCTATGCCTTTTAAGAACAGACTTCAGATCAGATAATCTGTTGACAAAACTGTCAATTACAGGATGCAACGATAACCAAAAGAAACGAGACAATTAATTCATTTTGGTACATATTGGATTCACCTGGATTTTCTCATTGACACTTAAAGTAAAAGTT
Organism: Callionymus lyra; assembly: GCF_982586985.1. Lineage (NCBI taxonomy): Eukaryota > Metazoa > Chordata > Actinopteri > Syngnathiformes > Callionymidae > Callionymus > Callionymus lyra. The sequence continues at coordinate 23,199,445 of NC_141824.1, forward strand.
GACCCAAAATTCAAACTTTATTCATTTTCTACTCACCCTTGTGTTGACTCAGGTTTGGGATTATTAGTTAGTAATCTGTTCCTTTTTGGAGTTATAGAAAAAAATGTATGTTCATTTTAATGTAGCGACTGGAGCTCAGTGGTCTTCGTCTTCATCTTCATCCAAAATAACTCCATGAAGCTCGTCTGTAAAGTCCACAATCTCATGTTGATGCCTCAATACAAGTTGGACATCAGGGAGGAGCAGTGTGGAGGAATTTGGATGTTTTTAAGTCCTTTTGGACGAAGATAAAGAAGAAGGCAGCTGAGCTCCAGTCGCTTAATTAAAATGAACAAACATTGTCATCTGTAATTCTAAAAAAGAACAGATTACTCTGAATATAATCCAAACCCTTCGTTGACATGAGGGTGAGTTGAAAATGAGTCAATTTTGGGGGAGGTATCGTTTAACAGACATTTTGGCAACTTGCAAACTAAATATTTGATTAAGGTAATAAAAAGAAATAAAGAGGTAATTATGACTGTAATAATCAATTAAAATTGAAGCCCCTTCCATCAGTTGCTTACACTCTGAAGCAACATTTTCTCAGCCAGATAAAAAAGCTTAAACTCTGACTTAAAGGCCGATGTTTTGAATCTGATTGTTAAAACTCAGTTAACAGTTGCTTTAATTGAGATGATATATCAGTTTTAAAAAGAATCTAGCCTGATCTCTTTTTTTTTTCTTCAACTAGGGTCTGCAGGAGGCGTCCCAGCTGGCTACAAACCCGCTAAAACCGGAGGTGAGTGTATTCATATACCCACATTTAAATATATCTTTTGACACTCCTTTATATTCATTCGTTATTCAAGCCGTTTTTTATCACAATAAGTGTCTCACAAACGCCACTCAATGGTCGCCTCATTCAGACTAACAGTGTTTGACTCAAGCTTCCCTCATACAATCCAGAAACCTTGTACTAGTGGTGAGAATTACTTATCAACTCGAGCTCCTCTTAAGTACACCCGAGTAGAAATGTTGGGGAAAAATGACTTCCTTCATGTCAGTGGCCACTAATGCATCATGAGAAAACACTCCTTCTCAATCCGGCTTTCTTAAGTTTTGTATTTTGTGTTGACGTTTGGTGTGGTCCAATCAGCAGGAAACACATGGTGAGATTTCCTTGACAAATCACCACTTGCTCAAAGTCCAGGATATTTCAAAGCCAATAAACAGTGTTTGTTATCAGCAGCGCTATAAAGCCACTTTAGTGCTTAAAACATATTCAAGGAAAGAAACACAAGGCAAGACACGCATGTAATTTTTTCTTGTTGTTTTATGATCTTGACACCAGGAGGTTATGGTGGTGGGGTCGGTCCTGGGGGTTTCGTACCTGGAGGCGTGGGGACAGGCGGCGGCGGCGGGATCGGTGGAGGTGGACAAGGCGGCTACGGAACTGGTGTTTTAGGAACAGGTATGAAAATCAATTTAAATTTCCATTTCCTAGAACCTTCTACTGATGTTCTATTTATTACCTGATATTCTTTTATTAAAAATGTGGCTTTTGAAACCTTTTATTTTTTATTCCATGAGCTTTAGCTTCAGTTTTATATACAATCAATGCTAAAATATGTACAATTTTATTTTGTCAACAGGTCAAGGAGGAAAAGCGCCAAAACCAGGTACGCTGAGTATTTGTATTATTATAACTAAAAACAGCTGCTTGTGATTCATTTTCTTTATCCGCTTTGTAAATAATTGATGATTAAATCAACCCCCGAAAACTTCCAAGGAATTATTAAACATAATTTAAAACACATTTTCTCTTTTTCTCTGCTACTTTTTAATCCAAATATTGAGAGCAAATGTTAATAAAATGCATATTATTTATCTGAAGAAGTATCTTATTTATCAAATTGGGATCTATGAGCAAGTTGGGGTCATTTACAATTAAAAAAAATTGAAATTATAAGGTCACATGATAAAGCCCAAAACCCGTGTTACTTCTCAGTCTATAAAGCTTTAGCTGAAAAATGTTAAGGAGCTTTAAGTGCTTTGTTTCGTTTACGGTTAGGGGTTTTGTAATTTGGTGTTCAAACTATTTTCCTTCCTGCTCTTTCTATTTATTTATTTTTAATCATTCTACCAAGCTTCTTTTGTTTAGAATCTGACGAGTAACTTTGCTCCTTCTTTGTCTTAAAGAGTTGTTTAATAATTGGGCCTCCGCTGAACTCGAACTACCCACGACTGTCCTCCTCGTTGCTACCTACTGTTTTTTTTTGACAAACGAGACTGACTCGGTCTGAGTCGCACAGTGTTGATTGACAAGGCATCAACTCTTGCCAAACACCACTGCCAGAGGCTTGATTAATGTTTTTGTAATGCTGGCCTTTTACAATATCTGGCAGGGTTCTTGTTGATTTTTTGTCCGCGGGCCTCTTTCTCAGATACAGTAAATATTTTGATTTGCCGTATTTTTTGTCGGCACAAGATTTGCATCGAGTAGTCAATAAATTTTCTTAGCGGCACTGATACAATCTCAGCCTACCTCCTATGTGTTTAGAGCGATAAAGAGCTGAGCGAACGGTGTAAAGTCCTGATAACACATGGAAATGGTTACAAACAGGTCCCTCCGGAGGGCCACACCCTGCCGCCTCTACAAGGAACTGCTGGAGAGTGGTTCTGTATAGATGACCTAACAGCCCACATTTGATGGAAGTTGACTTTGGCAGGGAATGGCAGATTACGTGGGAAGTAATGCCGAAGCTTTTCGCACATTCCAGCACCGACTTATTCTCTAAATAGGGTCTTGAAAATATATTCTTCAGCACATTTGTTTTACAAGATTTGTTTTAGTCTACTGCATGTAAGCTACATTTCTTCCATAAACAAATGCATTCCTATCTGATATAAATGTTTGCTTTATGTCTGATTGCAACATTTTTTTAAGGCCTAGTTGTGTACTGGAATCCATCCATACACGTCATTCTGCATCATTGCGATATAATCTTATTTTCTTCCACTAACAAACTGTTAATATAAATATGATTATAAACAAGTTATGTTCATCATTAGTTGTGATTTTCTATGTACAATATGGAGTGAAAATACATTTTTAGTCTGGAATTTGTACGTGTGAGAGCCCACCCGTGAATTTGGTGATAAACATATTTCATCATGATGGAAAAAAAGAACTTGCCTGGTAATGTTAAAGCACTTGTTTAGGGTAAGTATGTTCACGAGCGGGGGGGAAGAAGCAAACAATAGGGCTGCATAATTTATCGTGTTTTAACTGTGATCACGATTTCTGCTTCCATTATTAAAAGGCAACTATTGTTTTAATCCAACTCTCCTGACTCACTCACATGTTTCAAATGTTGAATCTTCCTCTCCAAGATGCAGTCAGTCTCTCATCATGAACATGTTTTGAACGTATTACTATATAAAGTGTTCCCCCGAAATCTCCCCAAAAAAACAAGCGTTTCAGTGGGGCTTTAGTACATTTTCTAATGATAAAAAGACAGTTTTGTACAAACAGATGATACAGAAACAGATGAGATCCATTTAAATCAACACATTAGTTCAACTTTAAACTGCCGTAATAACAATTCAGATGTTGCAGTGGTAACGTCAAGTCAAACGGGTCAGAAAAGCTTTTCAAAAAGGGCAAAATTTTTAAGAGGAATGAAGGAAAGAAGAAAAATTATTTTTCATCTCATTAGCATATTTATTTAGTTGGCTATGATGTGAACTATAGAGTAGTGCTGGCAGTGGAAGTGTTTGAAAATCCTCCATAGTTGGGTTTATTGTTCAAATCGATATATTGGAGTCAAATAATCAGATAATCATTTTAGTAATTATTAATTTGATAGAAGTTACTTTACAGTGTGTAGATTCAATACAAAATCATTCACTCTTTTGCTCAATCCCATGTTGTGAGTTGACTAGATTTATTAAGACATCCCGGCCCACTAGCTGTTATCACTCACAGAGATGCTGTAAAAAAAAGTCTCTCCTAATGTTTTTCCATCAGCCCAGTCTACTGTTTCTTTTTAGTCCCTGAAATACATTTTAAAAACACTTGATATATCCGTTATATTATGTTTCACCTTCACGTAAACCGCAGACAATTGTGGTTGCATTTGCACCCATCAGTCTCTGTTCATTCTAATCCGCTGATAAAATTCAATTTATGAGGTGACTAGGTTTTTCTTCTCATTCTTCTACCCACATTAAAAAACCCCAGTCGGGTGTATGGCGGGATCGCTGCCATTCATTTGCATGTTGAGGTTGAGCAGTGTCATTGGAATCCGCAGACCAGCACCTTGCCTGGCCAGTAATGGAGAACAGCAGCTGGCAGAGCGAGTGGCGTGACTGCAGAGAATTGTGGCGCAGCTCAAGCAAGACCTTGTAAATGTTACACTAATTGTGCGGCCTGTCAGCATCCAACTCTGACAGTACGCCGAGACCCTCTAAGAGGAACCTTTCTCTGCATAAAAAGCTGTAAGACACTGTCTTCTGTCCAGTTTCCCCGCGAGCAAAAGGTGGACGTACACCTCACCTCAAGGTTGCCAAACTCTGGCTCTTGTTCTTTCTCCTCTTGTCAAGTCGTGGCAGCCTTAAGGCCGCTAATAAGAAACATTACCGGGACTGTACTTGCACTCTTAAGTCGAGGCGGCGTGTGTCTGGCGGTATATGTTCGGCGAGTTAGCGTGTTTGGACGCTAACGTTCAAATTGGAAATGATGGGCAGACAACATCTGTCGCTCGTTGGTTTTCGTCTAGAGACGAACCAGATGTTTCGTTGCACAGCACTTCGTTGATCCTCGTGTTTCAGATGGTATTTGAATCAAAGCTAGTTTTTCGTACTCCAGCTTCTGGACATGTTGTGTGGAATGTGGATTTAATTAGGAATCAAAAGAATATTAATTTTGTTATATCATAAAAAAAAAGAATCGATTGAAGTTTTTGAGAATAAGAAAAACCATTTATACCTACAAAATATCTATCATGAATCAATTTAAACATTTTGTTTGGATAAAATACACACACAAGTAAAGAATATTTTGAAATTATTATTATTATTATATGAATGATAGAAATATTGAGTGTCACAGGTGAGTTTTGATGTGAGGTCTCCACAAGTTGCTTTGCTAATTTTTGATTTAATGGCTAATTCAGGTAAATTCTGTCAAATGAACTCACAAAACCTTGCACTTTTCGTTGTTATCTGAATAAGCTGCACATCAACGAAAGCAAGGAGACACAAAATCAAATAAAAACTCTTGCCGAGAAGCTTCTCAACTAAAAGAGACAGAACGATCGGGATGTGGATGAAAGATTTTCAGCCAAAAGATTGTAGCGTTGTAAAAAAAAAGACTAGACAAAGACATGTGCTTTTTATTATTACTTTTTGGATCCGTCAGGGACTGGAAGCATCTGCAAGGGCCTGGATCAGAGTGGACGACCTGGTGTGGTCATATGTCAGTCATCGAAACTGTTGGGCCCGTACTCACAGATGTATTAAAACTGAACATGAGTTTAGCATCTTTTTTTATTCTTTTTGCATGTCAAGAATGCATCTGAGTGGTGAGTTACTGATGCTTTCTCTGCACGAGCGCCACGTCAGAATAGAAAGAAATGTAAACTAGATCGGGAATTTGATTGGAACATTTGGTCGAAAGAGAGCCTCGGCTGTTACCGAACATGGGATTTTTCACTTGAACATTTACTTCTAGCTATTAAAGTGGACAGTGAGTTTGACATATCAGCACAATGTACCAAGTATGCTTAACATTTTTTACTATTTAGCGTATTTAAAAATCAGCTTAACATCTGGCAACTGAATTATTCATCTATAATTCCACCCGTCTCTTCCTGTTGATCCAAAAAAGTCGATAAATAGTTTTATGTTTAGCTTCCTTTTTGAGAACAAGGGCCTTAAAAGGACTTTTAAAACTTTGACCTGCCCTACGAATCTTTTTAGATTTGTTTTGGGTTTAAACCTAGAGGAAAGTATACTTAACAACCCTAAGTTTTTAAATGTTTCATTTGAAAAGTTTTCTATTTTTTTAATGTATGGAATTGTGAAACATTTTTCTGTATCGCATCAAACCATCACAATTTCAAAGTGGTTCAATTTATGTACAGAAACTTGAACAGGTGAAGGATTTTTATTAACACAAAGGAAAAAAAAACTCTCCTGACCCACTCACATGTTTCAAAAGTTGAAGTCTTCCTCTCCAAGATGCAGTAAGTCTCTCATCATGAACATGTTTTGAACTTGTTACTTTTTAAAGTTCTCCCCCGTCTGAAATCTGGTCAACCAAGACGGGAGCGGAGTCCATTATGATGTAATAATGGGCTTCACTCCTCCTCTAGCCAGCTGTAATCATGCCCGCTTTGTTTATAAAACGAGTACCTTGGGGTGGAGAATTCCGTTTTGATGACGCTACTTGACAAACATTATTTTTAACAGCAGAGTGGGCGGGACTTAAGATCATTTTCTAGTGTAAGTATTTCAATGAAAAGAGAGTTTTGTACAAACAGACACATACTGATGATACAATAGAGTACAACATCTATTTAAGACAAATTAGCTGACATTTAAACACACTTGCATTGAGTTAAAATAGAGCTAGCGTCAATGGCTAGATAATGCAAAAAACGCTGGGACAACCATTAAAAGGCTGTAATTTGCTAAATATTTGAGATAATTTAGTTAAAAAAATTCCTTGGAATGAGACGAAGAAGATTATTCATTATATTATTATATATTATAATTGTAGCTTAATAACAATGAAAAATCAGGCTTAGTCCAAACGTAGAGCAGTTCTTATTATCTTATTCTCATTTTGAGGGTAACCAAATAGATTGTATGCATTGCATGACATGGAAAATTGAAAAGGCACAATTATGATTTCAACACACCTGTTCCACCAGTGAGGGGCGACTGTCATCCATTTTTCATTTCATTTCAATAAAAGTTTTCACTTCAATTTTTTCATTTTATAGTGTAAAATGATCAATTACCACATGCAACTTCCGATCTTGAAATGAGATAAGTTCGCTGTTTTTGTTTTAAACTGTATCGCGTGCTGCATAGTTGGGATGCAGTATCGACTGTGGAAGTTGGAAAAGGCTTTTGAAATGGACTCCATGTATAACCGCGGTGTTCACGCTGGTTTGAGCCAACCTGTCGAACCTTGGTGTCTCTCCTCAACCCTGACTTGTCAGAAAACTATTCAGTGAAAATGCATATGTGGACCATCTGCGAGAGGAAACACACTTGGCCAACTTCACATACCAGGGCCACAGGCTGTGTTTGTTGACTGGATATCTCGTTCCATGCATAATCTCCAGTTTGATCTTCTCTCGTCCGAGCTCAGAAATGTGGACTTGTGCACATACTTTCATGCTCGTGGTGTGTTTCCACTTGACTTTTGACGCAACAACATGCTCGCCGTGTGTACCGAGTGAAGTCCAATACTCTTCGACATTCTTCTAGGAGTGGAACAGATAGCAGATCCAACTCGCACAATCACAGCCTGATTGTTATTTTTGCACAACCTTCTCGTCCAAATGACACGATAAACAATGACTTCACAGGCTCGGTGGATGAAGCGTAATGCTTTGTGTGGAGATCACACTTACTCGTTTGTTTTGGGGAGCAGCTGTAGAGATTTTTCTGAGGGCGAAACACAACCACTCGTACATCAAACAGAGTCGTACGTCAATGGGCATGTAGTAAGACGCTCATTGGCGAGTGTTGATTTGGACCTCGAGTATGAATTCCTTTATGTCAGAGTCGATGGTCATGGTTTCATGTCCAAGAGTGTGGGCCGGCGAGACCAGCAACACCAGTTAAGTCCCTCGTATATAATGGAACACTACATTTCTACTCGTATGATGTCACACGCCAGTAAAAGTTGACCACCAAATGCATTCCTGACTCTCAACAACAGGTTTTGGGCAAACACCCAGCACTGGTGTTAGACCTCAATATGTGCCGTAAGGTTAAGGTATCAGTAAGTGAAAAACAACTTTTTAAACATTTATAACACCATTTTATGATATCAAACGATTAAAAAAAACAAAACATGAAATCGTTCTTTTGGGCATCAACTTGCAGGTTGTGGGCCTGCAGTAGGATATTTGACATCAAGGATTATGGTTAGCTAGCATGTTAGTCCTACGTTTTATTTTTCATTTTTGAAGGCAATCTATCGTTTATCAGCCAATGATATTTTAACGTTTAAATTACTAATAGGTAGGTTTTAGCGAAGACATTTTTGGGTAAAATTTCTCCTCCACCTCTTCAAACCTGGAATTTTCATGGAAGCACATATATGTAATAATTTGAACCTCACAGAATCTTGAGACCACTGCTCTTAGCAGTACATTATAAGTTGATGATTTTTGTAATGTTTTATTTTGCAATTTCTGATTTTGCTTTTCTTTTTCTAAACAATATTAAGTATAAATATACAGAATGTCGGTAAACAAATGTAATGACACTATGGGATGACAAATACTGATAAGTACATAATTAATTGAAATGTTATAAGAACTCTAAATAGCTTTTGGGAAAAATCTGATCCAAGCTCTTGTCATCCCTTGCACTTTGTTTGAACTCTTCTACAGCAAGATACGTAAAGAAAAAAAAAAGAACAACACTGGAAACCCAATTTCTGCAGAGGTATTAATAAAGTCTTTCTATCTATCTAAAAGGTATATAATTACACCTTCACTTTCATCGTTTAAAACTGACCTCATACAAGCTGGGGGGAATAAAAACTCTCAAAGAGCGTGTCACAGTGAAGCCGCTGTCATAAGAGAGGTGCACTCCAGGTCATCTTGTGACGAGACACTTTGAAAAGTCTCCTTGAGCTTCATCACGCACAACACAAAGTCTTCCAGCTCGAATCTGTTTCCACAAGAGCAGTCCTGTGACAGTGTGAACGCATAATCACTCCAGCATGTGCGGAGAGCAGGCGAGTAACCGACAACTCAGAGGACCCGTAAAGTGATAAGCAGCGATGAAGGTCAACAGCGAGGGAGGCGAGAACATGCGAGGGGGGGAACTCAGCGTGTCCTCGTGTCTCACGCAATCTGGAATCACCTCGTGTCATTATGCTTTCATCCAACATGTCGCGCATCATCCTGAAAGAATGCAATCACCCCACCAACTTGGACGGGGAACAGAGTGTTAATTTGATACCGATAAAAATCTGGTGTCATGACACTGAAGGACATAATGACGGGCTTAGCTTTCAAAGTGAAATGTTATATGGGACCACAGCCGAAGAACTGAGGCCGACTGTCCATCACAGGTTGATCCTGTTGGGACCCTGAAGAGTTTTGGAAGATGATGCTATAAAGTTGACAGGGATTGCACTTAAATTCGTCACTAGATTCCTTCCAGCTTTGTGTGTTTTGCGCTTGTAATTTAGTGACTTAAACACTTATTTTGTCTGCTTTCGAACCTCACGCCCTTGACTCTTGACTCTCAGCCTGGATACGTTTATGATTTCAAAAGTGACTTACAAAACACACTATCCTGAAAAAGGATAATTCCATTTACGTAGCTTAATGGTTGTTAAAGTCATAGTTAAAGAAAAAGTTTTTGGTCTTTTTCTTCTTCACTCTTTCTTCCTCTTTTCCTTCTTATTTTAATTTTCTTTCCTCTATACCCTCTTCTTTTTCTTTGTCTTCATATTCATATTTGTATTTGTCTTCTGCTTCTTTCCCTTGTTTTTCTTATTAAGACTCTCCTTCCCTTTTCATTTTTGCCTTAATGTTCTTTTTCTTCTATAAACAACAAGATAATAATTTGGCTCATATTATTCCATGTTTATCATTAATAACATTTGAACTTTATAAATCCCATAATGCACCACAACAAGCTCTGTTAAGATTATCTGTCGCTGAACACTTAATTTAAGTGAAATTTACTTTAGATGATTTGAATTTTTAGAAAGTTAAATAAAAGTTCAAAATCTCTGATCCAAGAAAGTAACATTCTATCTTTCTTTTTTTTAATGTTCAACTAAATTCTAAATCGAACTCGATCACAGATGCTTCTCGGTCATTGAAATAAATATATTTTATTACCAACATCTGCAGCGATCGAAAATTGATCTTTCAATGAAGGTATTTTCTTTATAGAACTAAGAGTGCAGGAGCGCAGCAAGGGAGAAATGAAAAAGTCCAAATAAAAGTCCAAGTGAAAATCCATTACAGGGTTCCCTCTGTTGCTGCTATTAACACCTCATATCTAGCTGGAACAAAACATCTGGAAATGAACAAAAAAAACAAAAAAAATGTTGCAAGACTAACCTTGGGGCCCAAGAAAATATTTGATTGATGAGTTTTGGTTCTTTTTTTGTCTTAAACCCAACGATTACCTCAGCTTACCCTAACTGAAGATGTGAAAGTGGTGAGATGGAAAGCAGATCTTTGTGTTCCACCATTTTAACTAGACCTAAGTTCAGAAACATGGCTTGTGAATGTATGAACTAACCGCGTTGTCTGGCCAACTTTTTAGGAGTCGGCTTAAATTAAGCGACATTGTGGTGGAGGGAGCCAATCTTGCATGTATTTCATTTCTAGATATATGAGAATAACCTGTTCTGACAAGGCTGCCATTACCATGTTCTAAAAAAGACCAACTTATGGGTCTCGGTCAACAATTAAGCTCCCACAAATGTACCTCAACCGCACATACTTACACATGCCACTGCTAAGCTGTAAAAAAAAAAAAAGTGATTTTTTTAATGGAGACCAGTTTCTGTCTTATTTTTTGGAAATTTAAAGTAGGAAAATTGTGATTTCATGTAGTAATGCTTCACTTAACCTCCAATTTCTTTGGCGTCCGTTGCACTCTCCTGTGTAGTATTGGATTTCTTGAACCGTTGTTGAGTTCCAGTGTCTGCTCCAAATGCAGTTGGGGTCTCAAGTGTTCTCCTGAGAATTCCGGGATGAAGGTCAAAACGAGGGTTTACACAATTTTGAGCAATCAATTGGATTCTGGCAGCAGCAGTATCAATAGCACAGAACACGGTGCTGAAATCTAACTCGTGTTACGATCCAACAATGTGATGAATGTAAGGTTCAGAATAAACAGAACATTAATGATCGCAAATGTGCTGATTTCTACTTAATGAATTGCTCAGTGTGACTCGAGATTTATGAACCAAGTCATTTCGAGTTTATGTCCTGTACATGTTTGCGTGCATGTGTGAGCGATCTTTAATTATAGGTTTTAATCATCTTTCACATCAGGTCACACATACATCTGAGCCTCTTTATGGGGAATAATTCATTTAAAATGTACTGAATATAACATGATATGTAAAAAATACATCAGGATTCCCAAACCTTTTTCTTTGCCCTAAAGACAGGTTTAATAAAACCTTTATTCTAACAGACCAGTCGCTGAGGTGGTGAAGATTTAAAAAAAATCATAACCAGTATTAAAGAAATCCTTTAACTGCTTGAAAAATACAACCCAACTGTTTTCTCTTTGACTCAGTAACATATGCCTCATGAACCACTACCAGGTCACATCCATGTATTTGGGGTTCTCTAGAGTAAACCCAAAAGTCTGTCCGTGAAGGTTCTCATTCATCCAGGTCCTGGTTATCCAAGAGGTTCAAAAGCGAGTGAACTGGACTGTGTAGAGTTCTAGGTAGATACTGTAAATGGGTAGACATTGTAGATGGATAAATATTGTAAAGGGATAGATATTGTATCCTTTAGATGGATATATCATTCAGTTAGGTATTCTAGATAGATAGATATTGTAGATGTGTAGATACTATAGATGGGTAGATATTGTTTATGGGTAGATATTATAGATGGGTAAATATTGTAAATGGGTAGATACTATATACGAGTAGATATTGTAGATGGGTAGATAATATAGATGGGTAGATATTATAGATGGGTAGATATTGTAGATGGGTAGATATTATAGATGGGTAGATATTGTAGATGGGTAGATACTATAGATGGGTAGATATTAAAGATGGGTAGATCTTGTAGATGGGTAGATATTATAGATGGGTAAATATTAAAGATGGGTAGATCCTGTAGATGGGTAGATATTATAGATGGGTAAATATTATAGATGGGTAGATATTGTAGATGGGTAGATACTATAGATGGGTAGATATTGTAGATATTGTAGATGGGTAGATATTGTAGATGGTTAGATACTATAGATGGGTAGATATTGTAGATGGGTATATACTATAGATGGGTAGATATTATAGATGGGTAGATATTGTAGATGGGTAGATACTATAGATGGGTAGATATTGTAGATGGGTATATACTATAGATGGGTAGATACTATAGATGGGTAGATATTATAGATGGGTAGATATTGTAGATGGGTAGATACTATAAATGGGTAGATATTAAAGATGGGTAGATCTTGTAGATGGGTAGATATTATAGATGGGTAAATATTATAGATGGGTAGATATTATAGATGGGTAGATACTATAGATGGGTAGATATGGTAGATATTGTAGATGGGTAGATATTGTAGATGGGTAGATACTATAGATGGGTAGATATTGTAGATGGGTATATACTATAGATGGGTAGATATTATAGATGGGTAGATATTGTAGATGTGTAGATACTATAGATGGGTAGATATTGTAGATGGGTAGATATTGTAGTTGGGTAGATACTATAGATGGGTAGATATTGTAGATGGGTAGATACTATAGATGGGTAGATATTATAGATGGGTAGATATTGTAGATGTGTAGATACTATAGATGGGTAGATATTGTAGATGGGTAGATATTAAAGATGGGTAGATATTGTAGATGTGTAGATACTATAGATGAGTAGATATTGTAGATGGGTAGATATTATAGATGGGTAGATACTATAGATGGGTAGATATTGTAGATGTGTAGATACTATAGATGGGTAGATATTATAGATGGGTAGATATTGTAGATGTGTAGATATTATAGATGGGTAGATATTGTAGATGGGTAGATATTATAGATGGGTAGATATTATAGATGGGTAGATACTATAGATGGGTTGATATTGTAGATGGGTAGATACTATAGATGGGTAGATATTATAGATGGGTAGATATTGTAGATGGGTAGATATTATAGATGGGTAGATATTGTAGATAGGTAGATACTATAGATGGGTAGATATTTTAGATGGGTAGATACTATAGATGGGTAGATATTATAGATGGGTAGATATTGTAGATGGGTAGATACTATAGATGGGTAGATATTGTAGATGGGTAGATATTATAGATGGGTAGATACTATAGATGGGTAGATATTGTAGATGGGTAGATATTATAGATGGGTAGATACTATAGATGGGTAGATATTGTAGATGGGTAGATACTATAGATGGGTAGATATTGTAGATGGGTAGATACTATAGATGGGTAGATATTATAGATGGGTAGATATTGTAGATGTGTAGATACTATAGATGGGTAGATATTGTAGATGGGTAGATATTATAGATGGGTAGATATTGTAGATGTGTAGATACTATAGATGAGTAGATATTGTAGATGGGTAGATATTATAGATGGGTAGATATTATAGATGGGTAGATACTATAGATGGGTAGATATTGTAGATGTGTAGATACTATAGATGGGTAGATATTATAGATGGGTAGATATTGTAGATGTGTAGATATTATAGATGGGTAGATATTATAGATGGGTAGATACTATAGATGGGTTGATATTGTAGATGGGTAGATATTGTAGATAGGTAGATACTATAGATGGGTAGATATTGTAGATGGGTAGATACTATAGATGGGTAGATATTATAGATGGGTAGATATTGTAAATGGGTAGATATTATAGATGGGTAGATATTATAGATGGGTAGATACTATAGATGGGTTGATATTGTAGATGGGTAGATACTATAGATGGGTAGATATTATAGATGGGTAGATATTGTAGATGGGTAGATACTATAGATGGGTAGATATTGTAGATGGGTAGATACTATAGATGGGTAGATACTATAGATGGGTAGATATTATAGATGGGTAGATATTGTAAATGGGTAGATATTATAGATGGGTAGATATTATAGATGGGTAGATATTGTAGATGGGTAGATATTATAGATGGGTAGATATTATAGATGGGTAGATACTATAGATGGGTTGATATTGTAGATGGGTAGATACTATAGATGGGTAGATATTATAGATGGGTAGATATTGTAGATGGGTAGATATTATAGATGGGTAGATATTGTAGATAGGTAGATACTATAGATGGGTAGATATTTTAGATGGGTAGATACTATAGATGGGTAGATATTATAGATGGGTAGATATTGTAGATGGGTAGATACTATAGATGGGTAGATATTGTAGATGGGTAGATATTATAGATGGGTAGATACTATAGATGGGTAGATATTGTAGATGGGTAGATATTATAGATGGGTAGATACTATAGATGGGTAGATATTGTAGATGGGTAGATACTATAGATGGGTAGATATTGTAGATGGGTAGATACTATAGATGGGTAGATATTATAGATGGGTAGATATTGTAGATGTGTAGATACTATAGATGGGTAGATATTGTAGATGGGTAGATATTATAGATGGGTAGATATTGTAGATGTGTAGATACTATAGATGAGTAGATATTGTAGATGGGTAGATATTATAGATGGGTAGATATTATAGATGGGTAGATACTATAGATGGGTAGATATTGTAGATGTGTAGATATTATAGATGGGTAGATATTATAGATGGGTAGATACTATAGATGGGTTGATATTGTAGATGGGTAGATATTGTAGATAGGTAGATACTATAGATGGGTAGATATTGTAGATGGGTAGATACTATAGATGGGTAGATATTATAGATGGGTAGATATTGTAAATGGGTAGATATTATAGATGGGTAGATATTATAGATGGGTAGATACTATAGATGGGTTGATATTGTAGATGGGTAGATACTATAGATGGGTAGATATTATAGATGGGTAGATATTGTAGATGGGTAGATACTATAGATGGGTAGATATTGTAGATGGGTAGATACTATAGATGGGTAGATACTATAGATGGGTAGATATTATAGATGGGTAGATATTGTAAATGGGTAGATATTATAGATGGGTAAATATTGTAGATGGATATATAGTTAAGCTAGATATTGTAGATAGATATGTAGTTAAGATAGATATTGTAGATGGATATGTAGTTAAGATAGATATTGTAGATGGATATATAGTTAAGATAGATATTGTAGATGGATATATATTGTAAATGGATATATTGTTAAGATAGATATTGTAGAAGGATATATAGTTAAGATATATATTGTAGATAGATACAGTATGTAGTTAAGATAGATATTGTAGATGGATATGTAGTTAAGATAGATATTGTAGATGGATATATAGTTAAGATAGATATTGTAGATGGATAGATATTGTAGATGGATATATAGTTAAGATAGATATTGTAGAAGGATATATAGTTAAGATAGATATTGTAGATAGATATGTAGTTAAGATAGATATTGTAGATGGATATGTAGTTAAGATAGATATTGTAGATGGATATATAGTTAAGATAGATATTGTAGATGGATAGATATTGTAGATGGATATATAATTAAGATAGATATTGTAGAAGGATATATAGTTAAGATAGATATTGTAGATAGATATGTAGTTAAGATAGATATTGTAGATGGATAGATATTGTAGATGGATATATAGTTAAGATAGATATTGTAGATGGATATATAGTTAAGATAGATATTGTAGATGGATAGATATTGTAGATGGATATATAGTTAAGATAGATATTGTAGAAGGATATATAGTTCAGATAGATATTGTAGATAGATATGTAGTTAAGATAGATATTGTAGTTGGATAGATACTTTACTTGTTATACTTGGGAAATACCTTTGGAAAATCAGGGTTCCAGTCACAACACAGCAGCAGACAGAAGGAAATAAGTATAAACAGTGCAAATGTTTTTCTATTTCTTCACCTTTAACAGAGAGATTTATCTTGCACTGATGAAATACTCAGTTTGTTGGACACCTGCTCTCATGGTCAGATCCTCTAAGGTGGAATTCCGCATGTCTGCAACTTGTCTCCCTCACTCAGCCTGTAAGAGTTGAGCTCGACGTGGCAGGTGCTAGTTTGACCCTGAGTTCGACTGCCAGACCTCTTCTAGGTCGTGCACATGTGAGCACAGTTAAGCCAGATGATGGATTCAACTATTCACGATCTCCGATGACTCCGCCGTACAGCCTGTGCTGCATACTTTCAACCAACACCCTGATTAAGAAAGGCGTCTCGGACTCTGGGATTTTACGGGGGAGACTAAAAGTAGAATTGGAATATCCAAATCCAAATAGACTTGCGCAGTCAGAGGCATTAATAATATTCCAAATTAATTTAATCTTTCAAAGTATTTCCTGGCAAATCCTTCCTCCTCCTATCTGGAGCGTGTCGATAAAAGAACAGACAAATGAGAAGAATTCTTCACATGAGCTCAGGAGATGTTGGAAGCCGAGCTTCGTATCAGGTGAATTTATGAGTATTAATGACTGTTTTTATTATCGTCGTTTGTCTCCGGTCGGTTTAAACAATTTAGGAGAGCAGAGATGAAAGCTCTGGAGGAGAGCGATCGTCACAAATATGCTTATGTTAGCGTCTGAGCTGCCGAGCTCTTGGCGAGGTCAGTGCCCACATTTGTTTTGATTAGGTCATGAAACTCTACTCTTCCATCGTCTCCAGCGCATTCCATCCTCATCAGCATCATCACCTGGGCTCTGGCGGCGGCTGGGCTCGGTCCAGCACCCCCTGCACCCTCACCTCTTTTTCTCTCGCTTGGATCAGCCTCGTTCCCATGCTTGGAGTTTGCAGACAGATTCTTTGAGCGAACAAGTTGTTAAGCCAAAATCTTGTTCTGCGCCAGCAGAGTTTAAAACTGTCATGCTGTATCTCTGAGGCTACATTGGATACATTTTCACTTTAAGTCAATCAATCTGTTTCTTATTAAACGATCCATCAAACTAGCTTTTCCCTAATATATATAAAAATAAAAAAAAAATACATTTGCCAGATGGTACTTTTGTGCTGACCAGTTAATGCTCGTTTGATTCTAGCTTGGCAGAACTTAACAAGACACAACAGTGTAATCAGAGTGATGTTTTCTTAAGGAAAGAAGAAAAACTGATCAAATTAGATTAATAGAAACTAAAGAACGTGGAAGCCTGTACTCATCCGTGATGAATCTTACTTTATCTTAAATTAGTTTTTGCTTATGAGGGACTGAATTCTTCCATTCATTCTAAATGTTTTGATTTCAAAATACCTCTCAGAGTTGTGTACTTTTTAAAGTTTCCTGATTCTGAAAAGTAGTTTAAGTAATTTTAATAAATATTTTTTACTTCAATTACTAAATGAGGTACATGGTAGTGCAGGTTGCCAAGTCACAACTGATCTGATTGTCCCCTGCCTCTCTCCCTAAGTAGCTGGGATATGCTTAAGCCTTTGAGACACTTTAAAAAGGCAATAAAAAAGGTCAGACGCAAAATTGCAAAATGATGCTTTTTTATTCATTTCACAGCATTTTATCACAATAGTTGCTTTTTTAAAGGTTAAAATATGTCAAGTTAAAGTACAATTCTTAAAAATTAACATTGATTTCTGTTTTTTGAAACCAAAAATTCCATAAAATTCCATAAAATTATTAAACATTTTCAGAAAAGTTTAAATTTTTCATTGTCCCTCTATTTTTCCACAAAGGTTGTTTTTCATAGTTACGCACTATACTGTTTACTATTGTGTTTCGATTGTATGTTCTGTTTAACCTTATTTCTGTTTCCTTCCCACTTGTTGGAAAAGTAGCCATCCATGCAGCTCCGGCAGCAGTAACTTTTGACCACAACTGGCTGAATGTCTCTCCACTCCGTCAGCTTTCTATTGTTAAAAGATTTAACCGATTAAACTTCCTTTTTATCTTATCTGAACCACAACATTCCCGTTTGACTCCCTGAGAGAATCAAACTCCTGGCAGACATTAACTCATTAACCAGTTGGAGGGCAGTATGAGAAAAGGATAAAGATCAAAGGAGGGAAGAAAGGAAGGAAATGGAACATAACAAAAAAAAAGATAAGGGGTCTGATACTCATTAGAGTGGAGGATTAGTTAAGAAAACCTTAAATGTGCCACAATACAAGTCAACGCTGAGCAGAACATTAAAGAAAGACGGTAATGCGGTTCATAGTCTCAAAGTCTTCTTTCCTCTTAAATCCTTCGCTCTGAAAGCAGGCGCCGTGTTTGTTCCCAGTCTCTGTTCCGTGTCTTCTTGCCCATGTGCTACAGCTAATATTGAATTTAAGCCATTTCCTCTCCAACACCTTTTCCCTATTTCCATCCCTTCTCTTTTATGGTCTTCCCAGCGAGCAGAAATCCCAAACGGAATGAGACTTTACTCGTTGTCCAAATGCCGCCAAAAACTTCTGCCACCCACAGTGTTTATCTTTTCGAAGAACTAGATCGATGTTTAGAGCCGGCTTAACGTGGTAGAAACAAACGTCCAGGTGGTTTTAAAGTCAACACATGATTGGATGTCTGATTTTAATGTGTGCCTGTTTATGTTCTAAAGTACTGTGTACATCACTTACGGTGTTTGGTTCAGATCACGTTGCCATTGAGCAATGATTACAATGTTTAGGCCATAAATAAAACAAACCTATTCATCCAGCTTGTTGCCAATGGATTATTTTTCTGTTTTCTCAGGTTATGGTAACCTTGGAGCTGGTGTTGCCGGCACTGGATATGGAAATGCCGGACTAGGAGCTGGAGGACATGGAGGAGCCGGTGGCCTCGGAGGTGGGGAGTTTTTTTAGTCGTTGAGTCGGTGAATATCAAATATTAAGTAAGAAAAAAATTTCATTTGACTTAAATATGAGCCAGAAAAGTACTTAGAGAGTGCAAACCTCCTACAATGGTCTCATTTTATATCTTAAAAGGCATACATGAAGTATTTTCCCATGATTAAGGAACTCTGCAGACTCACCACGAAATAAGTATTGTGGTCTCGTCATTATTTAACCTCACAAACTCACTGTCTTAACCGTTGTGTTGTCCCTGGGTCAAGGTGACCCGGAGGCCTAAAAACAAATGTGTTTGCGGCATCCCCTGTGTTGTCTCTGGGGTGAAGATAAACGATGTTCATGATCGATGAAACAGATGTTTCCGTGTCAACTACTGTGACACCAGTTTGCTGTTGCTATTTGCTAGCTTTCTGTAGTCTTTATATCTCCACTTGTGAACACAACAATGAACACTTTTGTCACATGAAGGATATATATTATTTTTTGTGATGTCAATTTGTTCCTATTTTTGCCCTTTGTGGCCGCCGTACTTGATAACAGCACGAATAGAATCTTTATCATTTAATTGTGAATCATTACCTGAAAAAGTTTCTTTCAAACGTTTATCTTTATTTAAAATTTTGCTACGAGGCAGACAAATACTGAAAATAATTAATAATAAATATTATTATTACTACCTCCTTGAGTAGGTAATATAATTAGTTAGTGCTTATATTAGATGCTATAGATTAGTGATGTGTTGATGAGGCTTCATGAAACAGCTGATGATGTTTCATGATACAGTGTCTTGATTTTTAAAGACCACTAGATGGCACTCTCAGTTTGAAAATGACGCCAGGTTTCAGAGAATTAGTAGATCAGAGCCAAACATTATAAGGCAGAGAGTGCCATCTAGTGGACTTTCAAATGAAAACACTGAATCGTGATACCTCATCAACCCATCACTAGTATAGGTTATCACTCCTGGTTATCCCTTCAAGTATGTTGTTGTTACTTGACTCTCAATCAATTTCCTTCTCTCTCCTGAGGTCAAAATCTTTTGTTAAAAATATTCATTGGATTCTTCATGAGGTAGACTCCCTGGTGATGTGTACTCTGTCAATCTCAGTAGTATCTGGGACATACCTTAGAGAGGGAAAGTCTGGACTTCCTAATTTAAATGACTGCCTCTGCAACTTAATAAATAGATGAATGAAAACATGAGTTCTTTGCTTTAAAGGTTACGGAGGCTATGGTGTCGGCGCTGGAGGAATCTATCCAGGATCTGCTCAAAAAGCTGCTAAAAGACGTAAATATCCAATATATTTTAAATTCATGACATATTGTAATGACCTTCTGCTTTGCATTCATAGTAGATACTAGTGTTTCACCAGGTGTGTTAAACTGTACATTCTTGGTTGTGTTGAAGTCACAAGGTCTCAGGTTTGATTCCATCAGTGAAGTGTGTCCTCGTCCTTGAGTTGACTTGATCCCGTAATTGCCGCTGGCATCGTCCTCTGATAAGAATTCCTTCCGTTGTGAACGTGGCTGCTCAGAATAAATGCATGTTTAAGAGAAGCCCGGGACACTCATGTTAAATCAAACCTGATTTCTGGACTCAACTCGGCTTTTCCAAAGCATTTCAACCTCATCCCTCCATCCATCCCGCCGCACCCATCTATCCCCAGTGGCCTTTAAGTCTTAACTTTTGATTAGCAAATCAAGATAACATCTTATATGTTTTATCTCAGATATTTTCTCACTTTATTCATCATTCTCACACGTGATGGTTCAGAATTTAACTCCACATCAACAGGAAGGTAAAAACCGAGCAGAGAACGGCAGAAATATTTGCTACACATCTGGATTCAAGAAGTTACTGTTTGTGCTCATTTAAAATCTTCCATTAATAATATTTATTTCTAGATTAGAAAAAGATTTTAAATGTTATTTTATGAATTAATCCATTCCCGTGTTTTCACCCTCAACTGTGATTAATCAGGGGTTTTTTTAAACTTCTATTTCCCTGCCTAAACCAGCCAGCTCTGACTCATGCGTCCCAGGATTGTGGGCCAGAGTGGTAATGTAGTCTCACCATCTGGTTCTTAATCCGCCCCATGGTCCCCGACCAGTGGGTTCTTCCTGGGAAGCAGACAACCATGTGAACTTGATGCTGATGCCTCAATAACTTATGAGCTGCTTCTGTGTCTGTTCTTGTCCTTTTATTAATAAAAAATCATTCTTTATAGTAGATTATTCGAGGAAAAATATAGAGCTTTGACTATTGGCTTAGCTCTTAATTAATCCAATTATCACTAAAAAAAAGGTTGACAGCAAAAAAAGTTTTTTTAACCTTTGTGTTTTCCGGCCTTTGGGTCATCTTGACCCTGAGATAACACAAGGGTTAAAGATTTGTTTAAAGGAACTGAACAAATAGCTTTAATTTAATAATAATACATGAGAAAATAAATGTCTTTATCTAATTAGTTAAAGAAACACAAACAGAGAATTGAGATTAAATAAATAAAAATCCAGAAAAAATATGATTCATATGTTTCCCTTTTAAAATCTGTTTAAGAAAACTGTGAAATAATTGAATTAAAAGGATGATTATAAAAAAAAAAGTTCACTTCATAATTAACAAACAAGCTGTTAATAAACATTTGGAATACATAACAACATAACATATTCTAGAAGTGTGTGCACTAAAAATGAAATGTAATATAAAATCCTTAAAGGAGCTGTGTTTGTATCTTGTCACACTTAAAGACCACATTCTAACATGAAAAACATGAATATTTAGCAGTAGGTGTTCTATGTACTTTTTAGTATAATTCTTTAGCTAATAATTACTACCCCCTTTCTCTAGGTTTCTTTTGTGTTGTCCTAAACCACTTGTCTTAAGCTCCAGAACCATGGCCTAACTGGGCTGCACATAACATTGTATATGACCTGCACAAGCTGTAGAGACCTACAGTTGACTTCATTTTAACTTTAAATATGTTAATAATATTATGACAAAACATTAAACTCTGTTGCAAGTGATCTACTATTTGAAGTGTTTTATGTAGACCGGCAAAAAAAAAACCTAGAAAAAAGATGATTTAAGTCAATAATTGATCTTAAACCAGCACAAAACTTGAATACCCCAAATGATAGATTGATAAAAGTACGCTTGTGTGCTACAAATTAAACATACTGGTGTATAAATAAAATGTATTTTGTAAGTGACCACAAGAAAGCTTAAAATGATCCTCTTCTAATTTGAAAATTGACTGATACTCTGTTTTGACTCTTGTTAGTGGTCAATAAATGTATTTATTTTTTAAACCGGTGAAAATGTATATTTGGCTGTTGATATGAGTAATATCTTTATCATTTGTAGTTTTCATATTGCTGTGTTATTGTGTTATTATCGTTAAAGTTATAGAAAAATCTACACAGACAAAACATTTGTTTTTTATTAAATTGGAAAAGGACATTTCCTATACAATGAGGTTGCCATGTCTTCCTCCGTCAATACAAAGTACAAGTATAAAATAAAGCAAGAAATTATGATTTCACTCAAAGATCTGCTAACACATCGTTTGCTTCCTCATATAGTCGCAGGTGCAGGACAAGGTGTTCCAGGACAAGGTACGACTTCTTTCTTCCGAGCACACGGGATGTTTTATATTAATGCTAACCCCTAAAGAAAGCCAGTTGGCAAATAAAGGTCGGTTTTCATCAGCTAATAGTAGAATGTAAACGCTGGGACTGGCAGAGGATGTTCTCATGATTCTCTTTTAACAAGGAGTCTGATTAAGAGGAGACTTCCAGTCATGATGAGGACGGAACGTTAGGCCTTAGGTATGAGTTGGCGGCTGGACTCCGAGTCCCCAGGATCCATCTGCGCTGTATTCATGACACTCTAAATAACAACTTGTTCCGCTTAAAACAAAACACTCCGAGGCCAAACTCTCGCTCACCAAATCTCCCAGGCTGCATACTTACAAGTGTGCGCAACGTCTGTTCTAGCTAAGTACAAGGAGAAGTAAGAAATATAAGAGGAGAAAAAAGAAAACACTTAAATGATTGTGTTTCATCCTGATGCCAGAATCCTTTACAAGTGAGGCTGACAGCCTATTTCCTGCGAGAGAGCTTTGCCAGAGAAATGAGGCATTTGATGAGGCAGGGGTGGATGCCACGCATTCTGGACTTCTCTTGTCGTTAAACACAATGTTCCCCGTGATGCTGATGCGACATGACAGAGTGAAAAGACTCGATTAACTTCTCTGACTACCAGTCACTCACCAGACCTTCTCAAATGGTCAATCCTGGCACACTTCCTTGACGAGTGTCACACCATTTGGGTACAACAGCTCCCTCTAGCGGATGATAACGTAGACAGCGGGGCTATTTATTTTTTGTCTTTTGATGTCTGAATGGAATTGTTGTTAAATGTAAATCAGAGCCACTTCAATCTTGTTTGTTACAGACTTAGCGATGCATTACCTCCTCTCAAATATAACATCTATTATAATATTATAATAAGAAGGCCACAATCTTTCTGTTCAGATAACTCATTATCAAGGTTTTAAAAAGAGATGAGGATTAAATAAAATACTAAACAGAGCGTCATCAAATCTGGAAAGCACACAATTTTTAAAAACAACCAATATCTAATATTAGTAACGAATTTTTATAATATTAATTTTCTGATTTTTATAATAAATCTTTGATGCAGGAGCTGGATACGGACCCGGAGCAGGGACTGGAGGAGTTTATCCAGCTGGAGGTAAGAGATGATTTATAAAATAAAATAGAAATCACTTAACTAACATTATTAACAGAGCCATGTCAATCTTTCTAATCTCTGTAATAATATTATAATGAAATGGCCACAATTTTTCTGTTCACATAATACATTTTTTATTAAGCAATGTGGATTTTAATAAAATAATAAAAAGGGCGTCATCAAATCAGGACATCAGCGCCACATTAAAAGAAAACAGCCAATATGTAATATTAGTAGCACATTTTTTATGATATTCATTTTCTGATTTATATATAATAAATATTTGATGCAGGAGCTGGATACGGACCCGGAGCAGGGACTGGAGGAGTTTATCCTGCTGGAGGTAAGAGATGATTTAAAAAATAAAATTAAAATCACTTAACGAACTAAACTTTGTTATCAGAGCCATGTCAATCTTATTTGTTATAGACTTAGCGATGCATTAACTCCTCTCGAATATTATATCGATAATAATATTATAATGAGAAGGCCACAATGTTTCTATTCACATAATCAATGTTTAAAAAAAGAGATGTGGATTTAATAAAATAATAAACAGGGCGTCATCAAATCAGGAAAGACGGCGCCAAAGGAAAAATAACAGCCAATATGTCATTTTAGTAGCAAATTTTTTATATTATTCATTTTCTGACTTTTATAATACATCTTTGATGCAGGAGCTGGATACGGACCCGGAGCAGGGACTGGAGGAGTTTATCCAGCTGGAGGTAAGAGATGATTTAAAAAAAAAAAAAATCACTTAACTAACTAAACTGGATGGATAGATAGATAGATGGATGGATGCATAGATGGATAGATGGAGAGATGGATAGATGGATAGATGGATAGATGGATAGATGGATAGATGGATAGATGGATAGATGGATAGATAGATATGGACGGATGGATGGATAAACTTACGCCACAAAGCTAGCAAAAGTTTTTCTAGCTGCATTATTGCGTCTAAAAATATATGAATATAATGATAATGAAAGCAAGTGGAGGTAACAATATATATGTTCAGATTACAAAGTATAAAGGTGTAACCCTTGTGTCATCTGAGGGTCAAGTTGACTTGAAGGCCCGAAAACAAATGTGTTTGTAGTATCCATTGTGCTATCTCTGGGACAATTGAAATTATTACATTTTAGTAGTTTGTAGTAGTTTTGTATTTTCAAATTTTTAAAAACAAAACTTCAATACAGGAGGAGCTGGATACGGACCCGGGGGAGCGGGGACTGGAGCTGCATTTCCAGCTGGAGGTTCGAGATGATTTTTCAAAACATGGCTGCTCTCTGATCATTTACCTCATTAGTTCTATTTGTTTTCCAGTTCCTCTTGTTCCCCAGACTGGTCTTGGGGGAGGCCTTGGTTTGGCAGCAGCAAAGAAAGCTGCCAAAGTGCCAGGTTTAGTAAACCTTAATGTTTATTTTAGAGCTGTGACCTTTCCTCCAGCTCAGCCAACTGATATCTTCAAATCTGTGGACCCCGATCATGTTTTTTTGTTGCTCTCGAAGGTGTGGGCGTGCCAGGACTTTACCAAGGTGGAATAGTTCCAGGAAATGGTGGGTGACCTTTCCTGAAACGTCTGGCTGATCCTTTTTTTTTACACAAACTAGTGATGGTGTTATTTCTTTTAGGGTTCGGAGGACGAGGAGTCCTTCCTGGAGTAGCAACGGGCGCAGGAATCAATCAGAAATCTCGTAAGTTTAGATCATTTACATAAAAAACGTTTGTTGTGATGTTGTGTTTTTTGCACATGTTTTAATTCAAAGCAGTTTGACAAATAGAATTTAAATGTAATTTACACAGCATTAAGATAGTGTTTAAACGGTAAAAAATATATATATAAAGGACACTTGAGTCAGCTTGGTTACCCTCTCCTAGATGCTACAGGGGTCTTCTGTGTCTGGTCTAAAACAGTTTTTTGGTTTTATACGTGAAAAACAATCCTTTTTTTAACCTTATTCGTCCACAAATGCCGAAAATGGTTGTGCGCCCACAACTCCCTTATTATTAATTTTATAGTGTTGTTACAAAAGCAAAAATAGGTTCTTTTGTGTTTGTCAACTCAATGGGCAAAAAATGACGATGGTGCCCCACGTGCAATTAAACACTGACTAAATAACAAGGCCATTGCATTTTCCTTTTAAAATATAATTTGTGTTTGTGGTATCCCTTGTGCTGTCTCTGGGTCAAGGTGAACTTCCATAAATTCATACACAGTGGGGGAGGTTGTTCACCTTGACCCAGAGACAACACAAGGGATAACACAAACACATTTTTTTCTGGCCCACGGCTCACCTTGAACCCAGAGGTAAAACAAGTGTTAAAGAAGCTCTGGGTTTGGTGAAAACTTAAGGTTAGTAGGTGTGAGTATTTGTCTGTCCATGCGTGCATTTTGATGGGCTGGCCACCTGTCCAGGGTGTCCCTTGACTCTCTGACAGTGAGAATGCTAAGGTTATAGCTTTAAATGTGTACATATTTACCTCTTGTTCGTTCAGACTACAGTGATGAAGCTTGATGTTTACATCCATCAACACTTATCAGAAGTGTTAAATGAAAGTGTGTTTTTCATTCTTTCGTACTCAGCCGACACCTGGATTGTGTTCATGATATGTGTTGACTTAGCTTCGTGAAGTTTGACGTTGGTTTTGAGGTATTTGTCTCGCTTGTCAAAACCTTACATCGTTTGTTTTATCTACAAGACAGATGGGCTGTTTTCCTGACACATCCTACAGAAAATTTCTCGTATCCAGTGGAAACATTTTTGCAGAACAGTTTTTTGATATTTTAGGTTAAAGCCCACTGAGATTTAGTGTCGGGTGTTTTGGATCCGAGTTTCGAAAATCGTATTTATCTTGTAAGAATCTTGTGATAATTTTCTTGTTTAACGATGAAACAAAGGTTTTAAGGGTTTTACCATTTTGTTTTATGGCTCTTACCACTGCTGATCTTGCGGCTTCATCAAGAATGAGAAAAAAATCATCATACAAATAAAACGAGAACACAAATTAGGTTCTGTTCATATTATCCGATAATATTTTATTATTAATAGCTGAAATACTTGGCATTGCCAGGTATGAAAAGAAATGTATAAAACCGAATAACACAAAGTGTTTTAGGGAGAGTGGGAAGAAAGAGTAATTTAAGTAAATTCAGGTGGATTATTAATACAACCCTTACAATTTGTTGAATTTCTGGAAAATCACCCTTATCTAATATTCGTTGAATATGGAATATATTTGAGCTCAATGGACGTATTTGAATTTTCATGGGGATCTTCTGCGCCCCTCGTTGTTCTTACTGTTATAATCATGATATGCTGACACACATACGAATAAAAAGTTTATTAATGTCATTATGTGTTTCTGTATTTCAACTGCTACCATTACTAAAAGTAAAAATAATAAAAATGAACTAAATAATGTGATTTGTTGAAACTGATATACATACAATATATATACATAATAGTTTTTCTTTCTCTATGCAGTTGGAGGTGGAGGACAAGGGGGTCCAGGACAAGGTATGCATTGACGTTTGAATCAAAGACTGTTCCTTAATTGTCTGATCAAATGTTATTTCCAGGAGGAGGTTATGGTCAGATGCAGCCAGGAGTGTTCCATGGATACCCACTCAAAGCACCTAAATCACAAGGTTTGTTTTAAAAAAAAAAAATTTAACCAGGAAAGTCGCAGATATAAGTCCTGGCAATTTAGTATTAAAAGTTAGTAGTTAAATATATTTTATATGCAACTATCTTCACATCATTGACCTAAAAGTTGTAATAGCCTATTGTTGCTTTTTCAATGAATAACAAATTGTAATTTAATTGCCTTTGATTATGTTGTTTTTGCTGTTTATATTATTTAAATGCTTATGTTTCAGGTGGCTATGGAACCAAGCCTGGAGGTGGTAAAAATCCCTACGGTATGTTGTCTTAGATGATCCATGCAACAGTTTAAACCTTGATTCACTTATGCGTCGCATTGGTTTAGGTTTTGGAGGCTATGGTCAAGGAGGAGTCGGACTTCCTGGAGGAAAAGGTGGACCGGGCTCAAAGCCGGGATATCCTGTCGGAACGGGTATGTGAGCGTTTTGAGATCGAACATGTGGCTGCTATCAAAAAATGTTCTCATGAATATGCTCAATGTTTGAAAAAACATTCCTTCGCATACTCCAGTGAATAATTCATAATAAAAGCCAAAGAAATTAAGAATAACTTTACAACAATCTGGCGGCTCGTTGTTGAAAAGTTCCATGTTCTGCAGGAGTTGGACCAGGAGGCATCTCTCTTGCTCAGGCTAAAGCTGCTAAATATGGTAATGAAAAAAAAAAGCAAATTGCTCATTTTATTAAACCACACTCTTCAATTTATGGTGGACTTCTGACCCCTTATGAAGGCTATGGAGGTGCCGGTGGTGCCGGTGGTGTTGGCGGCGTTGGTGGTGTTCAAGGTTATGGAGGTGCCGGTGGTGTTCAAGGTTATGGAGGTGCCGGTGGTGTTCAAGGTTATGGAGGTGCTGGTGGTGTTCAAGGTTATGGAGGTGCCGGTGGTGTTCCAGGTTATGGAGGAGTCGGAGGTGTTGGTGGACTGTACCCAGGGCAGATTCCAGGAGGTATGTCGGCTTAACTGATCACTTCACATTCACATTTTTGTTTTATTATTATTCATAGTTAAATTTCCCAGCAGGCTACGGTGCTGCCAAAGCTGCTAAATATGGTAAACTTTTTTTAATAACTCTCCACAACATGAGGTGATGCTTTTTATTAAATCTCCACGTCAACTATTGGTGCAGGAGTGCCAGGAGGGGTTCCAGGTGGTGTACCTGGAGGAGTACCAGGTGGGGTACCAGGTGGGGTACCAGGTGGGGTACCAGGAGGTTTTCCTGGAGGAACACAACTCGGGGTACCAGGAGGATATCCGAGGCCTGGAGTCGCTGGTGGATATAACCCATCAGCCAAAGCTGCTAAATATGGTAAACTTTTTTAAATAACCCTCCACAACATGAGGTGATGCTTTTTATTATTAAATCTCAATGTCAACTATTGGTGCAGGAGTGCCAGGAGGGGTTCCAGGTGGTGTACCTGGAGGAGTACCAGGTGGGGTACCTGGAGGAGGACAACTCGGGGTACCAGGAGGATATCCGAGGCCTGGAGTCGCTGGTGGATATAACCCATCAGCCAAAGCTGCTAAATATGGTAACACTAACAGAAGTTATTATTGTTGTTGTATGTTTACATATATAATGGGAAGCTGAAAAGCTACTTGTCATTCTTGACATTGTTACAAACATGTATTGAACATTAGATATGCGTAAACTCAACCACAGAGTTTAGCGGGAGGCGCTTCTATTCGACGTCTATGCTGCTTTGTCAAAAGTCATCACCAGCTGTAATTTGTATACTGGGCGGCCAAGCATTGTAGCAGCTATTCACGTCACCAGAAGATTTTTTAGAGGGATGGCCCCCCATATACAATGAGTTTGCAAGTTTAGATAAATGTTGCTAAATTAAAGTCAATGATAAATTAGTTGCTTATTGACCAAGAACAACAACTTTTAACAGGATTAGGAGGAGCAGGAGGAGCAGGTGGACTAGGAGGAGCTGGACTAGGAGGAGCAGGTGGACTAGGAAGAGCTGGGCTAGGAGGAGCTGGACTGGGAGGAGCTGGATTAGGAGGAGCTGGTGGACTTGCTGCTGCTAAAGCTGCTAAATATGGCAAGTATTTGTTCTGGTGAGATTGATCACTGGATTTCTTTTGCTAAGAGTGCTGCCCCTTTGACCTCACTTTGGCCAGCGAAAGACAAACCAACGGGAAAAAAATTAAACCTTTAATGTTTGTTCATTGAACTGCAGGAATAGGAGCTGGCGCTCTTGGAGCTGGTGGTCTTGGAGCTGGAGGTCTTGGAGCTGGTGGTCTTGGAGCTGGAGGACTTGGAGCTGGAGGGTACCCATCATCTGCTGCTGCTGCAAAAGCTGCCAAATATGGTACAATTGTGACCAGATTGTTTTGTTTGAACATCATGGCTACTCATAATACTTTTCTTGTAAGGTCCTGGAGGTGCAGGGACGATTCCAGGTGGAGGAGTTTACCCTGGAAGAACACCGTTTTTACCTGGATATGGATGTAAGAACAAATGTAGAATAAAACTGTATTTAACTGTCATCATAATTTCTCTCCATTCTCTGTGGCAGCTCTGGCAGCTGGTGGTAAACCTCCCAAGTATGGTGAGTTTCATACTATTTTCTCTACTATAAAAGCACAAAGATAGGTAATTCCTTATGAAAACAAATCACAATCAATTCAATACATAATAGGACTGTGTTCAGAAACCATCAAAAAATCAAATCAGTTAAAAAGTGAGTAAATAAATTCCAAACCAACCAAACAACTAGACAAACAAAAACATAAACTTTTGAAAGAACTAACACTGAGTAGTTGTTACAAACTTTAGATTTAAAAAATGAATTAACTGTACCCTTTCCCAGGATACCCAGGAGGAGTTCCAGGTGGAGTTCCAGGTGGAGTTCCAGGTGGAGTTCCAGGTGGAGTTCCAGGTGGAGTTCCAGGAGGGGTTCCAGGTGGATATCCAGGTGGAGTTCCTGGAGGAGTTCCTGTTGGAGGAGGATACATACCAAGAAATTATGGTAGGATTAAAAGTACAGTATAACGAGTAAGAGTATCGTTCTTCTGTTCATACATTCAAACTATTGTTCTGGTTCTTCTGACAGGTTACAATCCTGGAGCTGCCAAAGCTGCCAAATATTGTAAGCTTCACTATAGTACATTCTCAGTTACTTTATAACATCAACAACCTACTAACATGTAACTCTTTATCCATCAGTTCCAGCTGGAGCAGGCACGGGGGTAGGAACGGCAGGGCTCGGTGGAGTTCTTGGCGCAGGAAATCTTGGAGCTGGGGTTGGTCCTGGACAATACGCTGGGTCAAAAGCTGCTAAATATGGTATGTTGGAAATTCAGCAGAGGATGGACCTACAATAAGTCAAATCCTTTTATGACGCTTTGTTAAGCAGGAGTTGCTGGAGGTGCAGGTCTGGGCACGACTGGAACTGCAGCCGCTGGTGGATCTGTTGCTGGTGGACCTGTTGCAGGAGGAGGTGCTGCTGTTCCTGCTGGGGGACAAACTCCAGGTACACAAAAACATTAAACATCACATGTATGTTCCATTCTATTATAGTCACATGTCTGTCTTAAAGTCGCTTGTAGTAACAGGTTTAATAATCATAAAGACAGTT
This sequence comes from Callionymus lyra, assembly GCF_982586985.1. Classification (NCBI taxonomy): domain Eukaryota; kingdom Metazoa; phylum Chordata; class Actinopteri; order Syngnathiformes; family Callionymidae; genus Callionymus; species Callionymus lyra. The sequence goes on from NC_141824.1 coordinate 23,230,370, forward strand.
GCATATTTTTGGGATCATTGATTTCTGCCAAAGCTGCAAGCCAATCGGTGCATGTGCTCCCCCCCCCCCACTGCTGACGCCATTTTCAAACAGCTTAAGGGTCACACTTCTTACTCCTACATTGCCAGCACTGCGCGATCTGCATCAGACAGGGGTTAAACATGTAGTTCGACAACCATAACAGGAATATATTTTATTTAATAAATCCTATTTCAATTCCTCAAAAAATGCAGTGGTTGGCGCGATCGCCACATAGCAAGAAGGTTGCCGGTTCGCTTCCAGGTCGGGAGCGAGCTGACTTGTGACCTTTCTGTGTGGAGTTTGTATGTTCTCCACAGGTTTATTATGGACACCCCGGTTTCCTACTACAGTCCAAAAACAAACAGAGGTTGATTTGGAACTTGGGGAAATTGTCCGTAGGTATGCTACTGGCGTCCTGTCCAGGGTGTCCCCCGCCTTTTGCCCGTAAAAACTAGAATAGTAAGTAAGAAGTAAAGGTTATTTGTTAAGCGCCTTTCTAGACCAGGGTCACAAAGCGCTTTAACAATCAAAAACAATACACAGTTAAAATATATACTTTAAAACGCCAAGACACATAAGACAAACACAGGAGTCCCAGAAAATCAAGGAAAAGTCTGCACAAATAAAAATGTCTTAAGATGTTTCTTGAAGGAGTCAGTAGATCATCAAACACAGAGGAAGAGGAAGATCGTTCCAAAGCTTAGGAGCAACAGCCTGGAAGGATTTCTCTCTTCTGGTCCTGCACCATGTTCAGGAACCATCAGTAGATTCTGATCCACAGACCTCAGAGCCCGAGCTGGGGTGTAAGGCTGGATCAGATCACTGATGTAAGGAGGAGCCTGAAAACTGGCAGCCAGTGAAGAATTTTAAGGATCGGGGAAAAAAATATATATATTTGTATTTTCTTTTCTTTTAATTAATTATTGATTCTCCATAGACATAATAATTATATAGAAAATATATTCCTACATCCACATAAAACTGTAATATTATTATATTTGTTTTTCTTTTTTCTCATCGTCTGACCATGAATATTTCTGAAAGTAAGAACCAGAGCCATTTTAAAATTGATCCTGAAAGAAACACTTTTAAGGATCGGAGAAATGTTAGTTCTTCTACTAGAGCAGGTCAGAATTATTTTGCTGCAGAGTTTTGTATCAACTGCAGGCGAGACAGATCCTTCTTGTTAGGACACGTAAATAAACTGTTACAATAGTCTAAACGAGAAGACACAAATGCATGGATTGAGCTCAGTTTGACAGACTGACTTAAGTCACCCAAGTATTGACTCAACCCTGGAATCTTATTATCAGGCGCAATAACCAGAGTTTCAGTTTTGTTCACATTTAGCTGCAAAGTGTTTTTCACTCAGCCATTGTTTGATTGCTAGCTAACAATTGACTAAGCGATAACAAGGGAATAAGCACTCCAGAAAATGAATGAATCCCAGAGCACTTCATAGCAAGGTTGTCAAATTCAATCACACAGGGGGCCAATGTCTTCTTACAGTCAAGGTCATGGGCCAACATTTGTATATATTGTAACTGGAGTTACAAATAACAAACGTTACTTGACTCATGTGTACATCACAGGGGGTGTGACAGGAGTAGGGGTTCCAGGACCAGGTGCCACACCACTTCCATCGCCCAATGTTCCTGGTGGTTCGGCTGTTGTGTTGCCCAGTGGCACTGGTGTTCCTGGAGATGGAGGTGTTCCGGGTAAAATGGAAAAAAGAAAATAATTATCTTACTCACAAAATCTTGAAACTCTTGTCAATGATCTTTTTGTTGCGTCTACAGCGAAGGATGTTAGTCTGGCTGCGACCGCTGGTACAGGTACAGTGAAATGCTAGTACTTTGCATTTCTTTGGACATTGCACAAAACATTTTTGTTTTTGCAGTAGCCAAAACTACTGTGCAGAACTTAAATAATATATCTGTCCTTGATTATAGATTATATTTAACCATTCTCCCCTTAATTAATGTGTCCCTATTAATTAAAACTAACTACAATGATATTGTATAGATTTAAAAATAAAGATTTCCCTCAGGGTTTTGCTATATACAGTATATACCCTTTAAGTAGACATATTTCTACCTGCTCTACTTTTGCTGAACTCAGCTCTAAGTCTTCACATCTTTGCACGCAATACACTTTTCAAAACACCTTTACAAAACATTAAATGGTATTCTTGACTGATTCTGAAGCACTGCTCTGTCTTGGCAATTTTAATGTTATATTGCAAATTGAATTTGTTATGAGAAGGTGCTAATTTCACAAATTGAATTGGTGTGTTTTTTATATTTACCTGTATTTTGTGATAAAAACTTAATATTGTCTGATTTCAATCTCCCCCTAGTGGTTATATTTTGAATTGTTATTTAATTTAATATTTATTGTGCAGTTATGAAGTGTGATGTCCTTCTGTTTCAGCGGTTGGAGCGGGTCCAGGTCTAGCAGGTATGTACAAAAATTCTCCTCCTCCAAAAAAAACAAAATGTATATTTCTCCAGTATGTATTTTTTTTTATTTTATCTGCAGGTTCGACTGGAGTTCAACCTGGAGGTGTGTAAACTGTTTCCTTAATACTTGACACTTTTAATTCCGTTTTTCTGCTTTGTCAAGTTCAGGAATTGTCCACATGAGGGAGACAAAGTCCAATATATTTCTTTTAGTGTTGTATTGACGTTGAATTTGTCTTTAGTTCCAGTTGGTGGCGTTCCAGCAGGAAAAGGCCCTAAACCGATATTACCAGGTAAAAACCAACGACAAAGTTATTTATTTTACTAAATAGCATTATATCGATTTTATTTATTGACAATTTGGTTGAAAAGTAATGTCATAATGTGTTAAATATTAACAAACATTAAGCTGAAAAACACTAATAAATAAACTTAAATAACTGTATAATTAATTCAGCTTGTTGTGGTTCAGGTGGAGCTGGATATCCCTATTATCCTGGAGCCGGCGGTGGTGTAGGAATCCCCCTTGCAGCAGGAGGTTATCAAGGTCAGTCTACTGTACTTTGTGCGTGGGGAAAAAAGAAAAGTTAATCTTTAATATTTTTGCGTTTAAAAATAAATGTAAACGTTTTAAAAGTTGTGTTATGAACGGAATTTTTAAACCTCTTGATACGTTCTGTCTCATGTGTATTTACAATGAAAGATCTAAGCAGTTTGTATAAAACAATTTTTCTACTCACTCAGCCCGTCTTTCATTAAAGAAACTTTCCTTCTACTGGTAATACTATCATTATATAATGTGCAGGCAGAGACATTAAAAAAACAACTCCTTCCCAAATGTAAACAGTGTTCCACCCAGTGCACAGAGCAGCAGTTGGCTTTAAGATGCCATCACTTCCTGTGCAGGAAACTCGTCGTCACACTGATACATTTATTTTCCTCTTGGGTGACAGACCAGCTAAAGCACTTTACTCAGGTTTCATGATCACAAAACCTAGTTAAAAATACAACCAATTATTAAAAATGTTTTTTTCAAATTTAAGGAGATTACACAATCTAATATTTTTCTAAATAAATATTTATTTTTCTTATGGTGCTAATGAGTAAATGTGTTTTTCTTATCTTGTTGGTGAATCAGGTGGCTTATATCCTGCTGGTGTTGGGAATGCTGGTGCAGGAGTTGCAGCTAAAGGACCTAAACCAGGTAATGAAACCCAAAACTGGTCAATATTTATGAATAACTCACTTAATTATATGACCCAATCACGTCATTTAGATCCTTTTTTATTTTTATTTTATTGTTGTGTTACTCTCATGTGTATTTATTCAAATAGAACTTTATTATTTTCTTAAATATATTACATATTCTATTATTGTAAGTCAAACTTTGAAACGTACTTATTTATTCAGGAACTTATTTAATTTAATTTAAACTTCTGTTTAATGTACGAGTCACTTCATTTATTTTACTGTATTTAATTAATTAATTTCATTTATTAATATTGATGTACTTATTCAATTATTTTTGTATTGTAATAAATTATTTGTTGGGTTTACAATACTGGCAATAAATGTGTTATTATCTGATCTGAAAGAAGTAAAACAGAAGAAAGATATTATGTTTTATGTTTCAAAAGAAAAAAATAAATAAACCTTTTATATGCTCATTCACACTAACCTCGGTATCAAAACAATTTCCCGAAAGAGACCTCCTGAGGGATCAATAAAGTTCTACCTAACCTGACCTAAGATCAAACTACTGATGGGTCCCGGCTGTGTCTTGACTTCGAGAAAGTCCAAGAAAGAAATACTGTTTGTGTGGTAAACTAACAAGTCCACTACTGTTTGAGATGTTAGTTCCAGTGTCATCATTCTGCTGCACTGAATCAAATATTTTAACACCCAGAGGGAAGTCTGCTTGAAAATATTCTTCAGATGATTCAAAAGATTCTTAACTATCACAGCTTGTCCTCCCGCCGGAATGTGATCAAGATCAAAGTGTGACTGACTGAGATAACACGAACCTCTGAACTCATAAAAAACAGAGAAAACTGAAGTCCATTTATTCTCTATTCCTTGCTGTTGTTTTGGACAGGATATGGTAACCTGGGAGCAGCTGGTGTGTATCCACAAGGTGAGAATGATCGCAGTACTTCTTCATGTGCTTCCTCCGAACGACATATACTGGCGCCGCCTTTCTCCCGCCCTCACTTTTGGCCCTGTGGTCCTCTCACTTCTTATTTCAGCGTGATGAATGAGTTTAATCACACAGCAGCAAGTCGCCCCCTTCCCCTCCTCCAGACCCCGATCATCCAGAACCCTGTGACCCTAATCCTCCCGCCACTGGAGTCAAATACGATCCTGAGTTTGTCTCATGGTGGGATTCACCGGCTGTCGTTGAGCTAAAAGCATTAAACGGCTTCTGTCTAATCCTTAAAAAAAAGTAAATGAAGTTTCACACGAATACATGGCAGGGATGAGAAATCAGGTCCTCTAAATCTAAGACCATGGTTCTCAGTCAGAACAGTTATTGACAAGAAGGAGATCTGGGCCTCTTTGTTTGGGATGGATAGTAGTTTAACACTTAATCTCAGGGTCGGTTTGACCCGGAGGCCTAGAAACAAATGTGTTTGTGGCATCCCTTCTGTTCTTAACAGGCTCAAGGTGAACGAAATACATATGCAGTGGTGGAGGTCGTTCACCTTGACCCAGAGACAACACAAGGGATACCTTAAACACATTTGTTTTTAGGCCAACGGGTCTTGAGCCAGAGATAACACAATGGCTGAAAAAAATAAAAACATTGATAAATACAAAGTTACATTTTTTGGGGCCATTTTTGGGTCAGTGTCCATGTGACTTGAAATGTAATGTAATGGTGTTTATTATGATTAAAAATGATTAATCAACAGTAGTGATGGGTTCATGAAACTGCTGGTGCGGTATCATGATACAGTGTCTTCATTTTGAAAGACCACTAGAGGGCACTGTCTACTTTATAATCTAATCTATAAGATCTATAACTACTCATTTGATGAAACCTGTCATCAATCGTGGGTCAAACTGAAGACACATGATACCTCACCAGCAGTTTCATGAGGCCTCAACAACACTACACTAGTCAACAGTTTGTCCTCATGTTTTTTTTTCTTTTTGTGCAGGTGTTGTTCCTGGTTATGGAGCAGGTTACCCCCAACAATACTATCCAGGTGAGAATAAGACTCAATAAGAAGCAAACAGTAGTGCATTCATGTATTTGTGGACCATGTAAAATCCGAATACGTCTCTTTTAGTGTGTATGTGAGTCAACATACAAGGGAGGCCTTTTTTGGCTTCTTACATTTATTATATATATATATATATATATATATATATATATATATATTATATCTTTACATTTTTTATTTTATATTGTCTTGAATGGGTATTTTTTTCAAGAAAATATGGTATTTTCTCTGGAAAAACATGAGCCTGTGACTCAATAAATAAACCAGTAAACCAGAGAAAAAATGTTTTTACATGCAGGTGGGTCCATGAATATAATGACCACATTAAACCGGTCTGTGGTGCAGAAAGGGTTGGGGACCCCTGTAATAGAGGACCTTTCCTTGTTTACACTAGAGGGAAATTTGTAGCACTATATACTAGGTTATCTGACAAGGTCAAAGAGCAGAGTTGTGATGCCATTGTGTCGCCATCCTAATCAGTCTTGGTGGCTCTAAATCTCACAGCAGGACTTTCCTGCTAATATACATGAATTTAAAGTAAGCGACAGCTGCTGTGATCCCATCATGAATTTAAAGTGATCTTTTTATATGTCATGCTTTTATTCAAATCAGCAGGATTATTACCGCTCTGCCGTCAGCCAGGTAAAGCTTCACGACACCATGACGCATAAATAACCTCACACGCTTCACTAGTAACGCTCACAGCTCAAGGAAAAGGGGAAGAATTTATTGAATTTGTATTTACGAAAAATTACGGAATTTCGTTGTTTATTTCTGTGCAAAACCTGGTGTTTATTTGTTGGTTTCTGACCCTCCTCCGAACTCTGCCGGCTGACTTCTCCAGCAGAGCAAAACTAACGCAAATTGCTACAAAAACCTGAAAACAAAAAGCTTGTTAAATTTGAAAAGCTGAAGATTAATGTAAAATCTGAATAAAATACGTTTTTAAATTATTTTTTGCATCTTTTTTGCATGAATTAAACAGCTTTTCAAATTTAATGTATTTTTTTTAGCCCATCTTAACCCCCCCGAAAATGTACCTTAATATGTTCTAATGCAAGTTTGTACTCTCTGTGGTCCAGGTGGATATGTGCCCGCCCCACTGACACCTCAACAAGGTACCGAACCTCTACCACACTCACAACACACTCAAATAAAACACAAAATCATTTAATATGAGCTCAGACTGATTTTACAGTGGATAGATGACCAGGTTTTGGTTCCAATTTTAATTGCATCTGTGGCACAAATGAAATTGTTTTGGTAGAAAACTTTTAGTGGAACATTTATATCAAACCACCCGTGAAGCACTGTTGAAATCTGGATTAAAATAAATGTTTAGGAGGAAAATTAAGTTGTAGAAACATTAATACCTCTAATAAAAAATGAGCATAATCATAGAAACTGTGTTATAATAGTTATATAATATATAATAGTATATAGTTGAGTCCAATGGATGAAAACTAAGCTAATTAGCTTAGCTTAGCTACTCATAAACATGGGTAGATTCCTATTATTATTTATATATATGGGGAAAAAAATGATGCATGGATAAAAGAAGACATTGAGAGTATATTAATTGTGAAAAAAAAGTGACATTTCTTTTTTACACCTCACCATCTATGACATTAAGGTTTAAAGCAACTTTCCTCTTTGAATTATTTATCTTGTTGCTTTGCAGCCAAAGCCGCCAAGTATGGTCCATTGCAGGGCTTCCTGGGAGCCGGAGGAGGAGCCTACAGAGGTGGAGCGCACAAATCATCAACAAATACATTCAATGCTTGACGCCACGTTGTGTGTCTGCAGGTGGAGCCGGGGGCTGCCAGGGAAAAGCCTGTGGAAGAAGAAGGAAGTAGAAACTCTCTTGAGATCTGGAGTGACCTCAAGTAACCATGGTGCTACTGCATGATCTAGAATGTACATTTTTTATAATCACCCATCAGAAATCTTGTAAAGTTTTTGTGTTGTGTGACTTCAGCGTCTGGTTTCGTACCAACCCACCGACAGAGAAAATTGGACTTTTCCAATGTGATTGTTGTTCAAACTAGTTCACTCTGAAGACACCTAATTCTGCTCCAGCGTGTGTGACGTGAAATCTGTGTGTGTGTGTTTGTGTGTGTGTGTGATGTGTCGTGTGCAACCATTCAGTCCAGTTTTACTCCTGGAAGCACAAAAATTGATCCAACGTAGGAGGAGCGGTTGACAGTGATATCTCTGCATCTGCTATTGTGAGTCTGCAGGAGTGTGAAGCAGCAGCGAGTGGGACTCCTGCCAACCACTGTGAGCTCAGTAGTTGCTATGCAGTTCAGCTTCTTCAGCATTTTTAATTTAGTCAAATGTGATTTATGAAGAGCAGAATCTGCTCTGAGGCTCGGAACAAAGCAGCATCATCACATCTCTAAAAACTTCCTCTGGCATGTTGTTTTTTTTTGTGAACGAGTGGAAGAGTTTTCTTACTTTTATAGTCAAACGCATTAACGTGTCATTACAAGATTATTCCCGCTTTTTTTTTTTTTGCACCATGCACCGACTCATAGCTTCGTTGTTATCAGCCATGTGTGAACGTAACTAGATCAAACATTTATTCACTGTCAACTTTGTGACACAAGTTTGGGCTTTCGTTGATTTTATGTGGAGGCACCAGCCTGCGTCGTTTTTTTTTCTTCATTTACTTGAGCTGCTTTTTGAAAAGCTTTATCGACCAAAGGTCCATGAGCGCTAAAATGACCCCAACTCCTCCTGTAAACCTGTACTGTATTTTGTACTCATCCGATGATGTCGCCCCGGCTCCACTTGGTGCTGTGTTAAGAGCTACAGAAGCCGATCCGGATCCAACTTTGTCTTAATGTGCCGTAATCTTTATTTAAAACTGTTTATACGGAGGAACAGTGGTGGTTTTGCACTTTTGATATACTTCCATGGCAAACATGTGACTTGCTATATCTTGGCATTTTATTTTGCTTTATTAAATTACTAAATAAAACATGTTAAAGAAGACCAGACTGGCAGCGTTTTTTTTTTCTAATAACGTTAAGTCTATTTTGTATTCTTCTAGCAGAACCTGGGTATTAAAACCAGAAGAAAAAAGGGGGTTCAGGGCCCCCAGGATTCTCCTCTTGTTGTTCCAGGTGGAAATAATAAGGCCATGCTGCCGTCCCCAGAGATCCACTGCAACACCATCTTCTACGTTTTCTGCTGCTTCCTGTCTTCTAAAATTGAACGTAAAACCAAAACTAACGACACAAAAAATGTGTTTAAATGAAAAAGAAATTGTACAAATCTACATACTTAACATTTTACTTTATTTTGTTAAAATATGACATCTTTAAAAACAGAAAAGTTAGGATCTCTAGGTGGAATCCTATGATGAATGAGCTGGTGTTTAAAATAAAAATAATAACATAAACACATCAACACTGCTGTCCTGCCCTCACTCCCGCCTTCCCGCCAGCCGCCTTCTGATTGGCTCCCCGGCTTCTTCCTCGTGCGCTCCGGCTCTTTGATTGGCTGGATGGTGGACTTGAACGCAGCGAGACCTCCTGCAGGAGGAGGACACACGTCCGCCTCAGGAGGGTCCGAACCGCACCAGCACTTTTCTCTCAAGCCCGGCTTGAGGAAGCCTGTCCCCGGTCATCTGTCGAGCAGAGGCGGAGCTCGGTGTCAGAGAGTGGATGAGGTTGATGCTGCTCTGCTGCTCCTGGAAGGACGAACGCATGGGTGAGGAGGAAGGTGAGGAGCAGGATCAGCGGAGGGTCTAAAATAACGAGTATATCATTTGTGTGAATCATGGATTTATACGTGTTGTATTCATTTAATTCAATGTTAAAATAAAGCAATGGCGACTCACTTCAGCCAATTAACATGTGCAAGTGAAGTGATTGCGCAATGTAAACATGGTGTTATTTTTAGATTGAACTTCCATCCCTTTATTCACACATAATGATATTTATTCAAGACGGTACCTATTGAAATATACATGTAAAACATGGGTTTAAAAAATAAAACAACGTTTTCTTTTTTACTGTGAAACTCCACTTTATAGAGGTTAGTGCTTCTGGTTCAGATCCAGGTTGAGACTACTCGGGGTACTCCGGTTTACACTGGTTAAATCACATTTCCCAGAGTACCTGGGATGATCTCCAGTTTCCCATAATCTTTATCTTTAGACTTAGATTGTATCATCTTGTTCTTTCTCTTTATGTTCTTGTTCTTATTTTATTTTAATTTATTTTTTATGAAAAATTACTGTATTTTCTGTGGCTATTGGAAAAAAAACAATTTAAGTATTAAGTTTTACCATACCTTAATACCTTTAATGTATTTTGAGGAAGTGTAAACGTAAATATTTTTACAATTGTTTTTTTGTCATCCCACCCTTGCTTTTAAACAAATGTTAATTTATGATATAACAAGGAATATTTGTATCTCATAATAAACATACTTTAATACATTACAGGGATCCTACTAGTTCTGACTAAACATGACCTTAGTGACCCTTTTTTAGTTGTTATTAATGTATTAGTTCCTTTGGTCTTAATTGTATATTATAATAAATAAAAATAAAAATAGTATGGAAGAAAAGAAAATGTTCTGGTATGCTGTAATAAATGGATAAACATTAGAGGCATCATGTTGGCTTCACTGTGAGTTGTGTAATAAAAATGTTCATAAATGTGTGACAAAAAAGAAGAACAAACATTATTTAAAGTGCATCATCTTTGGGACAGTGCTGTGAAATGAAACTCAGTTTAACTGCGGCACACAATACGATATCTTAGATCCGACAATATAGAATATACACTAAAAAAATAATAAGATTAGAAAAGAAATCAATATGTAGATTATAAATACATAATATCTTTCATTTTTCAATTCCCAGTGAAGTGACATTTTAGTTGAAATGATAATAAGAGTGTTAATATCTACTTTGGAGAAAAAATGTGTGTTCTTTGTCAAAAATCTGTTGATAACAGATAAAGGAATAAAAAAACGAAAAAAAAATTAAATGAAGCAACTAGTCATATATCATGAGCCCATAAGTAAGTGCAACTTTACAACTGCATCAAATGGTATTTTCAATGAGTAAGTCATTTTCACTGGCTCGTGATTGGTGCAACTGTTTTCCATTAGTGAGTTTTGTTAAGAAACTTCAGTCCAAGGACTCATTCTTCTGAAACAAATTTAGAAAATTACTGCGGCACTAAGTGCTCCTGTTAGCCTCTTCATTCTCCTTAATGAGGATTTACATCAGCATCTTCTAAAAGTTCTGTGCAGACTGATGTCTTCGCTCTAATAGCATCGATTTTATTTTGGGTTTCTAGTAATGCTCATTAGAGGAAACTTCACTTGATCTCTTCATTTTTAAAAATCCATCTCTGCTCTTTTAAAAAATAACACTGCAGCAACACTATGACATTTTGTTTGTTTATTGTGACCAAAGTGAATCCAATGTAGGGTCTATGAGAAGACATAAGGGTCAGCCTTGACTACATAAGTGCAACCATTATCGTTTTGCTGCTTCACTGCCTTATTTTGGACCCACACGACTGGAGTCCAAGCAGCTTTGACTATAGAAATTGGATCAACACAACACAATCCAGGAGGTCAAAAACCTTTTCAAAATTGGCTGTGTTTTAGGGGAAATTAAAGAAGTTAATTTATGGTTTTAGAACATTGAAAACATGTTGTAACCTTAAGACCGGGGGAGTAATTTTGTGGTGCCCACCAGATGTTTGGCTTAAAATACAATTCATGGTTATGTTTAAATATAGCTTATCAAAGTAAACAACTGTATTTAGAGGCTTCCAATAACTGTAAAATGATATACCAATGATGAATTTACTTTGTGAGTGTTTGATAAAGGACAAACACAGTGAAGATTTATTTAATCTCCAAGAATAGAAAATAAGGTCACAGACTCATACTTCCTGTTATGGACAGTTTGGTAAACATACATTTTGTTTGGCCCACAATTTAGTCAGTTTTGGCCCCTTGTGTGATTTAAATTGACCAGAACAGGGTAAATTGGGTATTTATGAGGTCAAAGGTCATGCAGAAATGAACAATTATATTATGCATTAATTCATGTCATTCATTATAAGTCCATACGTCTTACAATATGGTTTTTGATGTAATAGATTTAAATCAAAATAAAAGCATGTTTGGGAAAAAAATTACATCAGATATTAAAAAGTTATATGAAATACAATACAATAATATTTTTATATATTATATTTAGCTTGATTTTACACTTTTCGCCCATTTTATTCTTTGCCTGATGGCCCCTCACAACAGCAACTATATTAAATGTGGCCCCTGAGTAAATGTAACACAAGGAACATGAATAAGGGGTTTGAGTCTGGTCTTGAGAACCCAATTTATGTTACAGATTTACACCTAGAAAAACTATCCCAGGTTTTCTTCTGCGATCATACATCTTTGGTTACACCAGACAGAATTTTCCATATCTAACCGTTGTTTTCCAAAAGCAGGAGGCCGATTGCCTGTCTGTGCGGGCTGCAGACTCAGGATCTATGACGAGCAGTACCTGCAGGCCCTCAACAACGACTGGCACACCATCTGCTTCAGGTACGAACATCTTCAAAACTTCTTTAAATACGTGGCAACAAACTTTTTACTGTCCCCTACTTCAAAAATATTATCTTGGAAACATAGGAGGGAGTTTATATCTGTCATTGTTAAGTGCAGATGAAAGGTCAGTAAAGGTTCCGTCCTGCCTTAGCCAATAATGCTCCTCCATCTCCGAGGACCTCCCGGCGTCTCACCACCGCCTCCTGGTCCGAGCAGCTTCATCAGTGTCATGTCTCCATTCAGAGCGTCCACCCGAGCCTGTCGCTGTGGGCACAACTATCAGTGTTCATTAATGACTTCCCCCAGCAGGAAGTCCTATTAGTGTGTAACGTGAGGAGGGGATAAGTGCAAGTGTGTGTCGGGGATACAGGATTGCGACCAATCTCGGTGGGGAGCATCATTTTGAGCTTGGTGGCTAATGTGGGTCCATGTGACTGACACTCTATTGTGCATCTGTCCATCCTGGGGGAGAATCTTCTCGAGGTGGATCAGCTGTTTCCATTTTACTGGAGTCACTTCATTTGGATATTTAATGATTTAGAGAACATCAGTCAAACTCTATTTAATGTGGCCTGCCGTGTGGTTGGATAAAATTAATTAGTTCCATGTTCATGTTAATATTGCTACCTATGAAGAGGCTTGTTTTTAAGATAAGATAAGGAAGAGATATTATCTATGTCAACCGTTATAGCAGGACGTCCACTTAAAGCAAAATATGTCAAAGGATGTTTTTCAATGCGTTTGATGAAGATCATTGGTTTGGATTGCACCTCAATGAATGAAAAGACAATATCATGTTTGTATTTCCTGGTTAAAGACAGGTAAATATACTTATTTAATATATTACAGGGACTTAAATTGTTTAAATATTTTGGCTCCTTGTATCATTGAGTTATATGCAGAGGTTCAAACTAAGAAAAACTATTTTATGAAAATATGAAAATAAATAAATAAATGAGTCTTTTTTCTTTTTTTTATGGAAAAAACTACTTTATTGAAGAAATTTATATTAATAAACTACTGTATATACATCAGAATATTGAAGGATACTGCATATGTATTTCTGGACGCCAGAGACAACACAAGGGATAACAAATAACAAAGTAAAATACAAAGATCGGAGCCTTCTCTCTGATCTCATGAAATATTAAGAGCTACAAAAAGATGTTTCATTATTAATGTTCATTTATTCAAAACATTTTTTTTTACTAAGAGCACTTGTTTGTCAGTAAGTGTAGAGGAAGAGAAGCTATTAGCGTTCTAATAGACAAAAAGGTCTGACCCTGTAAAGAGTGTGTTAAATACACGAGCCGTTTGTTCTCCGGCGTTTTGTTTACTCTTAAGCAACTTTCAACATCACAATCCAAACTACTGGTTATTGCATTTTTTGTAGGATTCAAACATCTCCTCTAGTGCTGAACCTGCTGCAGTCTCTCTGCGGTAGAATGCAGTGAGGATCTGCCCCGAATAAAAGAACTTCAGCAGGACAGTTGGAGCTCACAGATCTCCCGGAGGAATGATTACAGCCCTGCGTTGTTAGCACTTCAGCAGAATGTGAGTTTGCTGAAGCTGCAGAACAAACATGGTTGATTTGGGGTTTTTTTCTTCAATAAAACCACGTCAGAATGTCAGCATTGTGATGAGATGAAGCTACTCCTGCAGCGTTGATGGAAATAGAATTTCCTGATAGTGTAGAAAAGCATTTCAAGGACAATATAAATTGTATTTTTCTACAACAAAAAAAATCCCTGCATCACTTAATGCAGTGAAGTCGAAATATAAAAGGTCTGCAGTGACTCAGCGGCTTCCTACCGGCAGAACTCTGCCCGGCAACACAAGCCGCATGACACAAATCTGAATGATGAGGATGAAATATCGGTCAGAAAACAGCAGTAGTAAATCATAATATTTCGAGGATTACGTCAGATAAGACACGTGTTAAAGTTTCAATGAGTACATATAGTTTTGTTTATACCTGCTATCCAAACATATCACTTGACAATAATGAGACCCATTCTGAAGTTACTCCATTCTGTCACAATTATATCCTATTTATACATACAGTTTCCATAGCAACATGTTTCACCAACAGTGGACGAACTGTTTTTTTATAACTAGTTTATTTTATAAGTCTAGTTGCAGTCGTCATAATAACGTTTATATCGATAAGTAAAAAGGAAAATCCATGCGCGTCAGAGTGTGATGAATATGCGTGTATATATCTATTGATCCGTGCTGTAGAAGTATGTCTAATGACGGCAGTAAGACAGACATCACATGCTAGTCTGAGACTGAGGTCAAACATGTGATGTCACTAGTTGACCTCAACTCTCAGAAGACATCAGGATGACAGGAAATAAAGAGGCTGCTGCTCTGAGAGCGGAAGTGGAGGAAGGGAGCGTCGAGCGGAGAGAGAGAGCCAGAGAACGTTGATGGTTGTGACAGCAGGGCGTGGAGGCTGGTACCGTCAGATCTGCTGACATGAGTCTGTGTCGAGGCAGGACCCAGAGTTCACCAGGGGATACCAGGGACATGTCATTGAACAAGATGAAGGACACAAAGTAAGTCACAAACCAGGCTCTTTTATTGTTCGCGTCACGATTTAAACTATTCCCTCCTTGTTTTCAAAAATAGGGAACGCTTAATACATTTGCATTCAACAGATAAAAGTAATTTTATTTCATATTTAATATTCATATTACTTGAAAAACGTTTAGAGATGTCAATGTGGTTGCATCAAACTTATAATTGAAGTATTTGATAAACACATGTTGATGATTTGTGGTTGTCTTTGTTGACTTTGTGAGAGTGTGGTGACAATATTGTATGATGGTTAATTATATTGTGATCTCTTCCTGAGAAATTGGTTTTAAGTTGTGTTGTTTTTGTCAAGGGAGGACTGATGATAATAGATTTTACTAATGCTGGTCATTGTGGTGAAAGTGCACATTTCTGAATCACATAAAACGTCACTCATGTTAAGGTTGAACACTTTTGTACTAGTGTTAATGATAGAAAATAAAAATAGTTCTCAATTATCTAGCGTATGTAGCAGTAGAATTGTGGTAGTAGTTGTAAAACTATTAATTGTGATGAAATAAAAACAGAAGTCACATTAAAGGTCAATGTAATTGTAGTCTCCAAGAGTCTTTATTGCTATTATACAGAATTAAAAATTACAAAATGTTGTCAAGACTTCTGTCAGTAAGAAGGTATTGTTCTGGTCTTAAAAAGAGTCGTTGTTTGTGGTTTATAATTTTAAGATGTTGTGTTGTGTAGCAGTAACTGTTATTGTTTGACACCGTGAAGACATTTTGGCCCCCAGTATGTTGTTATATCAGTAGTAAAAAAAATGTGTATGGTTGTTATCAGTCTTGTTTTTTTAATTTCATTTCTTCAGTTGAGGTCGCAAAACTTCCCACTCAGGGGGCGCAGCAGCTGATGACACCTGCAGAGGGCAGTCTAGAGTCTCCCTGACTGCCTGTCAAATTAATCCTCCCGCTGTCAAGTCATCGTCTATTCATTATGCACATATTTTATAATGAATTCTGGCTCAGAGATAGCCTTGCTACTCATGGTGCGGCATTTTAAAGGCCGACTACTTTGAAAACCCAACTCTCCTGACTACATGTTTCAAATGTTAAAGTCTTCCTCTCCAAGATGCAGTAAGTCCTTCATTATGATGATGTTTTCCGTGATGAAGTTTTTAAAGTTGTCCCCCGTCTGAAATCTCAGCGAACGAGAGGTTACGAGAGCGGAATCCATTATGACTTAATAATTGTCTTCACTCTTCCTCCAGCCAGTGGTCATCACTCCCCGCTTTGTTTATACAACAAGTCCCTCTGAGTTTGAAAACTTTGCGATTAATAACGCACAGTGACAGCAGAGTGGGTGTGGTTTGGGTGAATGAAATTTAATCTCCAGAAAGACAATTATTTCAATTAAAAGAGATGTTTTGTACAAACAGACACATACTGATGAGAAGAAACAGAGGTCCAAGACGTATTTAAGAGACTCTTGAATGAAAATAACAATAAGTTGCCCCTTAACTTATCAGCTTTTAACGCTATTTCTCCCTCCTCAAGTTTTTTACTGTTGCTACGACTCACAGGAGACTCAGACTCTTATCTAAATTGGTAAACAGGAGCTGCACTGTTCTGTGGATAACACTGAGCCAAACTCATCGTGTTTCCCAGAGACAATTTACCCCCCACACCCCCCGCAGTGGAACAAGTGAGAACGTTCCAGGCCGTCTAACTAACAGCTTAACGGTGACAAAAGAAACTGCTGCGAAGCCCATCGTCATCATCTGGTCCGAGCCGGTTCAGCAGCTCCAAAAGACAAAGATCTTCTGAGCCGGGACACCACGGTTAATAAACAACTTGCCTCCCACTTGTCAATACTAACTCATTAACTATATCACCTGGAAGGCTCTGTTTGTTTTGGCCGAGGTCACATTCTTATTGGAGGGAAGTCTTCCTGGTTGACAACCGTCCAATAGCAACAAAGCAGGGGTGTCAGCACAATGAGGTAATGCCTTTTTTTGTTAGGGGTGACATCACCACATTGGCATCTCTGTTGCCATGGTGAAAAAAAAGGGGGGGTGTAGGGAGAATTTGTTGAAAGAGGGGTGCACAAGGGGACATGTGGTTTAGAATGGTCAATTAATGTGATATATACAGCAATGTTTTTTATTTATTTACCTTTTTTTTAAAAATGACTTATCAAGCTTTATTTTAAACCGGTTATTTATTGTAATTTTGAGTCTTTTGAGCAAAGGGGAGGGAGTTTACCAAATGTTCTCCCAGATGCTTTGCATGAATATCATTTACATTCCCTTGAATGAGGCCCTCGGGTGTTGAGTGATGCTGAGCATGAAGTAGAAAAGACGTTTCATCACCATCACAGAAGGTAGTTTTGAGGTACAAATCAATGTTGAAGAGAAATGAATCTTGGGAAATACTGGAGGTGATTAGAGTAAGAAGTGGCTTTTGTTGTGGTTGCAATCTCTCAGGATGTCACAGGATTTTTTGCCAAAGGAGTCTTTGTATTGAGGTATTGATCAGGGGCAACACTTGCTGTTAATATTGAATGAGCCTCAGCGCCTCCTGTGTGAACGCTTGTCGTGAAAAGACATTAATCACATAATGGACTGGATGTTGGTGATGACTTGAAGGTCAATATCACAAGAGTCAGAAATACATATCAATCAATGGGAAAGCTTTTGAAGTGGGTGTCTGTCAGAAAGGGACACATCCCTCATCAATCTTCCCTCTGTCAGCGATCTTCTTCATTCAATCTTCACCATTGGTTTTTCTCGCTACATAAATAAACATACTGCTTTGTTTGTTGGCTCAGTTTCTTGACTTATTTTCATGAAAGAAAACTATTTAAATAACATGTGTCAACCAAATGTTGACACAGTATTGTGAGAAAAATATATCGTTATATATTCTAACACCTCTACCGACCAGTCCAATAATTTGCAACTAATAATAATGTTACCAAATAATTTTAATTTAATTTAACCTGAAACTTAACATGGTCCGTTTCCTTTAAATGTTGTTGCGCTATTATAATATAAATAAAATGTTTACATTGTTATTACTGTAAAATTATCTGGGAAATGTATCAAACTCAATTCGAAATTTGGCCTTCAAAGTTATTGTATGTGGCCTGGCACCACTGATTTATATAAACAATAAATTCAAGAAAAAACTAATGGTAAAGGAAAGAGAAAAAAAACAATGTCGATCTTGGATCTGTATATCAATGAAGTATCTGATAATAATAGTACAGAAAGAATGATGCGTCCTTGAGGTCGTCTCTGTAACAAATGATTTCTTTTACCAGTTTATCAGTTGTTACTAATAAATGTTTACGTTAGAATGTAATATTCCAATTGTTAAATCATGGATTCATATTTTAACCCACATGTATGTAGGTCATCGAACATGCATGGTTTGACCCTGAAGTCACATACCCCCCCATGTGTAATTTCAAGATGCCAAACTACCCTTTCTTTACTTGCACTCAAAGAAAAGTAGTGGAGTCTGGGGAGTATGCTGGATTTCTCTTGACCTCGAAAGCAAATTCAGGACTCTGACCCACATTTCGAAGGTCATTCCCTAAAGGTTTCGAGCAGCGTTTGAAGATGCTGTAGAGAATTACTAGCTCTGATCTCCCTGTTGTCTCCGGCGGCTGCTGTCTGGACTCTTTTCATCGTAGTTTAGCGTCTGAGCGTGTTGTGTATGATCCTCTTCTGCCTGATCAATTTGTACAATTAATCAAACCGTCATTTAATCCTTGCTTTACTTAATGCATGCGTGTGCTGGTGTGTGTCCACGTGTGTGTGTGAGACGGTGAGAGACTAAGCCTTTCATCTAGTCAAAATTCAGGCATCATAACTGAGCCTCTCTGAGACTTTGACTGTTATAATCCTCTTATATGTCTATGCAAATGCACACTTGTGCATCAAGGGAAAATTTCCATAAATGTTTGTGTAAAAACATGTTTCTAGGATCAGAGTTTACTTGTTTTCCCTTTCTTGTTTTTTTTTTGTCCTCAAGCTGGAAGTTTTCCCTCCGAGACTCTCTAACATATTCACTCCTATCTTTGCTATTCTGCCACCACTCCCTTCTTGACTCGGGCTAAAAGGCGGGTGTGTGCGTGTGCACGTGTGCTCCCCAGTTACGAGGGTCTCAGCAGGGGTCTGAAGGTGGTTTGCATGTGTGTTCGCTGCAGAGGCAGATATTGAGCGGCAGCGCCAGGATCGCTGAGTAGTTTCTGGTCTGATGATGCAGACGTCTTCTAAAAAGCCTTGACCCAGTTCCAGCCCCCCCACCCTTCTCTCTGCACCCCCCAAACATGCTGAATACTGAAGCAGATCTACTGCTGACATACTGGACTGCAGATGTGGTTTGGGTGTGTTTGTGTGCGTACACTCTATGGGATACATTTTTTCAGATTTAAGTTGATAAAATGTTTTGTTACAAAGCTCTTTTAGAAAAATATGATAGAATCAAAAAATAGGTAAATATAAATCTATTGGTTTTGTATCCATGCAACACATCCTTAATGTTAAATCTACCATCTTCATAAGAATTGAATAACAACTCCATCATATAAACTGGATTAGAAAATGCAAATGCATTACCAAAGAGTTAGCGGAGGACGTGGTGCTGAGTCCATATCCTACATTTCTACCAGGAGTAACTGAGTGAAGACAAGACACCAAAAATATAGAACAAATGCAAGAATTTGGCAATTTGTGGCAAACAAATACAATATATTACAATGTTTTGATTGAGATACGTACAAAGAACGATATATATAAAGTATTGTCTAAGTACTTGACTCAGGCAGTGCAGAATTTAGAGACAAGACTCTTGACAAAGTCGTTACTGCTTCCTTTTTGTTTAGAAACCAAAATATGTTCAAAGATCACCTTTAAAAGCTGCCAGGGTCTACTGTATCCTCTCGTCCCAGTCGCCGGGATCTCGCCGGATTCCATTGTACCTCCAGCTGCGGAGGACGTAATGACTGCTGCCATCTAGCGGACGGAAGTTTAATTGCTACACAAAAATGTATTAATGCTGTTTATATTTCCATGTTAATTGAAAATAAAATAATACGGTTCTTGTATTCGACACACACTTTATTGAAATATAAACCATAAAAGAACTTTGATGAAAATAAATTATGAAATAACTAAACTACTACAAACTAACTAAGTCCCATAATGCACTGCAACAGTTGATAATGTTACAAAAACAAAATGTCTTAATCAAATTTATTCATAAACGAAATATGATCAGTTACAGGAAATGGATTTGTCCAGTAATTTCATTACCCACCATATAAGTACCGGTAGCTCAAATCAATGTAGATTAAGTTGATATTGTGACCTTGTAAAGAGTTTAACGTTCGCCAAGGAATATAAATGGCGAATGTCACCGAGTCTTCTTAAAGAATTAAACTGATGTTGAAGGAAAATGAATATGATAGGAGTGTTTGATGAAGTTGGAGAAACAAAGATATCATTAATATATATTGGGCCTCCAAGACTAAAAAGAAAACATCAAACAATTTGTCAACTAAAGTTGATAATAATTGGCAAACAGATGCATCTGATACCCAGACATGTTTCAGGAGCAGATTTTTACAGGCCTGGGATGACACGAGATGAAAGGGAATCTCGGTGGGGGAGACGAGCACTTAGACAGAGAGATTTGGACAGATTACAAAAAAGATCACTTCTGCCTGAAAATGCTCATAATAATACTCTTTACTTACAAAGTGGGGCTTAACACATATTTCTGTCGGACACACACCGAGTCCAACAGAACATTTGCATGAGCGCAGTTTGAGAAATTTAAGATTTAAAAATGCAGCTCAAATTCTCATTTAGACATTTTCCCAATTCAGTACTAGATAAAAGGAGCTTTGTTCTTAAAATGAACATGAGTTGTCAACTGATGTATTTACACTTTAATTCATGAATAATTTTATAAACACACAATCAAATTGGTTTCGTTTTGTAGATACATTTTCATTTTCACTCGGACAGTTACTAGAATCCAAAATGTTCTAAGTACTAAAAAACATGGCTATTCAGCAACGATTCCAATTTTATTTGGTGGTTTTACACAATACACTTGGTGGCTGATATTCTGGTATTTGCCAGACAAACGGCACACAAATGTATAAATAGATACACAACATCAACCATTAAACGATCACCCATTTCAAATAAATAATAGATCGATACTTTCTCCATAGATTGTAAAACTTGATGTACTATTAAGAGGCAGAGAAGTTGCAGGATAAACTTCATATTAAATGCTACACTCATCTTCTAAAGGTCCTTCTTTTTCAACAGCATTAATGAATCCCTCACAACTAAACACGAGTTAAATCACCACTGAATATGTTTTTGTATGACTGTCTGACTTTGCCACAAATATTTTGGCGAGCACTTCAGTAGTGTTGTTGTTTGAGAACACTGTAATCATTATGTGTCTTCAGTGATCTCACTCTTTTTTTTCCCTTCCATCCTTCTACTGCGGCCTGTGGTCTTACTACAGAGCCTTTTCTATCACAGTGAAAACTGTAATTTTAAAACCTTTGCAGACTGTCATTATGTGTTTACTGAGCTCAGCACAGAATGTTCTGGACTTCGACATCCGTGCTTGGATACAAAACTGAAACTAGGATTAGAAAGTAAATTGATATGAGAAAAGCATCAGTTTTGAGGTTCTTTCTAATAAAATGACTCTAAATTTCTTATTTGTGTTTCCTTCTCCTAGGTGTTGTGAGTGCAGCACGTCACTGTCTCACTGGTACTATGAGAAAGATGGACGTCTTTTCTGCAAGAAGGACTACTGGGCCAAATATGGGGAGCTGTGCCACGGCTGCAACGACCCCATCACCACCGGCCTCATCATGGTGAGAAGAACAAAACATTAAAAATCTTCGACCGTTTGACACGAATTACATACTTAAATACTAAATTCTTAATGGTAAAGTAGGTCACTGGTGGACTTAGGTAGAAGAAGAAAATTGATCTCCTGAATCATCGGCCCTCTGACTGTCCAGGCTCCTCTCAAGCTGAAACCTGGTTAGCTGGAATCCTGAGTGCTTTCATTGCACATAAAACATCCTCCCGGGCTGATACTGCACCCAGGGTGTGTGTGTTTGGTGTGTGTCTGTGAGCATTTTATCAACCCTCTCACAGACAACTCACCCTATACATTATAATCTAAGTAATGAAACATAAAGCAAAGTCTGAAGTGGATCAATGGAGCACCAACTCATTTCCTCCTCCCCTAGTTCACTGCTGGTCGTAAGAAGCGAATACACATCGACCATCTCCATCTCACACCTAAAAGCACTTCTTATGATCGGCTAATCATTATTCAGTAAAGTTTGAAAGAGTGTTGATCAAAAATATGAATAAATAAACATATCTGAATACAAACATAGATTTTTACACTTTTATTTTCCATTTTGTTAATAAAATACATGAATAAAATATGCTACTGAATCACTATGATGTGAACTTAAAGGTTAAAACGCCTAAATGTATAATAGTTGTGTCATAGGCTTTTTGGAAAAACCCCTCACCTACATCTTTCCGTATCTCCTCCCACAGTTAGGAGGAACAAATGTGTCTCGGTGGAATCTTTGAGATGATTATTATTTTTGTCTTGTTATCATCCTGTTTGTGTGGGAAGGTGTTGACGCCGAGTCTGAGGTTATTAACGCCCCTTTTAATGTCTCTGATCTTTCTATAAAGCCGTCATGTCAGTGAGCCTTTGATATTGTTAAATGTTGAGCTTTTAGGTATTAAAATGAAGAAATATGGTACATTCTGCTGAGTTCCTCTTTTTATAGCATCACCTCCGTGTGGGTTGTTAAGTTTCAGTTTCCAAATTAGTGAAGTTGTTTAACCTCGCAGAGGTTTCTTAGGGAATTTTACTTTTCTTCTATATACTTCTCCTTTGTGTTGCCGTGGTTTCAAAACCAGCTCTTTTAACCGTTGATGAATCGTTCAATACCTGAATACTGTTGTTTACTCTTTGACACTTTTTTTTGTTCAAGCTAATTCTGACACTAAATCTAAACTAAACTATTGATAATTCAATACTAAACCTAATCATGCTCAGGCAGGATTTGTATGTAAAAAGTAGGTTTATAGGTTTTATAGTAGTTTCATGACTTGAGAATGTTTATAAATCCTTCCTGATATGTGAAGGTTGTTGATGACTAACTGTGACTTTAATGTGAATAGGGGTTAAACAGAATATAGAACTGTTTTCTCCCGCGCTGAAAAAACATCCACATTATAATCTTATTATTTTGTCATTCATAGTTTGTATTTTCCCACAGTTGATTGACCCAGTTACTCAGTGCCTCTTCACATTTTCACTCCACTGAGGAGAGTCATTCACACGTTGGTAGAGGCAGATCTGAGTGGACAATGATTAGATTTCAAACCTGCTCTTACTGTGTCTGGAACTGGAGAACAGTCTGGCTGTCTATTAATATCTGCCCAGTGAGATGGCCTTCAGTGGGAGGCTGGTAACCAGGGGAGGGGTTCTGAGGCATGTGGAACGGCAAGGACAGGGAGTGACGCAGCAGACTGTGCGTCAGGGCGGTAAAATAAAGGAGCAGAGATAAATATTGACATTCAAGAGTTTCACAAGAATGTTTCATTGCCTAGTTTACTATGGTTGTGATGCAACTGTTCGATGCAGAAAACCAGAATAATATAAAATGGGTCAAGATTAACCCATTACTAGGACATGACATTGTAATTGTTTACATAGTTATTTTTTAAATGTTGTGTTGCGACTGCAGTAACAGATTTTCTTTTCATTCATATTGAGGCATTATTTATTATTATTATTTTTATGTTTGCATTAGCCATCATAAGATACAGTATTTTCAGCACTGGGCTAACTTAATGTTGTTTAAGCATGATTGATATTCTCACATCTTTGACAACAGAGAAGTTATTCTGGAGAATTGTTAGATTAGAAGAAATATTATGATGATTTAGTATTTCATTGACAATGATTACTATTTTTGGGGCCAAGATGAAGTATTTTGTGATTATTAGTTAGTATTTTATGACCAAGATTTAGTTTTTTGTTGCCACAAATTTGTATTTTGTGGCCATTATTTTGTATTTTGTGGCCAAGGTTTAGTCATTTGTTGCCATGATTTAGTATTTCGTGGCCACGTTTTTTCTGGCTACGATTTAGTATTTTCTGGCCATGATTTGGTATATTTTTGCCAAGGTTTAGTATTTCTAGGCCACAATTACTATTTTGTGGCCAAGATTTAGTATTTTGTGGCCAAGATTTAGTATTTTGTGTTAAATAAGTACTATTTCGTGGCAAAGATTAAGTAGTTGTGGCCAGTAACTAGTATTTGTGACCAAACATTTGTATTTTGTCGCCATGATCTAGTACTTCTAGGCACGTATAACTATTTTGTGGCCAATATTTAGTATTTTGTGGACAAGATGTAGTATTTTGTGGTAAATAATTACTATTTTGTGGTGAAGATTAAACAGTTGTGGCCAGTAACTAGTATTTTCTGGCCACGGTTTACTATTTTCCGGCCATGATTTAGTATATTTTTGCCAAGGTTTAGTATTTCTAGGCCACAATTACTATTTTGTTGCCAAGATTTAGTATTTCATGGCCACAATTTCATCTTTTTTTTTTTAACCATTTCACATCTGTGGTTCTGTAAAATGATGCCCATTATAAATTAGACTAAATAATTGTACAAAACAAGGATAAAAATGTGTGTCATATACTACAAAACCTGGTGTCATTTCCCTTTTAAAATGAAACGTCTTAGAAAATATATTTTTTAAATATTTACATATAACCTGCCAAAAATAAACCCCTCTTACTATTGTCCTTGAGGAAATTTCGTGGAATACGAAAATTAAAATGAGATTTAAAATGAAAATAAAATGATCCGTTGACTGTGGGTCTCTACGGTATATAAAACGTAGCTCATAAACACTTATAAGGTGAAATAAAAACAATTTAGGTTGGAAATATAGTAGGCGATGGTGGGGGGGGGGGGCGGCACGTGCACACAAGTGGGCGGGTCTAAGCAGGAAGCGATGAGGTCATAGCAGAAGCGAGTGGAGGAGGAGGAGGAGGAGGAAGAGGAGGACGAGCGCTGACACGGATTCCGAGATGAGCTCAGCTGCAAAGGCGTGTTCGTCTCTCCTCTCGGACTGCTCTTGACCGCTGCTGTACTCTCGTGTCACACGCGGAAAAACCCGGCGTTATGCTCGGAGATGCCTGCTCCCGCTGACATGGTGGGTGACCTGTTCCTCTGGAGCTTCTGCTGCCTGCGGCTGTGGAGGAGAGACAAGAAGGTGAGCTGGTGCTGAGGCAGGGAGGCAGGGAGGCAGGGAGGCAGGGACGCCGGCCGGCGCAGGCGACGCGTCGCATCTTTAATCTGCTTTTACGTCGCGATGAGTTTTGAGCCAAAACTGGGTCAAAAATATCGCGTTATAGTGCTTTTTTTTTATTCAATGTTTGAGTGAGGATTACAAACTGATGATCGCACGCAGGGTATTTATAGGAGCTGCTCTCGCAGAGATAAGTCCTGATGTTTAAGTACATGAAGACTTGGTTTGTCAGTGGGTAGAGAAGAGAAGAGTGAGGCCTGTGTGGACGGTTACAGGGACAGAAGGGGGTTTCCCTCTGCGGCATCAATGTGGCCTTCTGTCCCATTGCTTCTGGAATTGTGTTTCTGCAGATGATCTCTGCTCCGGCTTTATGTCTCTCTTGTCGCTGCCATTTCATCCTGTTACACACACACACACACACACACACACATGCTGCACATCAATATGACTTTTATTTACACTTGTAAGGATTTTGGGGTTCGGTAGATACTGAGAAGCTCTCTGACACAAATTTAAAAATATGACCCAATTTTTGTGCTCTATGTTTTTACTGAGTTTACTAATACATAATACTAATATTATGCGTAAAATGTTTTGAAATGCATAAAAAGAGCAATTATTAAATTCATAATAAATAATGTAAAATTGATTTTCACGTGGATATAAAGTGTGAATGCTGTAAGATTGAAGCCAAAGCAGATATATATCGAAATCATGTTTTTTTACTGCCAGAAAAAGAAAGTAGGGTGTGATTTTAGAGTTAAAAATGAAACATTTTAATTTAATCTGTTGTTGTTTTTGAATTCGGTCAACAACCAGATGACACAGTTCAAGACACATTCTTGCTGTGATGAATAATACATTTAATACAACTTTTACTCATTTCTTGAGGACATTTTCTGTATACAATTTATCTTTCGGCAAACATTCTGACCCGTAGCATGTGTTGCTGGAGGCACTGAGGCAGTAGGAAAATCGAGCTGAAACTCATGTTCTCAAGCTGTTGACTGATAAGATGAGATCATTGTCATACGTTTACTCAGAGTTTTAAAAAAGCACATTTGTGTGAGACCAGTGATAATGTCATTAAACGCATGAGAAGTGATGCTTCTTGTTAAAACATAAGCATGTATGGAAGGATGTACGTCACACTTTTTGTATATTATATACATGCGAAGTCAAGTACATTTAAATCTAACCCTTAACTAAAACAGACTTTCTGCTGGTGACTGAGGGACACGAATGTCAGGCAAGATCAGCGAGAGTGGGCTCAGGCCATCGCTGACTTAAATCATTTAGTGTGATCTGACTTTTCATTCCCCTCAAGCTTGTCACAATGTGGTCATCTTCAAAAATATAAATAGATGTCGGCCATTTAATGTCAGAGAAAAAGCAGAACTGCTAGTTCTGAAAATGTATTTACAGGCATAGAGAAGAGGTCAATTCTTTAACAGCTTCTCTCTGTTAACTTTTGTCTGTTTACTGTACAAATCCAGACAGAACAAGATAATTGTGTTTTATATTTGGTCTTATGATCCCTAAAGACATGTGTAGACTCAGAGGGAGTTAAAATGAATTTGGTTTTAGGAAGAAAATAACTTTTCAGTTCTAAAACCACTATATCTTCATTTTAAGGTTAAGGTCATAGTGTTTTATCACCTGAATTCAATGTTTGATGTTTCTTAACATATTGTAAACGACAATAGATTTAAGAAGTATGTTAATAATGTTGAATTTGATGCTTCAAAAACGTAAAATATACGTTTTGTGAATATTCGCAAAGCCTAAGATTGTTGCAGTTAGAATAGTAAATATATTTGCGTAGCAAATTTAATATTTGTTTGTAGTATTTGAAGGGTCTCTCTGTTGACAACAACATAGTGTGTTTTGAGTATCAAAGTGACTAATAATCTGCAGTTTAATTAAATTTAATCTTCATATATAAACTTTGAAATAAACTGAACTGAAAGCTGCTAGGTGATATATTATAACTTATCAAGTCCAATGACTACAAAAAGTTAACCTTTTAATAAATTAAATTCCGGTCTATATTTCTGTGATCTCAGATGACCCTCTTCATCCACATGTTTCTGTGGTGTGTTGTGATGAGAAGAAGCCACGAGTCTTCTTAACCGGATAAAGTCACAACCTCAAGACTGGAGTGAGCTCATGCACTATAATTCAACGTGCAGCCTCTCGAGTCCAGAGGAGAAGTGCTTGTGTCTTGTGATTTAATGTCACACTCAGTCATGATTTGCACTTTTACAACACTTTATTTCTGCTTTTCTTGTTTACTTCCATGATCACACTGATAGGTGTTTTGTTTCTGGCGAAGCAATAACAACAGCTGCAGCCTGTCGGATGTGGTTTTATGTGTGTGTGTGTGTGTGTGTGTGGGTGTGTGTTTGCACATTTGTGTGCGGGGAATCATCCCTGGCAGGCAAATGTCCTCCAGAGTGTCAGGTTCTCCTGACTCGCACACGCCTTTCATCTCTGCCAGCTGTCGGCTCTTCCTGTCTTAATGCTTTTGTCCACACCCTCGTAACACACTTTCATTGAGGGGATCATTCAAGCTAGTGCAGAACTAACAACATTCTTCTTTTCCACCATATTTTTTACTTTGTATCAACCAAATGTTTCAAACTCGTGGCATTTTTATGTGGCCCTCCATTTGGTTGGATCATATCAAAGTAGATTAATGTTTATGTTGATATTGTGAATTATAAATACTGTTTATCAGCGTCTAAGATAAGATAAGTAGCATACAATTATCTATGTCAACAAATTTAGCAGGACTTCCATTAAGATTAAAACTGACGTTAAAGGAAAAGAAAGGGAGCGTTTGTTTAATACGAAGATAATTGGGAAAGATGTAGATAATCCGACTCATAATCCCAGTTAAAGACGGTTTAGTGAATATCCATATTTTTTCTTTGGCTCAGGAGTTGGATTTTTAAAGATTTTCGCGCCTTGTGTGATTGAGTTTAACTCCGCTGGTCCATATAATTTGATATCATTTGAAAATGTCTTCGATTGAAATGACAGAAGTAACAGTAGGTAACATGAGCCAAGGGAAGTGACGGATCTTTAAATTATTTGTGGATCCATATGGTAGTTTGGTACGAAACACTAAATTCAAATTTGAAAGTCAAATCAAACCCAAAAAGGTCATTTATTTCTGTTTTTTTTTCCCCCATTGTTTATGTTTGAGTTATTAACAGACAGAAAAATCACAAAATCTCCTTGGCAGAGTTAATAAAAGTAAGAACATGGGACAAATGGTTCTTAACCCTTGTGTTATCGCAGGGTCCCTGAGATAACACAATGCTGATAACCATTTGAGTTTGTGTTTCCTTCTCACTTTTATGGTCGTCAGGGATTCCTATGGGCCCCGTATTTTCATATAAAGTATAAAAATATATCATCTATTAGTGTAGCAGCATAGAGAGGTTTTTATTAGTGTTATTTTTCGATCCCCACGGTTTGATTTCAGTGCAGGTTGTGTTTTCACTTCTGTCACAGAAGGCAGTCTTCAAATAAGTGTTTTCTTTTTGTGTCACTATGCCACTGGAGAGCAACGTGACAGATCTAAACAGGGCAGATCAAAAAACCCTTTTGTAAACCAAAAATAGGTCACAATTTGTTTCGGATATCTTCTGTCATGAAGGAGTTTCCTCTGCTGTGGTTGGAGGCTGCCGCCCAAATGATTCGTCTTAGCTGGTGCAGCCACGCAGCTGTTTTTTTAAATGTATAGCGTTGATGTGGTCCAAGGGGGTGGTTCTGCTGCAGCCACATCCCTCTGGAGAGCGATTGATTGATCCATTTATCAGACCCCCCTCACACACACCCTCGTTCCATTTCATTTGCCAATGTGCATTCTGTTCCTGTTCAGGAGAAAGTGCTAGTTCCACTTTAATTTTCCATGAGGTTTATTTTTAAACACGACTTTCACATTCGTGGATGATCCACTTCCGTGTGCTCATTTCAGACGCTGTAGAAAGTAGAATGCCTCTTTTGATGATGAAAAATACATTGTTTTATTGTTTATTTAAGTCTTATCTCGTAACCTAATGCATAGATGTATTTAAACTACATAAGAACCTTTTGTCAACACCATAAATTACGGCAAATTAATGGTTAATGTTCTGCAATATACTGATGATTTGGTGGTATTTATCTTTTAATTAAACTAGATATCTGAGCGTATATTGACTTCTAAACATACAGTGTGTATATTGAAGCACCATTGTTCATCATATTCTAATATCATTTAAGCCATTTGGGTCAAAAGAAAGATGAGGAGGAAGAAAAAGAAATGTCCATACAAGTGTTATTGTACCATGATATTTTTTTATCATTTAAAAGGTATGTTTTTTTTGTATTTAAATATAAATCACAAAGAAAAGGACGTTCAACTACTCAAAAAGAACACATACAAAAATATCAATCAGAAAGAAATTCAGTTCAAAATTAAAAATCACTGATAAACGTTATTTAAAAGACATATTTACAAAATGAGGGCCAATAGTTTCCCACATTATTTTGTACCTAGTTAGATTCAGCATCACCATTAAATACACTTTTTTGTCCAGAGTCTTTGTTCTGTGGCCTCTTAAATTGATCATCTTTTGTTCAGCAGTTCTTTATGCGACGCGCTCCTCATTCCCGTGAATTAGACTTGCAGATCGTTCAGGGGCCCGCCGACAATATATTCTACCGCTCCAGACAGAAAGCAGGACGGCCAGCGATGTCTCTGGAGATGTGAAGGACCTTGCATGGGTTTACACTAAAGTGCTGAGTCTGGTCTTTGTTCATAAGTGGTTGTATTCAGGGGGGCTTGCATCGATTAAAGAAGGCGTGAGTGAGGGTCTAGCCTCTTCATTGATTTAAATAAAAAAGATCTACGTGTGTGGCCAGTGTCATGTTTACATGGAGAGTCGATCAGAGTCCAGAGCCGGAACTCCCATCATCACATCTGCCCTCCGGTTGGATTAGTTTATTGTTGCCGGCTCTGTTTTTCGGACACAACTCAATTTCCAATCTTGTTTGCAAAACTGCCGTGAGCTCCTGCAGAGATCTGGCACCAGTTAACTCGATCCGGCTGCGTTAGCCCGAGACCTCGCCCTACTTCTCTGACCGGCGCTCGCTGCCTCGTGCAGCTCCGTCGCATCAAACCCAATCACCGCAAACTCTCATTGACATCTAGTCCGACATATGCTGGTTCTCCAACGGTATGTTCAAGCGATGCTGATGGTTTTCTTTCCTCCGGGTCAGGTCGCTGGGGAACAAAAGTACCACCCGGAATGCTTCACCTGTTTGAACTGCAGGACGTTCATCGGAGATGGAGACACGTATGCTCTGGTGGAGAGATCGAAACTCTACTGGTGGGTCTGAACCTCAACTTGTTAAATGTATCTTTAAAGTAGTTTTTTTTATGTTTTTTGTAAATATTTTTATATTATAATACTTGCATTTTGAGGTTATCCTTGCTAGCTTGTTTGTTTTAACTTTGTATAGACCTGATCATATCTAAAAACATATTTTTATCCTTAAATAACCAGAATATAATATATATATAAGTCAAGTAATTGAGTGTATCATGATGCATCTCGTCCTCTCCTGCAGTGGCCACTGCTACTACCAGACGGTTGTTACTCCCGTGTCATTGCCGGACTCTCCGACCTCTAAAATCCCTCACACGGTGACATTGGTGTCCATTCCTGCCTCTGCTGAGGGGAACAACGGGCGAAGAGGAAGGGGGTTCTCCGTGGCCATCGACCAGCCGCTCAGCCCGACTTACGGTCTCAACCCTGACCACGGACGCACCGTCAGAGTCTCACAGTGAGTGACTTGTTTTTTATAATAAGATAATCATTTCTATCCTTCGATCATCTGAGTCTGTAAACACACAAGCGTCGCCCTGATCTTTGCTCTTCTGTGTGCAGGGTGGACGCTGACTGCATCAGTCCAGATGTGAAAAACTCAATACATGTTGGAGACAGGATCCTCGAGATCAATGGAACCCCCATTCACAACGTTCCTTTGGACGAGGTACACTACACAACTCTTTGTCTTACAGACACATTTAAATATATACGGATTAATTTATGGTCCAAGTCAAAATAAAACATTATTGAGAGTAACTGAACACTATAAATGTGAATTGTCGGATTATGTTCATAATCAAACTTCGTTCATCAATGAAATACATTAAAAATAAACACTTGCATCTTGGACTATGTAGTCGTTACGAATTAGATACGTTTTTTGGGCACCCTACATATTTAATCCCAAACACACAACAAAACACAAATGTGAAATAATAATAACATGAAATAAGGAGGTAGTTATTTTATCTACACAGCGCTTCAAGCGTCCTCTTGTGGGGAGTTGTAAGATTGCAAAAGTAAAAAACATTTTTATTTTAATGGAGTTTCATGTACTGAATTAATGCTAACACCTCAAAGGCAAACCTTGCCTAAATTTAAAGACCACATGACTCTTGATGAAATCATTACTGTTTTCATTTGCTTTATAACCAAAATATGCCCAAACATCAACTGATGGTCGACTGTATCCTCTCGTCCATAGTCATTACCGACATCTGGCAGGATTTCATTGTTCCTTTAGCTGCGTGATGACTGCTGCCATCTAGCGGCGGAAAATTCCAATGCAAATAATGGTCAAATGTAAATATATGTTAATATTTTAATCAGAAAATTAAAAATTGTAATGTTACTTTATTGGAATAAACACCTCAACAAATGTAATATGATTTGAAAGCAAACATGAAATTATAAAATTAAAAAATAATCCAAAAAAATCGATACATTGCTGTTCAATATTGAAGCTGTATAAAAAATCTATAGCAATTCTATATCCTTTCACTATTTTTCTGCTCTAAATCTGAATAAACAAAATCATCACTAAAATCTGATAATATGAAATGAAGACAATGACCTCTATGTGACCTTCCTCTCACCCCCTGCTGTCATCACCCACTTATGTTTCCAGATCGACCTTCTGATCCAGGAAACGAGTCGGCGGCTTCAGCTGACGATCGAGCACGACCCTCACAGTCAGCAGCACGAGGGGGTCTCCGCTGAGGTCGATGCCCCCGTGTTCTCCCCTCTGTCGGACGGCCCTTGCCCCGTCCTGCCCATCACCCAGCCCCCCATCACCGACCTCAGCGGCCTGCGCTCGCACATCATCACGTGAGTCATCATCTTCCTATCGTTACGACCTTTTGATGAGCTGAAACGGGTTCATAAAGATGAGCAGCATCCAGAGGGGTTTGTCCTGATGATGGTTTCTTCTCCAGTCGCAGCTGCAGCACCGACAAGTCTCCGTGCTCCAGCTCGGCGCTGTCGCCACTCTCCCATCAAAGCAAGGACGCCAATCGACCGGAGCCGCTCCGCGTCGTCTCCAATCGGGTGCATAGAATCTTCCGCCCGTCCGACCTCATTCACGGAGAGGTCTTGGGGAAGGGCTGCTTCGGACAGGCTATTAAGGTACGTCTGAGCGACCACACGCCATATTTGCAACGTTTACTATGTGGGGGTGTGTTACTTAGGATGACCGCTGGATGGCGACGTTGAGCCATGATCTCTTGAATAATAGCTTATGACTTTAAAAGAGCTTTTTTTCATCGAGTCTATTTTTTCAAACTAATGAAGATATTTATGAATACAATTTAATTAATTAATGAATTAATTCTAATTAAGAAACTATGTGAAAAAAGTTGTTATTTAACTGATATTTCCTAACCATTAATGCAGACTTTGCCTAATGATAAAAATCATATTTACAGTGTGAGTCATGGAATAACAAAGTTCTACTACAGCTTTCTCCTTTGTGCATTTTATCTGGTGTCTGATTGCCTTTAAAATGAGGCAGTAACTGTAAAATATAATATAATATAAAATTAAATTATATAATAAATATAATATAAGAGAGGACCACAACTTCATTTATGCTGTATGTCTTAATACATGCATATTTGACAATAAAAGAACTTGTCTTGACTTGACTTGACTTGAAATATGTTCTTTTCATATATGTATAATGTTTACGTATGTAAGTAAATTAATATGTTTAGGGTTTAGATATTTTTCTTAGTTGGTATTTTTAGATTCTTATAGTAAACATAAGGCTCTACACTTGATCCAAAGTTCACAGGCAAGGTCAAAAATCACACAGGTCTTTTTGATCCACCCATATTTGCGTTTTAATAACTGATGTTTCAAATCATGGTTGACCTTTTTGACCTTGTGTGTGATGCAGGTGACCCACCGGGAGACTGGGGAGGTGATGGTCATGAAGGAGCTCATTCGTTTTGATGACGACACTCAAAGAACCTTCCTGAAAGAGGTGAGACAAATGAAAGAACTTAAAGTGACCTTTAACAGTTCAAGGTACCACGACTAGGAAATGAAATAAATCTTGATTCGACACAAATGCTGATTAAACAAGGAAATGAAACGAGACTCAAACTGAAGTGTTCTCTGTCTCAGTCGAGGACCCGTGTCCCCAATTACTCAACACCAAGTGTTTGAAGTCGGCTGTTGACTTGTTACCGAAGCATTCGGAAAGCGCAGAATCATTTCCACATGGCTCTGTGTTTGAACGCTATGTGTGAGGCTCGGTTTATTATAAGCTCATAAGTAAATCACTTTGTAATTTTGTTTAGAAGGAAGCCGAGTGGAAAAAAAAATCCTGACCATAATGAGAGCGTTGGCTCTCTGGGTTTGTCGCCCTTCACTCGGCGTGATAGATCTTGGGGTGAGATTGAAGCACATTCTCGCACCAGATTTAACTGGAAGTGCAAACATTTTTTCAGTCACTGGTTTGTCTGGACTACTGTGGAGAAAAAACAAAGTTAAAGAAGCGCTGTGTTGGTTGTATAAGATGAAAATAAATTGAGATTTAGATTGATTTGAATGCAAATGGAAATCATAATTATTTCAGGGTTAAATGTGAACATTAAAATCATAATTTCTTTCACATCTTCTCTGGCCTTCCCTTCTTGTGAAGTTCACGTCTGACCAGGACAGAATCAATAATTCAATCAATGTGCGGTGAAATGTGATAAACCCCTGATGAGTCACTTGAAAAGCTGAGATATGTCCTCGGACGTTTAAAGTACTTGTCCCATTTATTTACCTTTTTGACTAGCTTTTGTATGGGACTGCAGTAATATTCTATATATGTTTCTTATTTACTTTATCAACTGTATCGGATTTATATTTTATATAATTTAGATTTTAAAATACAAATTAAATTATCAGATTTAAGATGGTCATTTCATCTTTCTTTTTTTTTCTTCTTTTTGTAGGTATTTTAATTTTATTTTCCTGATTTTTAAACTTTTGTCTTGAGGTTTATAGTATCGGGTAAAACGTTGAATAATGTCTACCACCAAAACTGAGTTTTTAGGTTCAAATATTTGTTTTTTTTCTGTTATTTATTAGATACTTTTTTATCCTGGATACATTTTATACGACCTGCGGCTACAATATTCAGGTGGATATTGATGTCCAGGTTCTAACAAGGCTTCTATCTTCAGGTGAAGGTCATGCGCTGCCTTGATCACCCCAATGTGTTGAAGTTCATCGGGGTCCTCTACAAAGATAAAAGACTCAACTTCATCACCGAATACATCAAAGGAGGAACCTTGAGGGAGATCATCAAGAAAATGGTGAGCGACTCGTCATCGATGATATTAATACGTTTGAACGTTTGATTGACTGTCAAGTTGTATCTTCATCATAAAGGACAGCAGTTATCCCTGGGACCAGCGGGTGGGTTTTGCCAAGGACATCGCTGCTGGAATGGTGAGTTCAAAGAAGTTTGTTTCTTTTATTTAGTGCTCTCTCTAGTGGTCGTGCTTCAATATTTTCCCTGCCAACTTTGTAAACAAGAGCGTGAATTCCTGCAGGATTAGACCGAGAGTTCCACTGTTATTCCTTTGATAGAAGCACAATGACGGATGTCATGTGTGACTAGGATTACAACATCAGCCACTTGAGTTCAAGACAAGGCTCGATTGTTTGAGCTCGGGCGGGTTTGGGTTGCCACTAATACATTGTGTTTCTTCTGTTTATTTTCATGATCCTGTGTCTTCCTGCCTGTCACCAGTCTTACCTGCATTCCATGAACATCATCCACCGGGACCTGAACTCACACAACTGTCTGGTTCGGGAGGTAAGAACTTCACGTGGATCAAGTGTTTTGTTTGTGGACTCAGCTGTGGATCACTCAGCCGAGGGGATCGGTCCAGACCCAAGAACAATATGAGCTTTGTTCAACATAAACTCACACGTTCATCGACGCCGGATCCTTATTCGAGCCGTGACTGACAGGAAAAGGAAATTAAAAAGCTGATTAAGCAGAATAAAAACATTCTCATGTGTTTGTAGGACAACACCGTGGTGGTTGCAGACTTCGGCCTCGCTCGTCTCATGATCGAGGACAAACAGGAGAAGCTGTCCCACAGCAAGTTGCCTGGACTGAAGAAGCCCGACCGCAGGAAGAGGTACACCGTGGTGGGAAACCCCTACTGGATGGCACCTGAGATGATCCACGGTATGATTCATCACACATGTCCTATTAATGCAGGGATGTCAAACTCACTCACACAAGGGGCCAAAATCTCCTAGCATTCAAAATGTATAATAACCTAACATGAATTATTCATATTGTTCTCTGTCTATCTTATTTTAAACAGTAACATCTTTAGGGGTGTGAGAAAATATCGATAGAAATACTTTTTTTTTCACTTTATGTAATCGATATTCAACAGCACTGTTAGGAAAAATGTTGACTTTTAAATAACTTTGTTTTTTTATTAATTAGAAAATTTACATTTAAAAATTCAAGTATTTATGCCCTTAATTCATTTTTGTGTTGCAATTAAACTTCCTGACGCTAGATGGCAGCAGTCGTTACGTCCTCCACAGCTTAAGGAGCAATACAATCATGCGAGATCCCGGTGATGACTAAGGACAAGAGGATACAGTCGACTTCAGCAGTTTTTAAAGCTGATGTTTTGACATATTTTTGTTTCAAAACAAATGAAAGCTGTTATGACTTTGTCAAGAGTCGTGTGGTCTGTCAGCCAATTCTTCACCCGAGTCAAGTACTCGTCAATACTACAAATATATCCTTGTTCCAACAGTATTAGAATATATGGCAATATATAGTATCGTATTGCCATATTGTTACAATCGCAAACCCCTAATCTTTATAGATCACCATATCAACATAGACATTAACCTACTATAAATTTGTCTGGCAGGCCAGATAAAATGACTTGATGGGCCAGATTTGGCCCCTTGGGCATGAGTTTGACACATATAATACTATCGATAAAAGTTCTCTAACTATGATTTTTTTAATGATGCAGGGAAGAGTTACGACGAGAGAGTGGACATCTTCTCCTTTGGCATCATGCTGTGCGAGGTGTGTTGGCTTCCTTCTCTGTGTTATGAGTTCAAACTTATTTGACTTTAAAGAAGAACATTTCATTTTTAACCTCCTGAACATTCAATATTTGGGCTGAACCATCAGCTCAGATTGAAGAAATTGTCTGTAATTATTTGTTATAATTATTCAGATAATTAATGATAATAATTTTAATGGTAATAAGATGAAAAAACATCTTTCAAGCAAGTAAATTAACCAAAAAGTTGCTTATAAATACAAGGGATAATGAATGGTTGAAGTAGGGTTTGATGGTTTGACACTCTTTAATTTAATTTCTCTCCTCAGATCATTGGAAGAGTCAACGCAGACCCAGATTATCTGCCCAGAGCGCTGGACTTTGGTCTGAATGTGTCTGGTTTCCTGGAGCATTACTGTCCCAGCGACTGTCCGCCCGCCTTCTTCCCCCTCGCCGCTGTGTGCTGCGACCTTGATGCAGAAAAACGGTATTTATTGTTTGAATTTCGTTGATAAATATGCAAGCTGTAATGATTTTAAAATGTATATATACAGATACATATTTACATATACATTTATAGTATATGTCTATTGCCGACCTGGGCAAAGTGTCGCCCGGGAGCCACATTTTATACAGTTGTAAGGGGCCGTCAAGCCAATAATTAGACAAAAACGATGGCATTATTCCACAACATTTTATAAAAAAGCTTAAAAAGCTACTCTTTTTAATTGAATTTATGTAAAATAAAATATGATAAAAATCACTTTTTAAAATATATTTCTTAAATTTACTTTCCAAAATAAATCCTCACAAAAAACAAATGAAAATAACATGTTATGATGTGAAAATTAATAATAAAAATAAATACAAAATAAAATTGGTAGTTATCAGACAGTTGCACATATGCAGTTAAAGGGGTCGCATGTGTCTGGCTTAGAATTCAATTAAATTCAATTCAATTCAATTTTATTTAAAGTGTCTTATCATAACAAAGTTATCTCAAGACACTATACAGTTGAAATAAGACTATAGTTGATTAAGGAAAAATAGATTCCAGCAATTCAACAAAGAGCAAGAAGCGAAACACTGTACAATGAGCTGTACAGTGAGCTATGGCGAGGTTGAACCCTTATAAACTTCTAGTTTTCAATCAAAGTTAAATATGATTTAAAAACATTTTCTTTTATTGCTGTTTTAAATGGTACACCTTAATGTGTTAATTGGTGTATACACATTTTTTAATTGTATTAAACTGCAAATAAAATGTAAGTGACTACATTATTATTATTCATTACTGTATTTCTGAATAATTACAAAAATATTTATCAATAATATTAATGTAGCTGCTCTCGTGAGTAACATCAGGTTCGTTCTGCAGCCCCGCGTTCACTAAGCTGGAGGAGTGGCTGGAGAACCTGAAGCTGCACTTAGACGAGGCTCTTCCGCTGGTGTCGGAGGTGGATCAGCTCCACAAGGACTTCTGGGAGAACAACAGCATGAAGCGCTCTGAGAACGGACTCCACGTCCACCCGGAGCAGCCGGAGTGAGCAGAAGCAGGAGATCATCTCTCAACAGTGCTTGATGCTGTCAACAGGGGGCGTGTTTGAGGACCAGGCATGCCTCAGATCAGTAGCTGGTTTTCGCTGATTTGAAGAGGATTCCTGTCGGTGCTCGTCTGCTCCTCCAGCAGAAGCAGAAGAGGTCTCGGAAACTCAGGTGGAAGATTTCAAAGTGCACATGTAGTGGAAGAAAAAGCCTGATCCTGCTGCACCTGAAGAAGAGGTTGACTTATGCAATCAGATGTTCTGTAGTCATAATCCACCTTCACGTCAACCATCGAGTCCATCAATTGGAGATTTAAAAAGAAATCCGGTCACAAACATGGCTCACTGAAGCCTCATCTTGTCTCTCCGTGTTTCCAGCTCGAGACGTACGTAGTGACGAGCGTGAAGCTGTAAATAATGCTGTCAGGTCAAATGCTGCTTCCTCACATCCCCTCGACCTTATTAGATGCCCCCCCCCCCCCCCTGTCGCCACGGTACCCACCGACAAAACACTTTTTCATTCTTTCTCGTGAAGAAAATCTGATGTAAATATTGTACAGACATATTTTCTAAACCACGACGCCATATTTTCATTGGCGAGTGTGACTGCAGACAGATGGATGGCGATGACTTTATTTATACTTCTAAATAGTAGAAGGGTTCAGGTATTTTGAAGGTCTTTGCTGTGTTTACTTGGAGTCGATCAACATATTTACATCTTTACCCATCTGGTCCAGCCCTTATGTTTGCCTCCCAAATGCTCTACCACGAGTCTCTGTTTCCATAAATCATGAGCGTGTTCAATGAATTAGAATACAGGGTTTTGCCTTCTAGCTAAGCTCAGTTTTGTTCATCTAAACCATTTACAGATCCAAAATCTATTTGTTAGCAAATAGTATCCTGGTGTGAACTTTGAATGAATGTTTTCACTGTTCGCCTCACTGTTCGTTTTAAATGTTTGCTGGAAATGCCACTGTACATATGTGTGTAAGCATATCTCTATATACAGTATATACGTGTATAATTGTCTTCTCTGGCATTTTGTCTTTGATATAGCACTCCTCGGAAATACTCCCTTCCCTTCCAGCACCTTCCACTGTCTGGTCTGAGTTTTTTGCTTCCACGAGCTGCATGATATACAAGCTAAGTCTGGTCTTCAGCTTCTCCACTCAGCAACTTTCTGCCTGTGATATTGTGATTTTTACAAAATTGAGAATGCAGAGAAAGAAAATGAGACATTTTTCTTTGATATTAAACCAGTGAGATCTTTTTTTAGTAAAGACGTACGTGCTTTTATTTGCACTATATGGCTGTTTTATGCCGTGTTTCTTTTTCACTCTTGGGCTACTTGTGATACAGATGTTTTTATTTCAGATTAGGTGGATGTTTGATTGACACTGAAAGGGCCTTTTTTTTTAAGATTATGCTTTTTTTGTTTTTTGTTCCTTTTGGACATATGGGCTTTAAACAGATGATTCTCATTTGTTGTTCAAAAGAAAATTTAAAATGATGATGACATGTATTTCTGTTGCTGCCTAGTGATTGGTCCTTGTGCTTAACAGCTTTTTTCTAACTGAAAAAAAAAATGTCTTACCTCAAAAACAGCACTTAAAAATTCATCTTTCCATCACACCTTTGGCTCAGGTTTGTGATCGTCTCTGGCTATATTAAAACGAAATCTTTAAAAAAAAGCACTCAAAAAAGCATGTTATCCATAAGCCAATGATCTCGGGAAGCTCTGGGTCTTCGTCACTGTGGGCTTCTCTGTTACTGTTTGGCTTCTCTGTCCGTCGCCCTCACCTGAGCCATGTCGAGCGGATGCTAGTGAGGATGCAAGAGTGGTGGATGAGAATGGTGCCGCAGCACTTCTTCACAAAGGATCAATACCTCTGATCAATGCTGTGCCTTTTTGTTGTAAGCTAGCCTTGCCAACGACTCCGAGTTCCTTCTCCAAATGTTTCCATGACTGCTAGCCTGATTCAAGTGTATCAAATACCACTGCTGATACCTGTCCTGTATCCTGTTTTTATTTTGTCTAGATATTCATGATTTCTATGCTTTTTATTTCCTCTTTGAACCTTTTTTTTTTTACACAAGCTGTGAAAACAATTCTGCACTTTAATCTCTAAAACATGTGGATTCTGAGGAGATGATATTTTGTTCTATTTTGTCACAGCTTTAAAATAAACTCTCCATTAAAATTGAAGTATCTTGTTTTATTTGTTGACTCTGAAGAACTCGCAACAATTCAATAAATGATTGAGCAAATGCTTCAAAATATGACATGTTATCTGGATATCAACAGAGGAAATAATCTCTATTAAAGATATAAAGCAATAATATTTGGTTACAACTGTTCACAGTATAGTTTGCTCTTTTGATCACTTGTCAAGTTGGATTCATAATAAATGAGGGAAAATATGGAAGTATAACAGTTCCATCAGCTTCAAATGTTAAAGCTGAAAATGTTTTAATTGAAAAGTTGTAATTGTTTTTAGGATAATAATAATTTCAATAATAATAGTGTTTTGAATAATACAATTCAATTATTTGTATTTTGACAGTTTGTATACATATAATTGAATAAATGTAATTGAATTTTAAAAATCCCAAACATTTTTTTTACACAAAGAGTGTGATATCCTTTTCGAAAAATTCAAAATTAAATGTTCTAAATTCAATATTTTTTAAATTCTCAACTTCATAATACAACTATACATAACTAAAAATGACTAAACTACGAGATCAAACTTTCAGCCAATCATGCATCACGTGATGGCTTAAAACCACTGGCACTACTATGCTATTTTTTTTATATAAATATTATATATATATTTTTTTTAATTCATTGGAATTTGAATATCAAACATTTGTTAAAAATGAATAATAATTTGGAAAATATTCACATTTTTAAATGTCATTCTTTAAGCAAAAACATTACAATATACACATTGGAAATTAAATTTAACTTTAAATACAGAAATTGTTGATTTAAATTATTGTAAAAACTAAAGTTAAATTAAACCATTTACTTTTCTGATGACACTGATATACCTTTTTCTTCACCACAGAGAATTGTTTTGTTTTTTACATTCCTAGAAATACTTTGCTTTTTTTATTAAGATGCTTCCACAGAAACGTATAGTAAAAAGTACAGGATAATAACTTAATTAAAACTATTTTTCGTGTCTTTATTTCATTTTTGAAGTCATGCTAACACTAACATTAGCATTAGCATGTTCTAGCATTAGCGGGATTTCTCTTCCGCACTTCTCGGTCGCAGGTGCACGTGACCCTCTCATCACCGCGACCACGTGCGATTGTTTTCATTCCGACACTGCAGCTGCTGGGCCGCTCGTGACGTCACCGGGCTGGCGGGAGGCTGCAGCTCCTCAGCTTCACATTCTCCACAGAGAGAGAGACGCGGAGGAAGACGGAGCCAGAACGGAGGAGGACTGGTCGGTCCGGTTCGAACGCTGCTCTTCACTGACGGCTCTACAACCGGCTGCTGCGGATTCGCGAGGCTCGAACTAAAACTTGTAAAAAAAAATGGAGCATTTTTCCAACAACCACCGACTGCGGGCGCAAATGTTCAACCACGGTGAGTCCCGACTCGTGTCGAGTGATGCCGGAGACTTCCATTATCGTCCTTTAAAAAACACTTAAAATACAGTATTATTCAAGCGTTTTTGTGTCGATGTTGTCGAAGTTGAAGCAGGACACTGGACGAGTAAAACATTTAAAGGTTTTCTCTTCAGTTATGTAAGACACAAAAGTGACTCTAAGCTGCAGTTGGACTCAGATCTGCTCCGGGATGCTGCGTGAAGGATTCTCTGATAAATCCTCTTGTTTCTGCTTCACCATATTATGTTGGCGCCTGATTTAAAATACAAAAATAACAACAATTCCATCAGTCAGCCTCTGAATATGAGTGAGGGTTGCTGTCTCAATGGTTCTGTTGGTGGTGCTCAGATAAGTCAACACAACTTGTCTCCTCTAGCAAACACCACATTCTCTTCAGCTCTACATGATGTTTTAGGATTGTTTTAACCACAGCTCACAAGACTCATCTGAAGACAGAGAGGGTTTTAAATCTAGAGTCTCGTGATAAGAAGAACTGAAGATTTAAAAAGAAGATTAGCAACATAGACAGTAGATGGTGTTGATGTAGGGTTAAACTTCTGTCCGTCTAACTTGAGAATTATGGCTAATGTAGACTAAATGTTATTTATTTAGAAGGAAAAACATCCTCACTCTGACACTGCGTGATAGGATATTGTTAATAAATGAAAAGATGAAGTGAAGGAATAGAGTGGAAGAATCTAAAAAGTACTTTCCCCCCACATCTGAATGTCAAGTCACATTAGTGCATGAAGATGAATGAGTCCACTTCTTCTCAGTTCTTTTGACTGCTTTATTATCAAAAGTTTTCCGAGGACAAATCCTTTGAAAGGTCTACCAAGTGAGGTTTGGGGCAGATGTACTTTTGGCTTATTGTGTACTAATGCTATCTTCTTAGTTTTTGAATAACCTTATCTTGCCCTTTAAAGTATATACTTTATTAAGTATTGTTTTGATTGTTTAAGCGCTTTGTGACCCTGGTCTGGAAAAGCACTATACAAATAAAAATTACTTACTGACTTACTTACTTAAATTGGTAGGCATCTGAAAGTCCAAGCTAACTCATTAATTCCCAACAAAATTGGAAATAAATACATAGGTGTACATGAAGATTAAGTGAATGTATTACAACATAAATGGACATTTTCTGGAATTTTTCCTGAGAATGTAATGGAAATTCTAATATTTGCAAACTGTTTCTTGATGAAATCCCAACAAGACATTTTGTAAATCTGATGAGAAGAGGAACAGCTGCTTGAAGCTTGAAGCAAAAAAAAAGGCAACATATTTATTCAATAAAAAAAAGATGATATACATGCTAAACTTTTGTCACTGGCACAGGGCCGTACGTGGACACACTGTGATGTGGATGGGTGGCAAAGTCAGCAGCAGCTTACATTCCTCAGGGAAAGCCTTGTGGAGAGATGTTTCCACCCTTGCCGCTGCTGAAAGCATCTCCGGTGTTGAACCTCGGCATGTAATCCAGGAGGGTGGAACCACTTAGAAATTAACAAGTTAAGCGTGTAACCGTACTACTGCCGCTCAGAGAGTCAACCTTGACCACTGCAACATGACGCGTCTCCCTCCAGACCGAGTCTTTAAAGATAGTCGCCGTTGTGGATGTTTTTTATGGGTCAGTTTGTTTGTTCTATAAACAGAAGGCGAGGATTGTATTTGGCTATTCCGCCGACGCGTCTTCCTTTTGTACATGCGGACGAAA
The DNA here is from genome assembly GCF_982586985.1 of Callionymus lyra. Taxonomy (NCBI): domain Eukaryota; kingdom Metazoa; phylum Chordata; class Actinopteri; order Syngnathiformes; family Callionymidae; genus Callionymus; species Callionymus lyra. Next base: position 23,273,942 of record NC_141824.1, read on the forward strand.
GCAAACTGATGCCAGCTGTTTCTGGAGAGCAGCACTAAGCAGCTCATATATTATATATCGTCAACATGTACCATTGCTTTAGCCCTGACCTGTCTTCCTTAGAGTTGTCGTACAGAGGTAAAGAACAGGCTTGGGAGTATAATCGACAAGACAATTGACCAGAACAGTGAAAAGATTAGTTGAATAATGAATTTGAGTTACAGCACTTTCATTTTTTAACAAACTGACTTGAATGGTTACAAAATATCACTCCCCGGGTTACCTGTTTGGAGCTCCAGCTCTAACTTGGAGCCATCTTGGAGTATTGACCAATATCAAAGCCCATTAAAGGGCGATGCAAAGCTAACATAGAACTGAGACTAGAGGGCAAGGAAGACATTGATTAGAAATTAAGGACATTTTAAAAAAGTATTTACGTATTGAGTGTATAAGTATTCTGTGTGATTCCTGATGAAAAATGCTCATCTATTTTAGTTTAGATTATCTAAATTTGTTTCAATATCTTGGATTTACCTTTTGGCTCAGCTTGTTTTTAACTAGGAACAGACTGAAAAAAGTGTCCTAATTAACGGAGTCTTCACCTTGTCAGTCTCTCTGACTTGTAAACAAGACCTCAAATACTCAGACTCATCCGCCCGAGGCATACATCTATCCTTAAGCATGAGGTCAAAGTTGTTCTTCTCGCATAAATGTTAACATAAACATTCTTTTAAGTGACCATCAATCATACTGAAAAAAAATCAGAATCACCTTTTAAAGTTATTAATGGGTCTGAACCGCACATTTAAATGGACATGACTCTCATCGTTGTTGTTTTTTTTCTTTCATGTCGTGGCTGCTGATTATTTTTCCTTCAATCTTGCATCTTCCTGCTCCAGATGATGAGGTAAGAAAGTCCACTTTTTCCTTTATCTTCTACTGATGCTGTGGCAATCCTGACGGCTGTTTTGATGCTTCAATATAACAAGTGATGAAGCGTCTCATTTCATCAGTTTTAAAACAAATAATCTCATAAATATGAAAGAAAGACTGTATAAAAGGATTCTGAGACTCCTGTGTTGTTCTCTGTATTATCTTGACCTTTTAAGTATATATATTTTATTGGGTATTGTTTTGATTGTTTAAGCGCTTTGTGACCCTGGTCTGGAAAAGTGCTCTACAAATATAAATGACTTACTAACTTACTTACAAATGGAATCTGAATAAAAGGTGTGCTAGACAGGTGTGTTCAAGAAGCCCAGATTTTCTTGTTCCACATGTTGTGAAATGTCAGTTGGCTTCTGGTTTGTCCTCTGCTTGACACAATCATGCTAAAGGTATTTTCTGTTACTTTAATGACATTGGGAGGCATGCCTCTCTCTTCAGAAGTCTTTATCGTGGATTCCAGACTTTAACCTTAAACGGCCTACAAGAGAGTTAATTTTCTACGAATATATTTGCCAGCTCTGATTGAAAGAATTGCGTTTGTTTACTATTGTGTTGCCTCTGGGTCACCTTGAGCCAGAAGCCGAAAACAAATGTGTTTGAGGTATCCCTTGTGTTGCCCCCAGGTCAAGGTGAACAGTGTCTTGCCCGGTCCTGGTTCTGCCCTAAGTGTATTACTTCAGTTGAGAATGTCACCAAAGCAAGAGCTGTGGTGGAAAACTCTACATGTTCTCTTGTCTTGAATATGGAAGTATGCTTCTCATATATTTGTTCTCTGTCACAAATGGTGTTGAAGGTAGCGTGGCCATTAAGGACAAGTTTAATTTTCGATTAATTGAATTCTTGGGTGGAGGGACAAACGGATGTTGAGGAAATATGGAGGCTTTGTAAAGCGCTAACTAAGAATATGAGGAAGGTTTTTATCCACGAGACGTACGTGAAACCATCACGAAACATCAGCCTTTCACTCCTGTCTTGGACCACATCCCTGCGCTCTGTTTGCATCAATCAGCTCGGCAGCTGTGTTTGCCTCGCCGGAGTGTGAATGTTTGTTTTCTATCTCTGGTAGCACTTTGCAGTCCGGTAGAAAAGAGGTGGAGCCATGTGGGTGTGACTCGACCTGGTTCCTTCCTCAGCAACATTCCAAGACTATGTGACAAAAGCTGCAGCATGTGCAGAACCAACTTTTTTTTTTTTCTTCAATTTTGCTGCCGGCATTTCTTCCCAAGTTGAAGCTGAATACCTGCTAAGCTGCTGTAAACAAAGTCTAGAACCAGTGCTAGTCAGTGATTCTGATTATAAAAACTGTCTCTTGTCTGAAGTCTTCCACTCAGTTGGATCTGACAGAACTGGTGCCCTTCCCAGCGCCTACACCCCGCGGCTGCAAACCACACTGGGTTCTGGGGTGTGGCAGGGCAAGAAAGTGGCTTGGGTTTCCTTTTGTTAGCTTTAAAACGCGACACAAGCTTACACATATGCACATACAGACACATGATGACGCCATTCCATCGCTGACAGTGGCAGCTTTGGGCCAGCAACCTTAGAAGTTGTCTCTCTTGGGCGAAACCCTTCACACACCATTTTAAAGTGATAGGTTTCATTGTGGCTTTTACTCGACCGTCCATTAGCTTCCTGTTGCCTTCAATTGCCGCCTGCCTTCATAGCAAAAGTGCACCGAGTCTATAATTGGACTTTATTAGCCCATTAGCTTGGCTGTTGCTGAAGTTGCTGAAGTTTTTCTCCACTTTCTGAAGCGGACGGTCTGTTTTTCTCATTTAGTATCAGTGCCAGTGTGTGTGCAGCATTGTGCTTTGTATTCCATCGTGCGCTGGAATGGTAGATATGTATCACCACTCCCTTCTACTAGTCTGTTGTTGCCCTGACATACAACTAATGTTAACGTGACAACAGTAGTAATTAAGACCAGGAAATGTCATTTAAAGGGTGTGTACTGGCTGGACATTTGTTTGTTGACAGACCATGTTTTGTTTCATTTAGCTTTGGCTCTTTATGTTGACATTAGACTCTGTTTATCCAAAATCACAAGTGAAAAGCGTTGATTACTTTGCTTTTTCCTTTTGAGATTCACGCTTTTGTCTTGTGTTCAATTGTTTTATTTCTCAATGTTTTTGTCCATAAGTTATAGCGAACGGGTGTAGTAACAAAGTCGTTTTTCTTAAAAATTCTTGTTTTTCAAAAGGAGACATATCACCAAAACGACTTTGCTTTTGATTATTAACTGTGAAAGTATTTTGCTGACTTTCCTTCAACTTTGAATTTGCTAATATAGTTACAAGTGTTACAACTGCAAGACTCTGCGGTTAGCGTCCCAATAAGCCCAATTTCCCATTGACATTTTTTTGGTATTGCCTTTTTACTGCACGTACATTTCTTTAAATTTAATCACAGAAATGTTATAATATATTTAAAATAATTTAAAGGACTTTGAGCAAGAGGGTATGAGGTTTTTTTTTCTTGGGTTAACTTTTTCATATCCTGGTAGAAGGCATGGTGATTTAGGTCATCTGAATTCCAATCAACTTCATAGCCTTTTATTCATTTATTAACTTGCCCTTTTGATGCTTTAGTCTTTCTCGCAGAGATAAATTCCACTAAATAAAAAAAAGAAAACTCCCTCACAATCTAAAAATAGTATTTGCTCAGTTCCCATGCCCCCAACATGTTTCTCAGATATAACAACTTCACTCACCCCCCCTCACGCTATGAAAAATGTCTCAAAGTGTTAAGTGAAGGTGTTCAAATCCACATATCAGTGCATGTATCGTTTTTAAATCTGTGTTCTTTGGATCTGTCCAGTCTTCAAATAGTCTACAACTCAAATGTTGATCTAGAGTGGAACTGGCTCTGCGGTGTGTAACAGGTCTTTTATTTGCATCATTTCTGTGGCTGGTTCCTTTTTTTAGCACGTTCACACAGTTATAGTTTCTGCAGTGTACATTCCTAACCTCTAACCTCCATGGGATAACTTTCACATTCCTGTAGTATTGAGGCCGGGAGGCATTTCAAGCAGTTTAATAAACATTTTGGGCAACATAAATCAGTCATTGATATTGTCAGGGGACCAAAGGACAAAAGAAATTACAGACGTGGCAGAGGAAGACTTTTGGTGGTGTTGAAGTAAAAGCACATGAACGGTATTTGTGCAAGAGGCCGTAGGGAACTCAAATTTGTGTCCTGTGGGTGTTTAAAAACGTAGTTCCTAATGAGTGTCGCATTCATTTCTTCGCACCTACGTTTTTCTGCGCATGTTTATTTTAGTAAAATCACCAATTGTTATGGTTATGACTTATTTTTGTACATTCAAAGTTAAACATATCTATTACACATTGCTCAAATCTATACATGATGAATCATCATCATCATAAATCATTGCAGCAACCAGTAGAACCTGATAGTGATCCACCCTAAAAGCACACCTTATCAAAGGTATTGTGCTTAATGGCACTATTAAAAAAGTAATTTTACCATGAGCATGATATATTAAAGAAATGTATGACTGTTAACCTTTTTTTTGTGAGTTATGTTTACCCACTTTAAACTCATTTATAAAATATACTAGACGAGTTAGTCGTAGTGTGTTACTTTTAATTCAAAAGCTGTTATTAAAACTGGCCTATCAGGTCCGTGTAGGAATTCTGAACTGGGAGGGCCAGTGGATATTTAAGCCTCTTAGTTAGATTAAAAAAAAACTCAAAAAGTTAAATAAGTTTGCCAAGTCTGTAAAAAAAAGTATCCAACTGTGCATGCAGGGAACAGTTCATTTCGGGCCCTGCAGGGAACACCATGTATAAAACATGTCTCCCTGAGTGCTCTGGGTGGAGACGATCCTGCTTCCAAAGTGAGTGGAAGTGCAAGTAATAATTCAATCATTTCAAAGTCAAAAACTTTCAAAAATCATTTTAAGCAAGCGTGTGAGTGGCAATGTATGCATTTGAAACTTCTCCATGTCTCAACATGTGTCAGTGTCAGTATTCAGGCTGTTGGATCCAAACTTACATGACCTTCTTTCTAAAGTCCTACTGAGCCGGAGGGAAATGCCAGACAATTTTAAAGGAAGAGCAGCAAAGATGTCGGAGATCTTCTTGAGGATACAAGATGCGTTAAAGGATGCTTACAGTCCCTAGAGACATCAATTGCCTGACTTCCGTTTTGTGGCAGGGAAAGAATGAAAGCCAAATGGTTGCATATCTGCAGGATCAGGGTGTTAAGTGTAAATAGGAAGGAGTGGATAAGTGGATATAATAGAGATGCACATTGACGTAGTCAGCAGTTTCTTTCATGGAATGAATCGTAATTTGATTTCTATTGTCTTGTCGTCAAGTACTTTGTTGTTTAGGTGAATAAAAGTGAATAAAGAAATTGAAGTTATTAAGGAGTTTGTTCGAATTGTTTTAGTGTTGCTTTTTGGTTAATGGACCCAAGCCTTTCTTGCAATGTCTAGTACAGTGAACAGCTGTTCAAAGGCTGTCAACCAGAGAACATACTTTTTTTTTCTAATTGTAAAAATCAAACTTCTTCAATGTCAGTTTTGTATGACAAGACCCTATGAATCATAGTAGTCATCGCTTACTACTGAATACTGAAACTTGTCTGTCCATGTGGACGTTATTGCTTTTTGTTGGAAATAGATTCAACTGACTCTTGATATGATGTTCAGATTTTAACGCCTCTTGTTTTCACTTCATCGAACTTGTACGTCTTCGAAAAGAAGTTTGGATATACCCTGGTGCATTACACCACACATTGTCTTAACTAGCTAACCTGCCAGGTAATTATGACCCTCTTCTTTTTGGGGGTCTTTGGAGTTTTGTAAATCAGTGATGCCCAACCCCCGGTCCGGGGGACCGCTACTGGTCCGTGAGGCATTTGAATATAATGCCCACATTAACCCGGTCGGCAGTGCAAAAAAGGTTAGGACCCCTGTTGTAAATGACTGAGCTTCTCAGATCAGAGGCGCCAGCGAAACCAGTTTTCTGTATCTCCCGATCTCTGGTCATGAGCCCAGAGGTTCATAAAGCTTTTTCTGATGACTTTGTAGTGTAAAAGGAGAACCGTACCCGTCCTTCGTCTACACTCATTAATTTTGCATCCTACTGTTACCGTATTTATAAACAAAGCCTCTGCACTTAATATAGGTCCTGGGTCCTGTCTTTTTCTGGTGAACTGAAGCTTCTCTAACGGAGGGTAAATTCTTTCTCAAAGTGGAAGAATGTGTTCTTGTCTACCACAGGAAGGAATGTAAGGAAAGATGTAGTGATAGTTTTCACACGTTAGCTTTGAACTCTTTAATTTTAGAGTTAACAGACAATGATGCTCTTGTACGTCACAAGATGTGAACCAAATGTAAGAAACCACTCGTCGGTTCATCCATAAATCAGGTTCCAGATATATGAAGAACTCTTTTTTAACTCCTCACACCATCAAAGGGAGCAGCTTACACAGATGAAATAGTCACTCAGCGTATACTTTCGTAAACCTGATACCACATCTGTTAAAACAGATGTGGTATCAGGTTTAAGAAAGAAGTGTGTGAGTCTATCAGATTTGGTTTAGCGATCAATAACGCTTGAGAAAACAGAAGGCACTGAGCGCATGAAGACAATATACAAGGAATTTTGCTGTTGGGTTTTCCAGGAAATAGTTTATTGGAAAAAAAATCAGAATCTCTAGACAACAGTGGAATACTGATAATGTTGACACACATACGCACGCACACTAGAAATGCATGTGCAATATTATGGTTCTTGGCTCAAACAAGGTTGTATTTATTCATAATCCTGACTTTGTTTACCATTTAATTCTGTATTTCTGCTGAGGCGGCCATAATCCTCACGGAGTCAATTGTATATATATAACAGCCTTTGCTGGTGTTGGATAATAAAGTACTATTGATCTATCTATTCTGTTGAACGTAGCTTTTTGTGTCTTTGTGAGCAGTCAGTTTCTTTTGAGATGAGGGTGGGACATTTAAACTAGATGGCATGCAACTCCTAGAGGATTTTTGTCTCTTTAAACCGAAGCTCCAAGAACTGAAATCAATACTTCACATCGAACTGTTGTTACCTTCACAAAGCTCAGTGTGTAAGATCAGTTACAAGTTATTAATGTCTTGTAAAGATGGTGCATATTTCAGTCTCTATGGTCACTTAAAAGATGATTTATTCAATCGTTCTTGTAGTTATTTTGCTAACATGGTGACTGACTGATGGACAGATAGACACCTAAGCTGTTCCTCTAGTCACAGTGAGACGTTCTGGTGTGGAATTTTTAAGAAACTAGCTCCTGACCAAAGGAGGGATGTTTTGAATTCTCCTTCAGTAAGAAAAAGGGGTCCTGAAAACACCACAACATGTGGGTCTCATTCTAGGATCAAAGAGCAGATATGTGGCCAGAGCTTCTCAATCCCCTGAGCTTGTTTCTCCTTTACCCCTCATATCTGCACTTTTATGTGCCCCTTCTTCAGAGGGTTTTCTCTCTTCTGGCTCTTCCTGTCTCAAGTATCCACAGGAGCTCCCCTCGCAGTGGCAAATCTCATTCCCCAGGCGTTACAGTTTCTCTCTTTGATATCCATATTAACTCTTCATGGTATGTTGACCTCAAAACCACATTTCAGGCTTAAATAAATATTCCAAAAATGATCAATCTGTATCTGACTTTTTAGAAAATATTTGATCATGAAGAATCAAATCCATTTCTTGACAAACCTGGTTTTGAGTTCTCGCCCCTTGTGGGTTTCCTTAACCACTCCTGTTTCCTCCCACAACACAAATAACAAGGGTTGAGCTTAATTGGTGACTGTAAATTGCCCAAAGGTGTGAGCCTCGTGCATGGTCCGTCTGGCATGCTGTGGGTGGACTGATGGTGAATGACAGTCCAGGTGGCTATAGTGTACTATGACTTTATAAAGTATATGATGAATATTTTTCTTTAAAAAGACAGTTTTTTTATAGGTAGGAAATGTCATGCTTGTTTACAGTGGCTCCTTGTGAGGTGGTTTTAATTACAGGTATGTACAGTATATCATCCTGTACTCGCACAATCTTCAAAGGTTAGTGAGGACATGCATTACTGCCTGGTTTTTACGACGCCAGCTCTACTATTTAAGCACCTAATGACTTCCTTATTTTCACCGTATTAAAGCCTTCAGTCTAGTGTTAAATCCCAGGTCATTGAGGAAAACAAAACGTATCCGGTCGTCTAAAGGTTATAACTGGGTTGCTCTGAGGAACCTTTCCAATCACACTGGTGGAGTTTAATTATTTTTAGTGACCTCTAGTAAAAGCTGTTACCAAGGAAGCGTTTACAGACAAAGACTGCTGGTAAACCTGTCCATTAAATGTCTGTTGGAGCATCTTTGTTGCTGGCGTCAAATGTTTGGTTCATTTCACCGTAGATCATTTTCTCAACTGTTATTTGAGGGAGTGTTATGATTCCTTTCTGCCACAGTTAAAGGCTAAGGCATGGGAGAATTCCTGAAATTTAATGGCGTACAGAAGCCCCTTGAGCACCGGTAGTCTCCTACCACAAAAAGGGCATTTTTAAAGTTCTTGGAACCCTTTTCCACTCCACCTGTTCTATGCTACCCCCTTAGACACACAGCTGCATACCTGTAATGTAAACAATAGAGAAGGACTGCCTTTCTCAAGTTATTAACAATTGAGTTTCTGAATCTATATCTATGTTAATTTGAAAGAGTTAAACAATATGAATGGACTCAAGCCCAGGGGCAAAATCCGCCCCCACTTATGTCATTTCTTTTTGGCCCACTAGGTCTTAAAATGCGATAATTGGGGGTAATTTAGTTTAATTATACTTAAATGCCATAACATTGACATAACCACATCAAAAAAGCTATATTTTAGCTTAACAAAGAAGGTGTATTGGATAAAATATAGGTTTGTACTGGTGGTGACAGAGGGAAATATTATACATTTCCTCCAGCTCCATACACGCTGTTAGATTTAACATTTGTTTAAACCTGATGTTGACACTGTGTGATGCACGACCAATCTTTGTTAACAATTACACACAATCAGTGTTAGAAAAGATACTTTAAAATGGTAGTTTGGTTACAGCTATTTGTTACCTATTGCGGTAGTAACTCAGTTACTTTAAGTAACTTGTTACTTTCAAGTAACTAGATACTAGGGAAAGTAACTTTTTGCTAGAGAGGGAGAAAATATAGATGATGTGATGAACAATTAAGAAAAGGGTAAGAACCATAAACTAAATAACCACAAAACACAAAAGTAACTTTCTTTTTTTAAATAATTGATCGGAGATAACCATTAAATAACAATGATTAAACTGAACAGCACTGTATATAAAACACAAAACATTTTAAGAAAAATACAAAACTCAAAGTTTAAAATAAATGACTTGAAGTGCAGTGAACTAATCAAGCACGTTAAACTTCACTTATCACTTCAACAACCGCATGTTTTGAACGGTGGTAGTAACGACTGTTTAAATCACAGTAGAGATATGTGTTACAGGTTTTTACAAAGTAATTAGTTACAGCAAAAGTAACATTGTTACTGTAACCTGTGACTTTAAACATCGCACATGACAAAAACAAAAGCTAATTTTGTAATATTTTATATATACATATTTTATAGCCTCACTATAATATGAGTTTATAGGAGCGTTAATTCAACTGCTTGTATAAAGCTAGCTCAGCGTTCTTTTTTTTCAGTTTTCTAGAGACAAAAGCACTATTTAACCTCACTGGCTGAAGAGGCTTAGTATTGCATAAGTGAGTTCCATGCACTGCTGCCCCTGGGACGGAGCCTGACCAGAACGTGTCCCTTCCCATCGGCAGCGTCACAGGGTCACTTTGGAGGGTCTAATGCTTCACAAGAACGAACTTGTGGCATGTATTTAAAAGATAAAATATAATGTTCTAAGTCAAGTTTAGGAGTCACTGTGGCAAAAGGCAATTTGAAAGCTTCCCTCTTTTATTTCCCAATCAGCACTTTAGTTAATGAAGAGCAGGAGCGAGACGAGGTCTGGGCTCAAACACATGCTGCTCACTGCGCCTGCTGGTGTCTGGGTTATTAATAGAGACGGCCTGAGAATTCACTTTTCTAGCTATTCAGGTTCCTGCTGCTAACTAGTGAGAGGAAACAGTCCTGTGAACTCATTGTTGTTGCTGTCAATACTGAATAAGAGAATATATGTCATGATACTTGAAATGCATGATGGGATATTTTAAAGTTTCCGCTGTTAACATTCATTTATCCTTGAATTTAACTGTTTCTAATGTGTCTTACAGGTTTGGTTGTGGTCCTAAATTCTCAACAATCTACTGTAATTATGTTGTTTCAAGATGTTAACTGGATTTTTTTATGCTTCACAAATAATGCATTCAAGTGTAAGCATTATTAGACACAATGCAAATGTCATTAAACTCTGTGAACCACCGTTGTCTGCCTTTTTAGAAGCTAATTTTGGTTTTCCAAACAGCCTTAGTAACAAGTCTGTTGGCCACATGCTGCTGCTGCAGTGATATTCCTTTTTATTTCTCTTGAATGTGTGGTTTCTTTACAGTAGTGTTGTGGCTGCCAGGATTATTGTTTTGCACTGCAGACCAGACGATGACAGCCGTGTCAGCAACATCTGTATAGGGTTTCTTTTAATACCAACATCTGGTAGATGCATTTTGAGATGGATTTTACTGCCGCCATATTTAAGGTTAAAAATAGGAGATTAATGAGTGGAGTCTGGAGCTAGGCTAATGATTTTTGCTTCTCCTGGGATTACAACCTAAATAAAAGACTGACGAATAGTTACGAAACTGTTGGAGCGATGCATATATCTTCATGACCTGCTTGATCATTGCAATATTATAACGTGTCATGTTGTCCTTTAGGTCATTTCTATTTGATTAATTCTTGTGGTTGTCCTTCACCCACATCCTTCTCTCCACATCACTGTCACTTGCCACTGTGGCCTCATTTCTGCTGCCGGCCAGAGCCCATCATACATTCAGATGAGACCTCTGGGGAGACCTTCATAACACACAAGTATGTTTTTTATGATATATAGGGTCAGATATGACGAAAAAGAAACCTCATCCTTTAAAAAAAAAAACTTTAATCAACTTTGCATATAGATGGTCATCATCAAGAGTCATTTTAATGATAAAGTCTGGTTTGAAAAACACTTAATACTTGTTAAGTAAGAAAAATGGGTTTGTTTTATATTAAGTTACATATTTGTCCTACACAATAGACCTAAAATACATTCCAGTTGTAAATCTGCTTAACTCCTACATGAGGACAATTATGAATCAAAATCATTTTGTTTTATTCACTGTTAGAGGAGATTGAAATAGGTATTTGAGTTCTGACAGTGTATTTCTAGGAAATCAGTTATTCAGGGTGTCGTGTCTGGCGAGACGTCTCAATGTTGACGGTCAAACATCACGTAAGGGCTCTATTTTTCCTATTTTTAAGGGCTGCTGGTTAAAACGTGTGTTTGATTTCCAGCCGTCCAACTATGTCCTTTTCTTAAACTTGGCTTTGAGAAATTCAAAATATGGCTTTCAAACATGCATAATGATGAGCACTTGCTGCAAACTGCCACACGACCGTACAGTATAAAATGTAACCTTTAATTTTCTTAAACATCTGTCTGTATTATGAGAAAACTTTATTTTACAAAAACTGTATTTTTGTCACCAGCAAACATTTTTTTTAGCATTGTATCTTCAAAAGACTGACTTATGTTTAAGGAAAATACTAAAAATAAATGTTGTTTTTAATCCAGTGAATGTATTTTGATCATATTCATGATCTAGACTCTCTGAAGTAAAACTACCACAAACGCTGCCTTGATCTTTTTTAATGATCCCTAACATCCATGGACATACTTTTGGTCGAACACATTTAAATTAAATGTAATTGCATGTTAAGTCTCTCCTTATGTTTACCTCAAATAATGCTGATAACTAAAACGTTTGTTGTATTCATCTATTCTTGAGACTCTTGGAATCTTATTTTGTGGCTGTTTTTGTTTTCCTACTGACCACATCATCACCACTCTGTCTCACCGTTATAGTAGATCGTCCCCACCCCTCGTCCAATGTTGCTCCGGTTTTTTTGCAGTCTCACCATCAGGCTCCGGATGCAGCATGACTGCTTCGTCACTCTTAATGTCTGTCTGTGAGACTGTGCCAGAGGTGTAAAAAAGGTTTTGTCATCATCAACCTGGGGCAGCTGGCAGTCAACGTTCCCTCTGTGAGTCTCAAGATATCAGCTCTATGGTGAGTGTCGCACCAGAGATCGGACTAGCTTACTACACGGATTGTTGTGAAAACAGCTGATCCTCCTCAGACCCGTCGAGCGCAGGAAAAACGTGTGTAGGCTTTATTGAGGGTGAAGGTCAGAGGGATGTTTCCAGATGTGCAAACTACAGAGCAGCTGGTGGACTGACAGTGGTGGTTGAATTTAGTGAACATAAGCTGCCATATGTCTGAGCTGTGGAATATTCGGTTTAATGTGTGTTTGGGCTTTCCTGGATTAGAAGCAACAGACGCGAAGGAATTGTGTCAAGTCTGATCCAGACTGTCAATAATCTACTGACGTCATTTTTAATATAATTAGAGATGACGAGTTTATAAAAAATGTAAATCATTAAAAAAAAAAAAATTGCACATGGGGTCGAGGAAAGGGGTGCAGTACAGATGTGAGTGAAGCGGGCTTTAGTGTTGAATCCTAAAAAACTTGCACAGTAGTTTCTGCTTCAGTAGTTTGTATGAGATGAAAGTCAACAACATATGCAGACTTTTGTGTGTGTTTGTGCTGCCTTCATGAGACACAAAAACAATAAAACTGATTATGTTGAAAAGTTTTTGGCAGCTAAAAACAATTTAAATGTTAAACAAAATATATATTCTTTAAAGGACAACTAATGTGTTGATTTAAGTGTGTTTTAAATAGATCTTGGCCTTCTATTGTATCATCAGTATGTCTGTTTGTACAAAACTTTCTTTTCATTGAAATATTTACACTAGAAAATGTGCTCAAGTCCTTCCCACTGAAAACACTTTTCTGGATATTTAATCTTGTTTACCACAACCACTATGCTGTGGTTGGTCAAACATTGAGGTTCGTCAGCAAGCTTCATCTGTCCTAGAAGTCTCCTTCTCCAAGGGACTCGTTGTATAAACAAAGTGGGCGTGATTAAATAGACAATTATTACATCATAATGGACTGCACTCTCGTAACCTCTCAGTCACTGAGATTACTGACGGGAGAGACATTTATAAAGTAATAACTTCATAACATGGTCATGATGAGAGACTTAATGCATCTTGGAGAGGAAGATTAAACATTTGAAACATGTCGGGAGAGTTGGGTTTTCACATTAGTTGACCTTAAAATATTTGTAATTTTTCTTGATCTATTGGAGAATATTTCTTGACTCTTTTTCTCAAAATGAAAATGCATACTATATATATATATATATATATATACATTTAATTGTGAATTACAAACTTAAATATACATAAAATAAAATGATATATGCTCAAATAACATATTTAGCTCATTATTATAATGAATGTTGCACAATACTACTTAGATTCGTACTTTTTGCCCCACAAAAGGGAATTAAATCTTTGCTTTAGTTTTCTTCAAAACAGCAAATTGTATTACTTTTAATTTGTGAACTTTGTGTCCTGTTTTTATTTGCAATTAATGTTTCCCTCTATTAATTTAACTATCTAAGTAAAGCCACATTTCATGTTCAGAAAGTTTTGTTGATGTCTGGGTACAACGTGTGGTCTAGCCCTGCTCATTAAAACACCAGTGAAAACATATTACATTAAAAGAAAGTCAGTTAACAATTGAACTGAAAGATAGTATCTTCCCCCCCCTGCGGTTCCGACTGTGGTTTCATAGTCTCCTGATAACAAATCTGAGAATAATTGTCCCACTTGAAGTTTGTTTTGACTTAATTGGCACCTTTTGCCAAACAGGAAGTGTGGTCCAGACGTTAATGTCATTTGTTTTATTGGATCAGCCCAGGGCACAATGCAAACACTGTTCCTGAGATCTGTTCTCAGGTTTGACCTCAGACCTGTTGTGATAAGACAGCGCAGCAGCCAAACATCACATCAGGTTTGAAATCTGGAAAAGCAGACAAAGGACCACACAAAAACCTCACTGTGAGTGTGGGAAAAATGCTGGTTACCCTGCAAATGTTGGCCTGGTATGTCTGATACACTTGTTTCCTCCCATCATCATAGGTACTACATGTTATCAATGTTTCCTGAGAATTTTGTTCAAATTCATTTAGAACATTTTGAGTTATTTGGATAGCAAACTGGTTATAGATACAACCTCTTTCGATGGGATCTAAAAGAAAAGAATATGGTTAGATTTTTGTTGCTGCTTCTAGGAAGTGTTCCATACACGGACTGTAGCTTGTGCTATACCAGTGGAACAGAAGGGACGCCACTGGAGGTCTGGATGTAATCCATAATTTAGAGAACATGCACATACAAAAAACCCTCTGTACTGTACATCTTGAGAGTAAACAATGAAATGCTTATTCTAGTCTCAGAAGAACATTTCAAAGCATAACTATAGCTTCTCATTCCCGTAAATCACTGGAGTCATTGTTGTTCCACAGTTTAAGATGGAAATCAAAGTGAGAAAAGCCTTAAATTCTCTACAACAGGAATTGCTCTGAGTCAGATAAAGAGACTTGATTGTATAGAACGGGAAGAGAGGGAAGTGTAATTCCAAAAGATTCAAAGTATGCTTGCTACTGTGTAACAATATTTATGTTCCTGCAGTGGTGGTGAGACACAGCCGGGGTTCATTGTTTCCACTCAGTTTCTGGAAAGATATTGTGCTGGTTTATTCTCAGTCGTCAGGTGAAAGCTGGTTGCTGTCGAATATGTTTTTCTATTTAAACCATACGTTCTAGCTTTGAAATTAGGATTCACGTCATGTTTATTGTTGCGCGGATAAATGTATTTTAATACATTTCAGGAAATTTTAGGTCATTGCTATGAATAATTTTATATTAAAAGAAATGTGTTGAATCATCAAATGAAGCGACTTGGCAAAGGTCTGTGGTCTACTAGTGTGTTTCTAGTTTTTGAATACCATTTATCACTAATCCCCTTAATTTCATCGTAGTCAGCATTAGGCTTGTTGCCTCTAAATAGTATTCAGTATAGCTTCATAACTAATGTTTATTCGAAGAAGAATATTTTAAACTTTTTTCCCCCTCACATTTTTTCTACACACACTTTTTTTTTTACACATTTACACACATTTTCATTTATTTACTAGTATATCAGACATTTGATATTGTTGATATTTTCCTTAAACGGTCCTCTTTGTTTAAAGTAATTTTTTAACAACTTTATTTCCTTTTTATGCTTTTAGGAAGACCATATTGTCAATATAAAGAGGGGAAACTACAATTGTTTGTATGACTGCATGCCCATCAAAAATTCAAAACAAGGTAACTACCATTGGTTTATAACTAAGACTGATTATCTAATATATGTTGCATATTTTACGTCTTATTTATTGGGACCTACTTTTTATGTGCAGCAGGGGGCAGTGGAGTGATCACTATTGTTTTTGTTTATAACTGCCAGGTCTCTTAGTCGCATCATAAAGATCCTCTTGTGTCATTGCTCAATGGATTTATTTTCCAAAGCATTATCAGAATCAGAATCAGAAACGTTTATTGCCAGTGTAATAAACATAAAAGATGTTGTTTTTTTGGGTGGCAGAACAAATAATTAAATATAACACAAGCAGTAGAAAAACAAACGCAAGCACCAAGGCAGCCGTTATTGTTCTATAGAAGTGAAATAATCACCTTCAAGATAAAGGCCAGCCACATGAGATTACCATCGCCCTCCAAAAGCTTTTGCTTGAGTTTACAGGAAACGACATTATGCGCTACTGCACAACTGTCACACACACAGAGGATTTAGAGATTAACTCGCTGTAGGTTTTACAGCACCAGCGATGTAATGTTAGATGAAACTCTGGCCAGTTGGTGTTCAAACAACTGAAGATTTCGAGATTGAGATTGTGTTTCTTCAACTCCTTTTCCAGCTGCCCAGAATAAAATGCACAAAATCAAATTAAAACTCGCTATAAATCTGACGCTAAATCTCGTCTTGCTCAGATCAGTGGATTATTTATGTGAGCTAAAAATGATGATGCGGTATTTTGGTAAAATATCTGCTCTGTGGTGGTTAAGATGATGATGAAGATGGATCATTTCTTCCTCCCTCGCTTCTGTGGCTGAAGATTCTATCTTTTATGAATCATCTCAAGTTCAGTGGACCTCTTGGGACCAAATTTCAATTCATGTGTGACCTCATGAAGTTCCACAATCTTCAGGTGTCACAGTGGAGAACGTTCTCTTTCACATGACCCTCAGTCGTATTTCTGTAATGGCAGCGGAATGTTACGCGTCATTTCGGTCACAGTGGGTATTGTTCATCTGCATTAGACCAAAATTGTAATGGGCTTTAGAGGAAAAAACACAGAAGTCACGCATAGCAGAGAATTATTGAACCACTTCAGTCAAGCTCCAAATCCAAGGTGATTAGATAATCTAATCCTAATAGCATGAGAAATATCAAAGATCTGTTGAGGTTAATGCCTGGAATTATGTTCCTTTGTTTATGTGTGTGTACGTTTGTGTGTGTGCTTGTGTGGAAGCTAGGAGTTTGTATTGGCAAGAATCTGGTAGAATACCTATCATGATTTAGGGGAAATCATACAATATACCGCTATATATTGTGATTCTGTAGGAACAAGGCTTTATTGGAATTACTTCCCAAGTACTTGACTCTGGTGTTTCAGAATGTACGTCCAATGATGTCCAAACATCAGCTTTAAAACCTGCTGCATCCTCTTGTCCTCAGTCAGTCAAGTCATCGTCAGGATCTTGTGGGATTACATGTATATTGTAAATAGAACATTTAATTATTTAATTAAATATGACTTTTAAATATAGACCATAAAAAAACTATGATAACAAATCTTTCCCAATTTTTGTTTTGCACAAAGCAACGTGTAGGAGGACCTTTATATACAGTACTGTGTTGGCGCTGCTGCTAATGTCAATATCAATGTCAAGAAATGTAAATTCTTTACGTTAGACCAGCAAAAAAAAAAGCAGGAATTGTAGGATAAGTGCTGTTTTCTTTCGCCTGCTTGTGCAGAGTTCTGGTCACGGGTGAGTTTGTCTGAGCTGCGGAGCAGTCGGGTTTGTGGTGAAAAGTGCTATTTCTGTCTGTTCTTCCTCAGCTCCGAGCCAGCGTCACACAGAGTCTTGCTGAAACAATCCAAACAATCACAGCATTGACACAGAGAGCGCACATGTCTCTCATCACCACCTGCTACTGGCCTCGCCACAAGGGGAAGCCTCACTGATATTCAGCCAGTGGCGTCACATTTGAACGGGGGGTAAACAAACACTGTTGCTGATGCTAGGCCTGTAAACAGATGCTCAGAACCAGTGTGTGTTCGCACTGTGAAGAAAAACAAAAAGCAACACTCTCCTTCGGAGAGTACAGTCAAATGAGTAGTTGTAGCATTTATTGATCACAACTCTTCCTTTAAAGTCCACATTCCTAATGGTTGAGAAGCAGTTACTGTATAGCAACATAATGAGTTGGTTCAGATTTCAGTTCCCATGTCGTACAAATAGCTTTTTTAAGGGGTTGTGGGGGGAAGTAATAAGTCATCAGCTGTCACTGAAGTGTTCACTGGCGTCACCGTGATCCAAGAGTGAAATCAGCATAGAGGCGGGTTCAGGTTTAACAGACTTTTATTTCCATTGTTCCTCAGGTTCTTTGTACAATAAAGCCTTTATCCATATGATATTATCCTGGGTTTTCTTAGAGGACTTAAATAAAAGCTGCCATATGTAAAAATATCATCATTTGGAGAATTACTTCTCGATCAATTACTTCTTATCAAAGTAACAAGTTAGGATGACTTTTGTTGTTCTCCTTGAAACACACATTAAACAGAAATTGTTGTCCACACTCCATTGAGGAATATGACCCACGCCCTCTAATGGTGATTTCCCTACATTACAACAGGTTTAGTGAAAACTATGATGTCAGCAAAAGACTTCTAAAGCAGGTACCGAATTTAAAAGTTCCTTAATAAGTCTACATATGTACACAAGTAGTTTCATATGCCATTGAAAATGATACACTGCAAATAAGAAGAACATATTATTATCCTGGTAATAAGCCATATGTCAACAAACAATGACACTTTGTCAAAACGTTTTTCACTTTAATTGTATTTGTATATTTTTACATGTTGTGTTTACAAGTTGGATAGATGTTACAAATGTGTGTTACGAGTCTTCTAAAGTTTAAGACCTTTCTGGTGACTAAAGCAACAACATGGTGCCTCACTTTTATTTAACAAGTAATTCTTCGTACAGATAACGTAACAGTAACGACAATATTAAATTTTTTCCTCCGTTTGTATTGTACACATTAATAGTTTGACTGGTAAAAATATGTGAGTTTTAACTATAAATAAATAATTATAGCAGACTTGTTTGTTATGTTACCGTCTCTTACCCACCAGTTCTCTCTACACACTCTTGGTATCCCAGGTCTGAGTTTTATTTCTAACTTCAGCAGCTCTGTGAGGGATCACGGCTCTAATTGGTGGCCCCGTTGTTAGCAAACGGCCCTCCAGAGGATCGGAGAGGTCAGTCCAGGCAATTAAAGATTGAAATAGTTCACCTCAGATTGAATCCTCTGAGAGGTAGAGCTTCATAAATTAAAATCAGTGAGAAGAATTAAAAATAAAACGGATAAACGAATGATCTAAAGCGGTGTTATGAAAGATATGTTGTTGAAAAATGTGTTCTGATGTGTCCTGCACCGAGGAATTGATTTCTTTTTGACCCGTCAGTCACATGTTGGAGTAATTGTATTGATTAACATGAGTGACACACAACGGACAAACCCATGTGTTGTGCAATTCTATCCTTCCTGGATCATTTACATGCTCAATTTGAAATGTGCTCTATTAAATGTTAACATCATGGAGAAGGAAACTTTTGAAATGGCTGGAGAGAGTGTTCATGGTGTTGTATGTCTGCATGTGTGTGTGTTGTGTGGTTCATTTCAGTACCTCTGACGGTATAAATGAAGGGAATAGTCATGGTTTGTCATCACTGGAGACATTAATGAACTTGAGAGAATAGTTTTGTTTTTCTGGAGTTGTGTTTGAAGCTTTCACTCTGATCAGAGAAGTGTTGCTCATGAGTGAGTGAGTGAGTGAGTGAGTGAGTGAGTGTGTGTGTGTGTGTGTGTGTGTGTGTGTGTGTGTGTGTGTGTGTGTGTGTGTGTGTGTGTGTGTGTGTGTGTGTGTGTGTGTGTGTGTGTGTGTGTGTGTGTGTGTGTGTGTGTGTGTGTGTGTGTGTGTGTGTGTGTGTGTGTGTGTGTGTGTGTGTGTGTGTGTGTGTGTGTGTGTGTGTGTGTGTGTGTGTGTGTGTGTGTGTGTGTGTGTGTGTGTGTGTGTGTGTGTGTGTGTGTGTGTGTGTGTGTGTGCGCTGATGCAAACCGTTCTGGTGTGTCACTCGTCGATGCTGCTGATCAGTTTCCCGAGGGGTTGTGCAGCTCAATTCCACTGAAGGACGTTGTGTCCTGTTACGGAAGCGTATAAAGGTCTCTGGTCCAGTTCTGGGCTTCCTGTGGTCTGCTGCAGCGGGCATGTGGAGGAGTCCACGCTTTCAGAGGAAGACTCTTCTTGACTCTCTGGTTCACGGTACCACAGGTGAGGTTCGTGGCGGTAGAATGATTGTTCTTAGCTTCGCCTTGCATGAGGTCGGCGGTTAGGAGGCGGATTTGTAGAGTTTACCTTCAGAGGTCGTTACAGTTATTATTGATAATTGATCAACAATTTTACTTGTTGTTTGTACTTTATCATAAAGTGTGCTATTGTGTTTTTTTTAGTGTAGGAGTGACTTGGGTTTAGAGTAAGCATGTTTCTTTATATGGGTCACAGGACAAACCATTGCTCATTGATCTCCATGTTTGTAGCACAGGAAAGCAGGTCAATGTTTGTCTCTGTGAAACCATCAATTTCCTCTCCGGGCTTCGTGTTCATGACATTTTTTTTTCTGGTTCATATCATTTTATACGCCTTGACGTCGTTAATATCGTTTCTTTTTTGTCATTTTTGCATTATTTAACTTATTTTCTCTATTTTGTCTATTTTTCCATCCTAAACATTGTGTTGTTGGACTTTCGTGTGCCTCCCCCCTGTGTGCCCCCCTCGCAAAATTGCCCCCCACCATCCTCTGTTCTGGTTGGAGATCGCAGCGTGCAGTGTAGCCCCAGTCGCAATGGAAGAGAGTGACCACGAGGCCCACTCTTCATCGGAGGAGCCGGACTCTGGTCCTCCCTCTCCTCCTCCTCCTCTACACAGAGACCATAGTACTGAGCAGGTACTGGTGTCATGACCCCCCCGTCCCCGGACCTAAGCTAGCGACTTATTTATGATCTTAATGAAGTTAAAAATATATTTTTACTGCATTATTGATCTCTTGCTCATGGGCTGCTGAGCTTATGTGGAGCAAAAAATATATACCATAGTTTTATGCCTTTTAATTATTAAAAAAGCATAACTGTGTTATAGGTGTCATAAAAACATAATTTGAACTTTCAATATGACTAGATGTAGATGAAAAAATTATTTTAAGCACTAGTAGTAGGATTTGAGTGAGCAGTAGAAACTAGAATCCTGCCTTTGTCATTTGACATCAGAAGTGTTGAGGTTCATCTCATCCTCCACCTCTTGTCCTCCCTCGTGTTCCTCCTGCTGCACCTCTCTAGCTCTCAAGCCACTCGGACGACTCAGAGGTGGAGAACATAATGCAGGACCCTCACCCTGGAGGGCACCACCAGCACCACCATCACCACCAGAGTCACCCAGATGCTCACGAGGCAGACTTGGAGGCCGAGAGCGAAGACCGCCCACTTACTCCATCACATTTGAGACCCCCCGTGGCGGGGAGCGCTCAGTCGGATTCAGGTTCTGACATGAGTCTGCCGCAGAGCAGGAGTGTGGACTTTGATTTATCCAACATCGGGTCCAGACCAAAGAGCCCGTGGGGCAGATTTGACCCGTACGACGATTACGAGGTAACGATGGTGCCGGGAAGAGTGTCTGAACTGGGTCGTGTTGTTGAGATCTTGCTGGAACACAGTTCAGTCTGGTTGAGTTCTGAATTCTACGCAGATGAAAGAGGGGGTCAATTAATCTGGGAGAGTTTTCTCTTTGCTCCGACCAGTAACACTCACCTCAAGTAAATCAGTCGTGTTGTTTTTCATTCATTGTAGGACCAGGACAAAGAATACGTTGGATTCGCGACTCTGCCAAACCAGGTTCACCGCAAGTCTGTCAAGAAGGGATTCGACTTCACCTTAATGGTGGCAGGTAAATCTCCTGGTGTCCATCGGGGTCTTCTACCGTCGTGTATCCGATTACACGCTGCGAGATCTCGTTCTACCGCAGTTGCACTATATAACCACTAAAGGGTTCGGTCTCCACTCAAACACCTCATACTCTCATTGCAAATGATCACCCCTAAAAATACTATACAGTGTTTATCACAGGGGTGACGTTCCAGTAACACCCACAATAAAGGGAAATCTGCGAAATAGCTTTACTTTATTTATTTTGTAGTTTATGGACATTTAAAACCCTGTCTAACTATTAACTTTAACATACAAATAAAAGTGTTGTTCTTGTTGTATCTTTTAACAATCGTTCTTAAAAGCTTGCTGTCAAAAAAACTTTATTGACACAACTTTTAATTGACACTTCCGGGCTCCCACATCACATGACCAAAACACACGCACCCCATTGGTCACAGAGAAATGAAGGAAGAAGAGGAGGGGGTGAAAATGGTTATTGATTTTTCTAAATGGTTATGTTTTGTCATCCGTGTATAACCCTGCTCTACTCACTTCCTGCGGTGGTTCAATCATAACCATTAATTTCTCACTTTAATAATATAGGAAGAATCTTATTGCATCGTCTGTCTCTGTCGACAGGTGAGTCCGGCTTGGGAAAGTCCACTCTGGTCAACAGTCTCTTCCTCACAGATCTCTACAAAGATCGAAAACTACTCAACGCCGAAGGTGTGGACTTTTAAACTACTTTTATTCTGGCAGTGTTATTTTGTCCTGTGAAAAAAAAACAATTAACTTGAGTCCTGGATAAATGGTTCAGCCCAGCAGCAACTATTTAGCAAAGACATTAAATACTTTTTCTATTTATAAGAAACACAGCTGCTTTAAATTCTCAGGGTAAAATGGGAATTGTTTAAAGTATATATACGGGTTATCTAAAAAAACTAACTCTTGGAGGAATATGCCTCCAAATTATTATATAAAATTGTGTGTTTAGTGCAGTGAGTGTCTTGTACTTAAAAAAAAAAGAATTTATATATCAACCTTTTAAAAGCATTAATAATCTGATGTTGACACTTGTTTCTTGACAAAAAGGTTTGAATTTTTTATATTTGTATTATCCTTGAAACACCATTCAGAAGAAGAAGAATTCATGTTTCCGCATAACGAGGGTGAAAATTCAGTCAACACACAGAGCTCAAGTGATGAGTTCACTGAGAGGGAGTGAGAAAACAAGCTGTGTTGAAGAGTACATTTTCTTTATTAAATATAGAGAATAATTTTCAGGTCTGGTGGTTGATTTATATGCATAGATCCATATGTATGAAGTGTTTTAAAACAAAGTTTCTCCATTTAATGAGTTTTCATACAGTTTAACTGCTGGATGTTTAAATGTGTTATTAGTCAATGCATGTTCTAAGGCATTTAAATATATTATTAAAAGAGAAATAAGGTGCATACAATTTTAGTTTAAGGATTTGGCTGTAGCCGACCTATTTTTCACATTGTTGTTTTGTTTTCTTTAAGTGAAAATGGTTAATATAGTTACAAGTCTGTCACTCCCCAGAGATTTGAACCCTCAACCTTCTACACAAGCTCATCAGTATTTAGTGTTTAATTTGCCATTACCAACAACAACACTAACACCTGAGCTTCTCTCTCCCCAGAGCGAATCACTCAGACCGTAGAGATCACCAAGCACACGGTGGACATCGAGGAGAAGGGAGTCAAACTCAAGCTCACCATCGTGGACACGCCGGGCTTCGGCGACGCCGTGAACAACTTTGAATGGTAGACGAACAACTTGATTCGCTAATTCAAGTCACGTGACTCACAGCAGCTTCTCCGTCTCAGCTGGAAGTCTGTCGCCGACTACATCGACCAGCAGTTCGAGCAGTACTTCAGAGATGAGAGCGGTCTGAATCGAAAGAACATCCAAGACAACCGCGTCCACTGCTGCCTCTACTTCATCTCGCCCTTCGGACACGGGTACGACGAACGCAGAACACTCTGCTTCTTCTGTCTGTCCTGAACTGAATCATTTAGATCATAATTACTGCCGCGCCACGTTCCACCTGATGAATAGTTCATGCAGCCTTTGAATGTGTTCTCAGATGTCTGCAGGTGACACTGATGCTGAGTTATTTTGAAAACACACGTTAGACACGCAGCTAGTGGTGAAGTGTCGCCCCCTATTGACAAGATATAATAGTACATAAACTTGAAGAAAAATGTTGGAAAATCGTAAGAAAAAATGTATTAATTTTCTATAGTCGGTGTTGTTAAAAACAAAAATTACTTTAATGAAAAAATGTTTTATCAGATAACATTATGAGGTGAAGATATTAATCAAGTTCCTGGTGCAGCTTCTGTAGCTTTTCTGTTTCAACTTGATGGAAATTGTTGCTAGTTTTGAACACGTATGAAGCGTTATGGCAACTCATCGTATCCTTTACTAGATAGAGTTTTTACAGACTCTTCGTCTAACTATCTCAGGATACTCAAAGCTGTCTGAATCAAGCTTTTGTGTTGAACCTACGACCAAGTCCTTCTCAGATACCAGATGCCAGATACCATTGACCACCTTCAGATCTTGTCACCATGACTCGGTCAGACATGAATCTACTTTAACTTGTCATTAAGAACGTTTTATGTCGATGCAGTCTTCGGCCTCTGGACGTGGAGTTCATGAAAGCTCTGCACGAGAAGGTCAACATCGTTCCTGTCCTGGCCAAAGCCGACACGCTGACACCCACTGAGGTGAAAAAGAAGAAAATCAAGGTGAGTTGTGATCTTGTTCATCTTAGCATCAAATACAAATTTGTAAAACTGGTCCTGGTCGCCCCCCTTAAGATCAGAGAAGAGATCGAGCAGTACGGTATCAAGATTTATCAGTTCCCTGACTGTGACTCTGATGAAGATGAAGATTTTAAGCAGCAGGATCATGAGCTGAAGGTAACTCTGACACCTTTGAGTTTTTAATACTAACAAAAAACCTGAGAATTCACTGATTGATCCCTTTGTTTGCTTGACCAGGAGAGCATTCCTTTTGCTGTCATCGGCAGTAACACAGTAGTGGAGGCCAAAGGCAAGAGAGTGCGAGGAAGACTCTACCCCTGGGGTATTGTAGAAGGTGGGCAGTTATTTTACGCCGGATTGAAGGCGACATCTATAGATGATCTGACTTTTATTCGCTTTTTTTGCTCACTACCACAAAACCGAAATTAAAATTGCTGTTATAAAATCAAATGGTTAATCAGAAAATATAAAATAAAAAGCAAAAGTAATAATGATAAAAAACATTTTTAATTTTTTTAATCTAAGTTTCACAAACAAAACCTAAGTAAGAATCATAATTACAAAAAACAAAATATAATTACAGAGAATTACACCTAAAATAATTAAATTAAAATTCAACATTGACATTTTAAACCAAAATTATTCAAACTAATTAAAAAAAAAAAAAAAAAATCTATATTTAAAACATAAAATCACAATTATACAAATATAATCGCCATATTATAACATTAAGAAAAACACTATTAAAAGAATAAAATCACAAATTAATTAATATAACTGTTACAAACCAGAGGTAAAATCCTTAGAAGGAAAATCTCCACAAAAAAAACTACATAACAAAAGACTATTAAAATAATAAAATCACAACTTACAAAATCAGAAATTACTATAACTATTAAGATCCTAAAAAACAAACCAAAGCTACAATTACAAAATCACCTAAAAAAACACAAAAATAGAAGTCAAATATACAAAAACAAAGTTTGTATTGAAAAAAAAAAAAGATAAAAAGAAACCATAATTACAATAAACCTCTATTCAAAGATTAAATCACATATTAAATGATACAATTAATTATAAAGTTAGAATGATGAAAAAACTAAATCAATGTTAAGAAACATTATGAAAACACAATTTGAAAATAAATGACATTTTCTGATTTGCAGTTGAAAACTCTGCACACTGCGACTTCATCAAGTTGAGGAACATGCTGGTTCGCACTCACATGCAAGATCTGAAGGACGTGACCCGAGAGACCCACTACGAGAACTACAGAGCCCAGTGCATCCAGAGCATGACCCGCATGGTGGTGAAGGAGCGCAACCGCAAGTAGGACACACTCGGCCACATTTACATTAGCTTCCTTTGATCAGGATACTCGACCAGAGACTTCTGTTTCACTACATAGAACTGAAGCTTCATGTTTTGTCCAGTAGATGGCGCTTTACAGCTCTTAAACTGAAGTTACAAATAGTTGTGATAAGTTGTGTGTTAAGGGATCAGCTTTTTTCAGGTGTTATTGAACATAATAATAAATCATTTTGGGCATGGTAACCATGGTGACAGGGTTGAGCGCAGACTTCAGCACCTCAGTATGAGTTTCCACTTGAGTAGAGTAGAGTGGTGCCCCTGTAGGTTGTGGGTCAGTGGCGGGTCAGACTCTTGGGGAGCAGGTGTGAGAAGTTTGCCTCTGCTGGCAGGAATGTTGCTGCACCTCACATGCAAGTCTCAAATCCACGTGTTTCTCCTCAGTAAACTGACCCGGGAAAGTGGCACCGACTTCCCAATCCCCGCCGCCGACGTGAAGGACAGCGAGACGGAAAAGCTGATCCGTGAGAAAGACGAGGAGGTACTGAACCACAACTCTGACCCGCAGCACCGGGAGCTCCGACCAGAACACAATTGTGAACACCAGGAGCCGCCAGGGCCCGATTTCAAACCAGAGAAACTCATGTACCTGAAAGACGAGGCGCTTTGATTTGACCCGAGTCGTGACGCCTCCATGTTTCTGAGGTTGACAATGAGTAACCCCGAAAACATGAGCCGTCACGTTGAGTTAGCAGACCCCCAAATCCCCCTCCTCCCTAGATTGTGTCAGAATAAACTCAGCGTGTTTGTTTCTGAATGTTTGGATTCAAGTTAATGAGCTGTCGAAACATGGTGATCACTAGTGTTGTGTTGACGAGACATCATGATGCAGCTGATGAGGTATCATGATACAGTGGCTCTGTCTTTTAAAAAAAAGGCCCCTAGATGGCGCTCTCTGCTCGAAAATTATTCCAGGTGTCATTGAAAAGAGTAGATAAGCGCCGAGAAGAAGATTATAAAGCAGAGAGTGCCATCTAGTGGTCTTTAAAAATGAAGACACTGTATCATTATACTTCATCAGCTGTTTCATGAAGCCTCATTAACACTTCCAGCACTGGTCACGTGACCGTCCTAGCTGGACTAGAGATTCACTAAGACGGTGAATTTTTGCTCACTTTTAATTAAATGATGTAACTATTAACTACTTTGATTTTAAGTCTTTGATGTTCCAAAGTTTGTGTGTCCAGTTTCCTGAAGTCTACTGTTGGACCACACCTCATAAATACTGACCATCACTGTCAATTTCACCAAATTTTTTGGGGCCACTTGATCTTGACTTGATCATGGTTTGAGTGACGACACACACCAAAGAAACAGCTTCTTAAATTTCCTTTTAAGCCAGATTGTGCAGACACACCCTTCAATTAAAATGAATGACTTAATTGGCATTTTCGCATCAATATTTATAAATTTTTTGGTTATTTTATTTGTATTATTGATTTATTTGCCCACCTGAACTGAATCCCATTAAGATAAAAACATTATTGTTTGTTGTTATGCTAATAAATGATCATTATATTCCCCAGAAAAGACTAATTAATTCTGAATTATTGACCAGTAAATAAAGTTTGAGTCAGAAACAAAACAAAGATTTGTATTATTCTGAACAAGTCATGTGACCAGAGAGTTATTGATTCATTGTGTGTTGACACTTGTTTGCATCTCCTCACAGCTGCGACGGATGCAGAAGATGCTGCAGAGGATGCAGGACCACATGGACAGCCAGAAAGACTCTTTTTAACAAGAACCCCCCCGAATCAACGGGACCACTACACACAGGAAGAGGAAAGAAGAGCAAAGATCTTCGTCGCCGTCGTGTGATGCGACGCTCCCACTCTTGACGGTTTCTCAGAATACTTTGAAAAGAAGGTTGCGGGTTCTATCGTGGATCACTTGGTCTCCTGACTTCACTACGTGCTCATTGGGGTGTCACATGAGTTTACATTTAAGCTTTTTTTTTGTTCAAACTGACAAGTTATTTTTACACTCTGGAGCTAATGAACAATATAATATTTTATATTTCACGCTCAAACGCCATTTTTATGTTATTGTATCTGTGTGTGTGTGTTTGGATGAAATAAGTGTGTGATTTCTTCTGTGGGTTGCATCTGAAAAGTTTATTTTTATTACTTTAAATCTAGTGTCTTTTTAATGAGAATGTAACTCTCTGTTGAAGCTCAGCACACCAACACTTGTAGGAGGTTTGGACAAGAATAATATTTAATGGATTTGGTTTCTCGGAATTTTGTGACTTTCACAACTTTTACATTTTGTGACTTGTTTTTATTAATGTATTTTTTACATTCCTAAAATCGACCTTAATTTTGTTTTTTTTATTTTAGTTGTATATGGAAATTGTATTATTCATGGAATATATTTATGTGGTAAATTTATTAATGCAAACACGGAAGGAAACAAATGACATGTACAAATTCTAATATTGTAATAAAATATTATTTCATGCCTCCATAAGATACGAGTTAAGAATTGTTTTTTGTTCCTGAAAAAAACATGTCATCTTATGAAGAAATATTTATCACAAATTAGCTATTTAATAAGGTTATTCACACAGTACTTTATTTTTGTGTGTGGAAACATTTCAGTAAAATGTTTCAATTTTACAGTAAAATCTGTTTACCATAATTATTCATTTTAGAATCTGTGACTGGATTGTTATTCATTCGTGATAATTATTTTGAATTTTGAAATTCCTATCGTTTAAATAACTTTCTGCATTAGTTCCACAAACATGCTCAGTGAAATTTTGAATAACCTTATTTTGACATGTTCCAAAAATAGCTTTAAAATTTGATTTTGATTTTCTAAACCGTAAAGAATTTGTTTTTTTGTAGGTTTGCAGGAACCTGTTAATACTAGTTGTGACGTAGCACACTATAAAGGACGTAAACTTTAGTTCTCCTTGATTAATAAAATAGATATTTTACAGTGTAATTATTTCTGTGTATGGTTTTTATTTTATTGTATTTTAGTTAAAGTTAACTTTTGCTCGCTTATGAATATTGTTGCGCGCGCAGGAAGAAGCCCAGCGTTGCAACATCGCCCTCTTCCGGGATGGAGTCGCATTCATTGAGGTAGGGACTATTTTGTAATAAATGTTTTTATTTTCCCTTAAAACGATATGCGTTTTGAGTTCTTGCTACTATTGTGCTCCAAAATGAGTTATTTGTATATTTAATTTAATCCACGCGTTTCATTGTGCTAAAAAAAATAGCCGGCTAATGCTACTAGCTAACATTCATACTTGTTTTTAACATGAAGCTTGACAAGTTTAAGGTTAAATATACTTTTTCAGTAACAAGAACGTATTTTACAACGACATTTTGTCATTGCTGCAGATACACATGAAAGTTATTTTTAACAAGCAAGAGCGGTTACTCAGTTTACACTACACTTTAGTCGTTTTTGTCTACACTAAACTGAACAGAACACACCAAACAAAAAACCCGTGTAAACAATACAATTTATTAAGTATATTTTTTAAACATTTTTGAATCATGATGTCACACATTTCCCAGCATCTTTATAGAATACAGTGAGCTCTAAATGCAGCAACATTTACAGGCTACTATTTACAACTTTCTCCATAGGGAAAAGACACAAACGTTTATTGTTGCTTATTCAAGTATCCACGTCCCTGTGAGCTTCTAGACTTATTGTTGGAGTCTGTAGTGGATTTGTTCAAGGTCTTTTGCATATTTGGGGAACTTGACTTTGAAGGAGACAGACCTCTGATAAAAACGGCACCTTGTGTATGCATGTATTGTATGATAACAAAACAAAACACAGGCCTGGTGAGGCGTGACTGTCCATATCTGATCACCACCCTGGTCCCAAGTAAAGAAAAATACATCGGAAATGAATCCTTTTCCCCCCAATGAACAAGCAGCCAATAAAATCATTACATATTTATCTACACAATACCTTTTTTTTTATTCATTTGTTTTTTAAAGCGCTGAACTTGATGAGGCATGCTACTTTATAAATTCATAGACAAGTACATTCAGATGATTTTTCAGTGGAGCGTCAGCCCACATTAACAAAAAATTCATGTTCACAGTGATTTTGTTTTTGTTTTTTTTGGAGGGGGTTGTGATTACGTAAAGTTTTGCCGCCTCGACCTGGAGACGGCGTTTACATTCTTCTGTTACTATGACGATTGATCAGGTTTTTGTAGATCCAACATGAAACAAATGCATCCGGTTCTTAGAAAATTCACCTCAATAGTAATGTTCATAAAATCTGATTGTCCTGTATTTTTTTCATAAGTGCAACTCATGATCGTGTAAAAAAAAACAAAAAAAAACCGAGACTAGAAGCACCCAGCAGGGGGCGCTGCTGCCAAATACACGTTTCTGCCGACTGCAGCTCCGTTCCTGAATCGTCTAATCCACGTTTTCCCTGCAGCATGTCTCAGCAGAGGAGGTGGAACTTCTCTGAACTCACATTGTCAATGTGCTGCTTATGGCGGGTAGAACGACACCCCTCCCCCACTCACCACCCCACAGTACTGACTCTACTTTGATTTCCAGGCGTCTAGTGAGACAGTTCAGGAGTCGCTCGATCCGTCGACTTGACTTTCTCCACACTTCTAAAATCTGGGTCTGCCGTGGGGTAACAAGTAACTTGAGGAGTCTCGGGGTCCACGGTCCTCCAGGGACACTCAGGCCAGCTTCAGCGTACTGATGGGGAAGGAGGGCATGGTGACCATGGTGACGGGGTTCAGCACCGCCTGCCCGACCAGCTGAGGGTGGTGGGTCATCATCTGTTTGCCGACGATGGTGGCGGTGGTCGGGCTCGGACCGGTCCCGTTCACCTGGGCGTGGTTGAGAGTGTGCGTGATGTGGCTTAGCACGGTGGGCTGGGTGACGGCCACGGACTGGGGGTAGAGGGCGGGCAGGTGCTGGGCCAGCTGGGCCACGGAGTGGACGGTGATGTGACCGATGGGCTGGTGGGTCGACGTCAGCTGAACCGTGCTGGTGGTGGTGGTGGATGGCGCCAGGTGGGCAATGTGCTTGGGCGCCTGGATGACGTGGTTGACGGCTTGGATGACCGAGGGGTGGGAGACGGGCGCGTGGGCGATGACGGTCGGGTGTAGCGTGGGCATCTTGGCCACCTGAGCGTGGGGCGTCTGAAGGGCGGGGGCGATGGAGGTAGTGAAGGGGACGAGGCCGACGGGTTTGGAGGCCGGCTGAGGTGGAGCCACGGGTTGTGTGTGGTACTGCTGAGTCGCTCTGTGCTGGATGGTGACGAAGGAGGTAGTTGCTGCTGTAGTAGTGAGAGGAGCACACTGAGGGGGCGTCTGAGTGGGGGGGGGAGCCTTGTGGAGTTCAGGTCTGATGGTTTGTGGCGAGTGGGGTAAGGCTTCTCTGGGCGACATCTCCTCCTCCATATCATCGTCCATGATGTCCTCACCTTCTGCACCAGCAGGACAAAAAAAACAAATGAGAAAT
Source organism: Callionymus lyra (assembly GCF_982586985.1). Taxonomy (NCBI): domain Eukaryota; kingdom Metazoa; phylum Chordata; class Actinopteri; order Syngnathiformes; family Callionymidae; genus Callionymus; species Callionymus lyra. Next base: position 23,304,971 of record NC_141824.1, read on the forward strand.
CAGAAACCATCAGAACTTGATCTGGTCGAATACATCTGAACTGATTCTTGACTCATTCTTTGGTATCAGGAAATCATGCCTGAGAAATATGTGTTTTAGTTGTGCGGCATTTGTTGGGTTCAACACAGATCCTGTGCCTTTATTTTGTCCTCAATTTTAAGAGTATCAATCACACTTATCTGGATGAATGAAAATAGGTCATCAGATTCAGGAGGATCTCATGAGGACACTTGCATGACTGCACTATTCCGGGCGGAAAACATATTTATGCAAGTTTTTTCCTGTCCATTTCACTAAAATACACTTAAATCTGCCTTTTTTGTTGTGATGTTGATGAGATATTTTATACATTTAAAATGGAAGATGAAAAAATGTTTTATTATTTGTCTGAAAGTCACTATAATTCAAAAGTTGCAGATTAGATTAAGAATAGTAGTTCGGCGAACAACCGAAAATATAGTGGATTCTTGGTCATTGAATTATCCGCTACTACAAACCTAAATGCACTCTAGCGACCATCCTGCTTCGCCTGTTCTTTAAAAATATAACTTCATCCAGTTCCTCTCAAGTATACGTTTTATTCATTAGATTTTTCACTGAGAAATACTTTGTCTGGCCCTGTGATGAAGCCAGCGTACCTGAGGCCGTGGATGTGGATGCCTGGTCCTCCTCCGGCTGGACCGTCTGTCTCAGGACTCTGTCGATCTCGATCACGTCCATCCACTGGCTCAGCTCGTTCTTCAAGCCGGCGAGGCGCTGCTGGGTGGCGATCTTCTCGCGAGCCAGTCGCTCCATGTCGTGCTCGTACTCCTTCTCCTTACGCTTCAACGTCTGGAAGAACGTTGAATTAAATAACCTTGTTTTCTGAGAGTCAAGTATATTCACATCAACCATCTTTTTATTTGAATCCATCTTGTATTATTGACATCCGATTCTCTCCATGAATATTGGTTTAATCGGAATTTCACTGGCTTGATACTAATAGTAAGTGTGTTTTAATCAACCCTCCTACATGTTTTTATCTTTATGTATAAAATGGATAAGATAAGCTAGTTACAAAAGGACTTGTTGCACTGTAAACAAGGAGAAAGCAGGAAGCGTGTGCGACAAGGCAGGACAAACACGAAGAGCTGCAGGAGGAGGAGCTTCCATGCAGAAGCTCTCTGACCCAGTTTCACCCACTTCTCGGTCAGCTGACGCACACAATCCCACAAGTTCTATTGGACTAACAAAACATAAAACTTGTCCTGAGCGGACTCGACAACCGCGAGCTTTTCGTCGGCGCTCTATTGTCACAGGACGTTGAGTGCTGACCTGCACAGCAACTCAGGATGACTCAGGGTCATAAAACCAGAAAGCAAACTTCCTGTTCACATCACCATTTCAAGAACACACGCTTCAACTAGGATATGAAACTGGTTCAAAATCATTCATGCTTTTCTGTCAGAAATTTTCTTGTCACAACCTCCCGCTCGCACAGGAATAGAAGAGAAGGGCCTTGTGTAATTTGGCACCTGTCTCTTGTCCTGATCCGGGATTAGTTGTACTGGGCTCTCGGTTCAGCTCCTTCCAATAGCAGAGATGTTGGTCAGGCATGAAAACACAAGCTCGATTTAAGTAAAACATAATGTTAAGTGTAATGTATCAGTATCAAGCCGAATAACATTTCAGTGTAAGGTTTTAGTTTCTTGATGCATTTTTTAAATGAGGAAACTGGATGAGCAAGAAGTACTGACTGTGGCCCATTTCATGCCATTCATTCCAAAATGTGTACATCCCGTAGTACGAGACACACATTTACAAATGGTTGGTTAATGATTCTACATAAAATGAATAGCCATTTATAGAACCACAGAAATTAAAGTCTCTTCCTCTTCCTCAGCAGAACAGCCTCAGAAGTGAGCTCTACAGATATCCAAAGGTGAGTTCAGGAATCGATCTAATCATTTTCCTTAACACAAGATAACACCTCAACATTAATCCAGCTATTTTTAGTAGTGATAGTGAGATTAATATTAAACATAAAACCCAAGTAAGAGCAAATATGAGATGATGACATCAGACATGTTGATCCCAGCAGATGTATTTACGTCAACATCTGAGTAGATCTGCGAGTTAACATGCTCACAATGCTTAACAACACAAGTTGCACAAGGTTCTGCGTAAAGGTCGATACAGGACCAGAGCAAATTGTGACTCTGGCGTCCTCCTGGTGTGTCAGCAGGCGTCTCTGAACATGACTCACTGCTCGAGTGATCTGGAAACACTGAGACGCTTTACCGTCTTCATATTTTACAGCAAAGATCATGTTTCTAGTGTACATGTGAGAAAAAAAATAGAACATTTCAAAGGTAGTTTCTAACACGGCAGAAGCGTCACCAGTTAAACCTGATCAGCAGGTCTGTGACAGATGGAGCCCACATGGCTACGTTAACCATGTGATGGTGTAGGACATCACTTCTTTTGTCCCCGACCACACCGACCTCTCCCGTGTTTGTGAGTGAAAATCTAGATGGAGGCGGAGAGATCTGTTATGCGAGGTGAGGGGAAGGTAAACACGGCTGCAGCACACTCCAACAATGAGAGTGCCAAGCACATGGCCCCACAGAGAACAGGGCGGGGGGGGGGGGGGGGGGGGGGGGGGGGGAGCGAGCGAGCGAGACATGCTGTACTCACTGACTCACTTATGCAGCAGTCTGCACAAGGTTGGCGTTCTTAAAGGGCCAGCAGCACAGATGGCCACGTTGCAAACACGCTGCTCAGCCCCGGTCTTATGACCGAGCGCGCTCAACATAAACCCTCCCCTTCTGCCTCATGTGGTCGAGATCACAATTCAGGCTTTGTCTCAGACGTTAAAAAAAACGACAACTTCCTTCTGAAAATGTTCCCCCAGCAAGTGGTGCTTTTCACCTCCCACACTGGGAGACTATAGATGGTCCAGGGAGGACCCCCCGTCCTTCCATGTTCAAGTCTCCTTCCAAGTCTGTTCCTACCAATTTTTACATAATGTATTTTTCCTGCATATGTTGTAATCATCCTTTTTTAGTCGGTGATCTTTATTCAGATATATATATATATATATATATATATATATATATATATATATATATATATATATATCAAGAAAACAGCTGTTGTGTGGCGTGTTGTGCATCTGAACTAGAGGGGTGTGAAACTAATTCTCAAGAGTGATATGTAATTGAATCTGAGCTGTACCAAGACAGACGGGGGTGTTCGTGTTAAGTTACGGTACTAATTACACGCGCCTGGCATGTGATCTGCACACACATGTCTGCCACTAGAGGGCGTTACGTTATCTGGGCCACATGAAGGAGCAGGAAGCTCCGTCAGCTTTGCGGGAAAATGTAGTGGCGTGTTTTTTTTATTTTTTTTACGGCTGTGTGTTCCTTCCCTGCTGCAGCTGCTGCCAGCTTAGACCGCTAGTGCGGCGATCCTGCCTGTCGGGCGGGCGGGGGGCTGGCACGCGGGGTGACGTCACGAGGCTCAGGCTAGCCATGTGCTTGCTGCTCATGTGGCCTTAAAAGCTCAGACAGGAAGGGAGGGAGTGAGAGGAGGAGGAGGGGCGTCGGGTTTCGGCTTCAAGCTCCACTGGAAAACATTTTATTGATACATTAGACAGCGAGACCTGACGACCATTTTTTTTTTTTTTAAAACAGCCAGAAATGGTATTTTCTGACAAATAGAATAGTCTCGCCATGAAGGAGATGCCACTCAGAAGACTAGGTTTGTTAAAAGATGCTGAGTCATCCGCCACAACGAGGAATTGAAAACAAAGTGACAAGAAAAAGAGCAGTATTTATTTAAACGTCTCTCGTGTGTGTTGTCGAGGGGGTGCAGAGGAGGACACTGGCACAGCAGTCGTGCCGAGATGAGAGTCTGGACTCGTTTTTTTTCCTCTTGGCAACCACTTGAGATTCCATTCTCGACAGAAACCACTGTTCTGCGCCTCACGTTCACATCATTTCCACATACGTTGACGTCCATATTTAGAAAGTACTTTTGATTTAGCCATTTATAAGTGTGTATAGTTAGGTCCAGAGAGAGAGAGGAGGGGGGGGTGGTCACTGTGGCAGCACAACACAACACCATGTTGCCTAATCACACCGAGGGGAGGGTGAAGTGTGTGTCTGCAAGCACAGTGTCCTACTTTCTTCTAGTGCTCTTGAGCAGACTACAGCTCTCGGAGCACAAACCAACAGTCAAGTGACTCAGGGAGATATATACGCGCCATTAAAAACCAATCAATCTTCTGACCCGAGTCGTTTGTTAGAATACAAGATATGAAGATCAGGAGGGACAGCAACTAGTTTAACTAGGCCAGCGGTGGATGTGGGCAGCAGTTGTTTACACTCAGCGCTACCTTGACGGTGTTATAGACGAGAGGAACGATCTCGTTCATGACAGACGTGAATGACAACCCGAATCCTCAGAAGTGATTCACAGACGACATAACTTCTTTATGCCCTGTGACTTCTTGCAGGATTATAGAAGGATAAGATAGTCAGAATGAATGAGTAAAAAAAGTATTATTGACAAATTTAAAAAATGAAATCCTCATGTAATTAGGGCAAAGTGGAATGAAATGAAAGTGATGAAAATAAGCTAAATATATGTATATATATATATAAAATATTTCTGACCAAGAGATGAGTGTCTTCTTAAATTAAGTTGAATGGAATAGAAGTTATTAAAAAATATTTAAAAAAGAAATGATTCTTATATTTTTCTAAATAAATGAAATTCACCTTTTAGTTTCACTCCAACTGCACAAGGGCCATGTAAATGAAGAGCCACATATTGTGTAGATTCCCCTATTACCCTCTAAACATTAAGTTTACACAAAACACTTTGTTTAGCCAATAGATCGTCTCGTCTACGCTCTCCGTCTCCTTTTAGACTCGTTTTTCCCAAATCAATAGCAAACTTGTTTCTCATCACACATTGATTACATATATTTGTGTTTGTACATGATTTTCTCTCTTCCCTGGCATAATGATTTGCTTTAAACACTATTTGCACATGTTTCAATTAAAAAATATGACAGGAGAATAGACCCGCGTGTCCTAGAACATTGCACACATTCATCATGTGTAAACAGTTATATGACGGCTTCGACCCCAATAAAGTGTGCAGCATGTGACTCTCATACTGCTCTCACGGCCAGACGAGCATAACAAGGGAAGTGGGAAATCGAGAAAAAATTGACGTGGAGAAATTGTGAAATCTTCACACCAACATCTCAAAAGTAGGTCTCCCATTATCAAAACTGCCTTGTATAACCTTCCATCTTTTTCTCTGAAGTGCAAGTCTTTTACTAATCAGATCCAACATTTTTGAAAACAGGTCAAGAAGTGGGAACTTCTCAGAAACTTTCAAACATGAAAAACAGTATTCTGTTGGTGAGACCAAGGGTTGCAACTTCACCATGCCAAGACCCTATGTCCAGGGACCTTCTTTGCGAAACACATAATTGCTTCAAAATATTAAAAGAAACATCAACTTTTAGAATGTATTTTCTTACTTTATTTCACTTTTACATATGCATTTGTGTCCGTTTTTCTCTAAGGCCGTGAAGCCATACTTGATTCCATTCTTCCCCCACTTCCTATATTTTGGCCCCCATAGAGCTGTATAGTGGGGCCACATTGAAAACCACTGATCTAGTACATGCTTCTTCCATGTACTAGATCCAGAAAAAATATTTTTCTTCCAACCAAAGATAGTACATATTTCAACCAATCACAAGTCTTACTAACTGGTTACTGAAGCTAGATAAGGAGCCAAGGCTTCCAGTTATCAAGCTCTTATGCCGTGGAACCATATAATCTGGAGGGCAGACACATTAGGCTAATAGTTAGGATTGACTCAGGTTCTGCCTAGACCAGCTATAGGTCTGGATTAGAAATCGAATCAGAGTCTGGAGACACCTGATTACCCAGTACTTGTACTACGATCTTGTTCCGTTTCTGCTCAATGGTCTCAGACATGTTCAACTTTCTTTAGCTTCTCTTACCTGGATGTATCTCAGAGCGCTTCTCAACACACTTAGGTTGGAGGTCTTCTTCTCGTCGATGTTCGGGATGTTCTTCTTCAGAGTCTCGAAACATTCCTTCAAGTGTGCTCTTCTGTGAAAACATGACAAACCTCTGTCACCAACAGACACTCGAGTCCGGTGATAATTGTCTCTATAGCTGCAGATTTTTGGTTAAATAATTTTCTAGAGACGGCTCTATGATTGACAGGTGAAACCCACCTATGTTGTTCAAGCTTGTTATGACCTTCTCTTGTACCTGCCCTGTAGAAGAAGACAAGAATATGTAACATCCCAGTTCAAGTCAGGACAGAGTCTCACTATTGCCGCCATCTCCACACGTGGATCAGAAACTAAAGTAAGCAATTAGTGTTTTCTGACTAGAGAGAAGCTCAGAGGACACAAGTCTTACCCTCCTGGTCGCTTCTTCGGGTAGAGGTGTCGCCCGGCGTCGGGTGGACTTCCTTGGCCGGTCAGGCCGTTCTGAAGTGGAGGCTGAGGGAGGGGCAGGAGCTGCTGCTGCTGAGGGGGTGCGATGATGGAGCCTTGGTACTGCTGGAACAAATGCTGGGGCGTCTGCAGACTGTTGTTCTGGGGGTTGATGGCATGATGGGTCAGCTGTTTGTGGTTGACTGTCACAGCAGCCGTCAGGTGGTCCGGGATGGGCTGTGGAGAGCGTGCAGGAGCAGCTGTGTTTTGCTCCTGAGGAGAATGGATCTCCCTCTGCGGGGAGGCCAGAGGAGGAGCAGCCGGAGGGGAGAGCATCGCGACCGGCAGGGCGGTGGGCAAGCCACAGGACTTCTGGGTGACAACTGGAATGGGGATGACAGTGATGGGCATGGAATGGGGCGGCAGAGGGGGCGGGGCGGGCGCCGGGTCACTCCGGAGGTCTTCTGACTTGGAAACATAATTGATGTGGAGTTTTAGGTTGTTGTTCTGATCCAAGTGACTTTGTTGCTTCACGTGTATCTTCTCCTTCAGCTCATCTTCTGCAGGAGACACAAGAACAATCCATGAGTGAGAGCGAATTCAGGACTTCTGCTGTTCGGAACTAGAGTAAAGTCTGAGTCTGGTAACCGTTTAATCAGTTGATCTTCAACTTTATTCATGTTGAGTTGTTGTTTTTTAAACTTTAATTGTTGGGAGATGCATTATGGGTCTTGTAGTGTAGTATTGGCAAAACTAAGAAGAACCAAAATATGCCCAAAGACCAGCTTTAAGAATGAGAGGATACAGTTGACTCCTGTAGTTTTAGTCATTGCTGGGATCTGGGAGGACGTTAGGACGGCTGACATCGAGCAGCCAGAAGTTTAGTAGCCACATGGTGTGAATATTTGCATATCAATTTTTAAATGTCAATAATTGTAAAATTGAAATAGTTACTATAAACAAAATGAAACATGATTAGAAAGGAAAAATGTAATTTAATTAAGAAAATCTATACAGTGCTGTAGAATAAAAAACTATATACAGTTTATATGTTTTCTTGCACTATTGTCTTGTTGAGTGTTTATTGTAAAAACAACATGATTCCAAACTGATGCAAAATAAGATTATTTTTTGTCTTATGTTTCAAATATACATGGTAACTTACTAGTTGCACAAAAAGAAATCAACAAACCCTATGGAATCGAAAAAACAACCATCAAATGTGAGAAAAACACTACAGGCTGCATATATCATTTTAAACTCAACAGTAACAAAAAAAAAAAAAGTATAATTCTTTCCATCCTAGATCTGAGGGCAGATCACACGACCCTCCCAGGTTTAACTAACATGGAAACTGAAAGGACCTGGAGAGCAGAAGGAAGATTGTTTTAAGGCGAACCAACATTGAATTGGAACAAAGGAGTTTTCTCCAACATTATATAACGGCAGCACGTACGCAACACTGGCCTACTTTCCTCCACACAGTGACCTGCTCTACAGCAGCACAACTTCTCCCCCAATGCGGTGAGGGGGGAGGAGTCTGGGGGAGGAGGCGGCAGAGGACTCACTCTGGACTTTTCCACAGAACACTCTCCCTAGTTTACAGGAAACGACAGTACGTTATTAACTTAATGGCTTTTCATGAAGCCACCTGTTGACAGATTTAGACTTTTTCATTTACGAACTAGTCAGACCTTTTGAGAATTAATAAACCGGTTTGAAAACTGAATGTATGATGTTAATAGTGTGAATCTTGAGCAAAAATGGATGTAGTTCAGTGACACAAACGACTAGTTTAAGTTTTTTAACTGAATGCGTCTCTAATGAGATTTATATTGTTTTCTACAAAAATGTCGATGACTACACCCAAGACTGAATAAAAAATATATATGTATGTCCTTTAAACATCCAGTTGACGATATATCGGCTTTAAAGAGTCGATATAAAAAATCCAATGAAATAAAATCGAAATAGCCTTAAATGTCGCAATAACGCAACGGAGCAGAAAGCAATGACGTGTGTGTGTCAGATGGAACTCGTGGGGTGAGAGGAGGGAGGGATGGGGGGGGGGGTGTGTGACTCATCTCGCACATAAACAATCTTTGTAAAGCGTTGCCCGGCACGCACGTGGTTATAGAGGCGTGGCCACGCCCTGGATCTGCATACGTCATCGGCAGACACTCGAAGCGCTCCCGAGCGTCTGAGGCGCCACAAGAGTTTCCACAGCGAGTGACCCCCAAACAAAAAAAAAAAACCTCGAGTGAACCCGGAGTGAAAAATAAAATGTCCACTTGAAGAAATATAAGCCGCGCACGCGCTCGTGAGAGCGCCGGGAACACGGTGTACACGCCGCCCCTCGGCGGGCGGCCAGTGCAGAGCTGGTGTTCCCGGCGCCACCGCCCTACTGTTGTGGTCCAGTGGTCGAGGATCGATCGAGCAGACCAACTTAAAACAAAGACCCGAGTCACCCCCCCGGGCAGATCTACACCCGGATCAGCGGGGCTCGCCTCAGATCAAAAGCCCCTAAAAATAAGTTAGAAAGTTAATCCTGTAATTTCCATCTCTTTTTAAACACCTGCACGCGATGTGTAAACTGAGATGGACCCACGTGACGGGGATACGTTTGCAAGAGCAACTCTTCTTCTCGCGTCACTGGATCCAGCTCTGGGTCTTCACACAAGAACACGTCTGTGTACGGATTTAAAAAAACAAAAAAACTGCAGCTTACCACGTGCTTTTTGTTGTTGCTGTGCCTGCAGTTCCAGAAACTTGGCAGCTTCTAGCAGCGTCTCGATGCTCATGTTCATCCGCGGCGGTGGAGCAGCAGTTCGGAGGGAGCAGCGAGCGACAATGAGAGACTGGAGCAGCGGAACAGGAACACCCCCCCTCGCTCGAGCACCAGCGTACGCGACTTACAAACAAGATGGCGCTCGAAGTAGTACAGACAAATAAGGTTTGTGAATCACTCAGCCGAGTGTCCGCCCACTCACACGCGCTCACCCCCCCACACACCCTCACCCTTTCTGGCGAGGGACAGAAACACGGACTGGATCAAGACCCGGAGCTGGATCACACGCTGACGTGAGGGTTTTTTAAGAAAGAACATTTTCACTGCTTAGACAGGTGGAGACAAAGTTGTTGTCTTGAGTGTCTCCTAACATAAGATCAGGTGTATTTTCCACGCACTCAAATATTTGAACAAGATACTCTTCAAATAAAACTCATTCAAAAGTGCGGTCACTTGCAAAAGCACACCATGAAGGTAGAGATGATGAAGGAAGCAAGTAAATGTTAACGTAAAAGAAACGTGATTAAAAAAATGTAAAAATAAAACATTTATTAAAATGTCTAGAGACATTTGACATCAATACTGGTACATTACATCGTAGGCGTGTCCCAGATGAAGGGGGGCCACATAAGAAAACTTTACTCTTAATTCAGGGTTCTCTCCATGCGGGCACATGAGAGGGAGACGTCAGTGGTTCGAAGGATTCTTCGACAGAACCGTTTCGTTTAAGCCATGTTGATACAAAAGTTAAAAATGTTCAAGGCTTCCCGACAGACCTGAGGAGAGAGTTCTTCAAGTACGTGCACAGCTGGTTCATCAGGTCTTTGTTGGAACCCTCGAGCCAGTGCATCTCGATCATCACGTCACTCTCCTCCATCATCACGTTCAGCAGGTTCTTGAACAGGAAGTGTTCCAGCGCGTCTGGACTCTGAGGAGGATTTGACGGGGGCTCCTCTGAGGTCATGGTGGAAGAGTCGACGTCTTCGTCCCGACCTGCAGACTCTCCCAAAACTTCTTTATCCCTCGTCACGTCTACATTTTGTCCTTCGGATCCATCGGCCGGAAGCTGGTCTGGAACTTCCGTCTGGGAGGTGTTGCCGTCGGCGTCGCTTCCGTCTGTTTTGATTGGCTGCGCTGAAGCGGTCGTGGTCGCGCCAGCGTGAGGCGCTCTGGGCAGCTCTCGCAGCTGCCGCTTGTGATCCCGTCTCTTCTGTCGGCCGTGGATCCAGGTGTTCTCCACGGCTGTCAGGAAGAGGCTCTGCTCCTGCTTCCTACAAGGTACGCGTTTGAACAGCACCTTGAAGGACGCAAGGAGATGATCAGCCATAACATTATGACCCCCAGTCCAACACAGTTGTCTTACGAAGCATTGTAGGAGGAACACAAACACGTTTTTAAAAGACATACTCGCAGGTCAGTGAGGGTTTTCTCCAGCAGAGCAGCAACAGCGTCTACAGGGTTCTTGGACGTGCAGCCGAGTCCACGGGCTTTAGTCTGCAGCTCCTTCAGACAGGCCTCAGGGAGGCTGAACGACAGCGGCTTCTTCGCTCGCTCCAGCTTCCTCTTCTTGTTTGGTGGTGACTGGGATAAGAAAAACAAAAACAAAAAACAGTTAGAATAACTTGGTGCCTTGACACGATCTTATCATGTAATACAACTGGTGTCACCCAGAAACACGAGGCAACCAAATCATAAGCAATGTCGAGAAGAATCCAGTAGAGGGCAGCAAAGGAAGACTCTGAGGTCTGTGGGTCAGAATCTACTAATGGTTCCACGCACACGGTTCAGGACCAGAGGAGAGAAATCCTTCCAGGCTGTTGCTCCTAAGCTTTGGAAGGATCTTCTTCTCTCTTTGCGCTTGATGGAGTCTACTGACTCCTTTAAGAAACATCTTAAGACGTTTTTATTTGTTCAGGCTTTTCCTTGATTTTCTGGAACTCCTGTTGTGTTATCAGTTTTATCCTGGTCTGGAAAAGCGCTATACAAATAAAAATTACTTACTTACTATTCAGTCAATTTCAAACTATTCTAATTTGCTGCCTAAAGATTTAGCGTAAATGCTGAATAAACATGGTCTTGTATTCAACTTATTTTTCTGCTTGAGACCAACAAGTTTAATGAGACGTTTAGGACTAAAACTATACCATAAAATGTGCACTAAACACTGCAGGCATCAATGCTGTGTTAAAGACGCCAGGTGGCGCTCAAACCTCACTATCAGTTGACGTGACCTTTCATTTGAATGACACTCTGCAGAGATGGAGGTCAGAACTCAATGTCAGGACAACAGATGCACTGCAGCAGTTGATCTGTGATCATCCGCTGCAGCAGGCGCTCGTGAGCAGGTTGTGGAAGATTTAGGAGGGGAGGGGGTGAGGGGTACAGCGAGGGTCTACAACAGCACCAGCGGAGTGTGACGGCGCAGACGGCATGGCCGACTGACCTACAAATTGCAGTGCCGAGTGTGACCTTCACACTTCCTCTCCTGCTGTAAGCCCTGATCAAAAAAATAAACACTGCTGCTGCTTCTAATGACGCTCGACATTAGACCGAAACACTTCCTACTGGAAAACTCCCTCGTCCACCTGGACAGAAATCAATACAATCTATCAAGTCCATCCTGGACTCTCATTTACACACAAGTACCAACACACACACACACACACACACACCTGTGTGTCCCTCAGGGCTGCATCCAAAATTATACTGAATCTAAAATCTTAACATTTAATAACTGATGAAGTAAATGATTTCCATTTCTGTCATGTCATGTTGAATTGCTGGGATCTATTTTTCCTTAATCAACTATAGTCTTACTTCAACTGTATAGTGTCTTGAGATAACTTTGTTATGATAAGACACTTTAAATAAAATTGAATTGAATTGCTAAGAACCTGTTTTGTGCTCTTTGTGACGACAAAACAACACAATAAATCACTGCATTTATCAGACTTTTATGCGTGTGTCCACAGATCTGAGGAGTGGAAGATTCCACAACACATCAACTGTACGAGACCACGGGAGGCTGCCGGGGTATGTGAGGGTGAAGTAGGTCAATGGTGCATGCGTGTCACATATGTTGAAGTGCACATGAAACATTAATGAGCCGCACACATACATTCATAGCATATATATTATATAAGCTACACACACATGAAGGCATGATTATGAAGTGAACCATACTTTTGACATGTTACCCCATGCACACACACACACACACAACTCCAGACATATGAACACACAAACACAAAACTCCAGACACGTGAACACACACACACACACACAGTCTGCTTAGCAGCTTTTGAAATGACTGCGGGTGAAAGCTGCGGAGGGTTGCAGGAGGAAATGTAGGCCAATCATTCTGCTCAACCGCTTTTCTGCTGAAAAGACCAAAACAGCCTCATCCACTTGTGCGTCTCTCACACACACACACACACAAACACACACGCAGCATCACAGTAACACTCTAGTGATTACTTCCATCAATGGTCAGAAAGTCTTCCTTTCAGGAGAGATGCACAAGCTGCAGAAATCATTTCTGCCTTGATCAGTAGACGGCAGCGGACAGAGGGTGTGGTCTGGTTAAGTGTCTGCAGACGAAGGGATCTAAATCAACAACAACTACTGCGCTCACCGGAACGATGACGTCGTCGTAGAAACTCCAGGCCAGCGCCCATCGCATGGTCCGCCCCTGACAGAACTCTGTGTGAGTCACTTTGGGCACCTGAGGTCAGAAGTAAAAGCAGCTCCGTCACACGTGGAAATCTCCATTTTTTTTAGATGCTTTAGTAGATAGAAAATGATACATTTCATAAAGAGTCACCATTTTACGTTACAGTTTAAAAGGTCTAGTAACAAATAGTTTCTACATAAAAACATTCAATGTACTTTGATTTGGCAAGCAACATAAAATTACTTTGACACATGTAAGTAAGTAAGTAAGTCATTTTCATTTGTACAGCACTTTTCCAGACCAGGGTCACAAAGCGCTTCAACAATCAAAACAATATTCAATAAAGTATATACTTTAAAGGTCAAGATAAAACTGATAACACAACAGGAGTTCCAGAAAATCAAGGAAGGAAAAGCCTGAACAAATAAAAACGTCTGAAGATGTTCCTTAAAGGAGCTCTAGATGATAGGTGAGTGTGTTTAGCAGCTTCATTCAAAACTAGATTTAAGTCCTGCCGTCACCCTCACATTTAGCTGATAAAAATAACAAAAACAATTAAAAAAAAATTAAAAAAAATGTTCACTACTGGCTTCACCACAACCCCAAAATACGTCAAAAACCCTTCTCCTGGAGGTCTTACCATAGTGGATCAACCCGTATTCTCAAGCTGCACAAGTTGCATTGTTGCATTCAACTTCTACTCTTCTGGATACTTTTTTCCACCGTCAAAATTTGTCATCATCGAGGAGGAGCACAAAGCTTCGACATCAAACATGTGAAGAGCTCTAAAGACACGCTTGGAGTGATGGTCACGGCGACACATTGAGAATCAAGAAGCTAGAGGACGAGTGATAATAATGTCACAGTCACTTGGACGTGGTTTGCTTGTTTTACAACACAAGTGAAGTTTGTCCAGCCGTGACACTAAAGCTGATGACGAGCAGCTCCAGAACTCCAGAGACCGCTTCAGAGACGAGTGTCGAGGGAGGACCAGTCATCATATTTCTTTAATGGCTTGCATGTGAGGGCAGAGGCAGGTGATGCACTAGAGACCTGCAGCAGACAAGTCGGCCATTTCTGAAGCCAAGGATGCTGATGACTTATAGCTGCGTGTGATCCTATGGTACCTCCATGTGTGACACTGAGCGGCTCAACGAACAAGTGTCTTCAAATCATCTACTTACTCCTTGTTTTCTCAGCTCCTCTTTTAAGGGCGTCAAGCTACACTTCTTCCCCAGCATGCAGCTGTACCACCTGCAGGAGAAAGAGTCGAATGAATAGATTAAATCGTCGTATGGAAATAACTGCAGGAGTCGGAGAAAGACATGTTGAAATCCTCGGGGGAAACTCGGGTCGGAAAGAGGGCTCCTCTTGACACACTGAAATATTAAACAGCTCTAATAACCACAGATGTTACCAGTGAACCCCCATTAAAAAAACCTTTGACACGAGTTCCAAGTGTGCAGCTGCTCTAAGATGAGGAGCATGGATCAGAAAGATTCTCAAGTGCAGACTTGTGATTAAAAATCTGTCATCAATGATGACGAGTCAATGGCTCCTCAAACGGAGCTGATTAACAAAGAGGTGTTTTGAGGTGTGAGCCAAGAAGCTTTAAAACAAGAGGGAAGTTTGTGAGACTGTGCGCCCCGAAAGGGGTTTCCATGGAGACCTGCTGACAAATGACTGTGGTCGTTTTGCTCAAGTAGCAAAGCGAGGCCGACAGCCATCTTGACTCTAGCTCTGAGTGAACGTCAAACACAACATCAAGAGTCCAGGCAGGTGTGTCGTGGAACACTTTCAGTGGTTTGTCTGATGGGATCGCAAGAGTGGAAAGTGACATTAGCTGGAGACGTCCCAAGTGGCCTCAGACGGATGCTCTCAGTGGGAGTTTCTGTGTAGACGTGAGGCCCGAAGTTGCTGCTTCACCTGCAACATATTCCACTACATTAACCCGGAGCTGGTACCTTAATCGCTTCTTCAGCTGCAGACTGTCATGAATGATCCTCTTGACGAACTCCAGCTCGCCGCCCTCCGCCATGATCTCCGTCACCCCTCCTGTGTTCACGGAGCTGGGAGGAGGTCGCCGAGAGTTCCTGGAATTTACCCCCTGCAGTGAGCAACAAGACAGACAGAGATTAAGCCAGAATCCTATTAGAAGCCTGTTACGGTCGTGTCAAGATTCAAAACAAACAAGTGAATCAGCGCAACAATTCCGTGGACTACTCTGAACCATGACGACAACAGTGGCCTTGGTCACTGAAAAACATCTTTTCCTCGCCGTTTTATTTTTTGTTCTTCACCGTTTGTAATGGTCGTTAGCTTGCAGTATTTTTCAGGTGAAATTAATATCCTTAATGTTAAAATGTTGCTAAGCTACAAAGCTGCACTGCAAGGCTTCATGATAGTACTCTGTGAAGTTCTGAACTCAGGAGCCTATAGTATGGAGTGATACCTTGATACTGTAAAGCACTTATAATGCGCCTCATAATCCGAAATATCCAGTAGATCATAAGCACTTGACCGTCTGAATCAGGGAGTCATAAAGTGTCTGACACAGAAGTACGACTGTCTTCAAGAGGACGACGCCTCAGAAGAGCAACAAGAAAAACGTGCCTTGGCTTCCAGCTGGTTGGCAAAGAAGGGCGGATTACACATGCAGAAGTCGTAAACAATCTCCGTCTCCTCCTTCAACGCGTCCATGAGTAACGTCTTCTGAGGGACTTTGACCACTGTGCAACAAAAAAAACAAATTGAAATGAATGATACATCGACGCCAGGATCAGTCGTACCTTTAATAAGGTCAGACATGTTGTTCTGCTCCACATTTCTGGTGGCGTAGTCGAAGCAGATGTCGTCGACCTCGGTGGCGAGGAAGAACCAGCCGTTCATGGTGGCTCCCAGCAGTGGATAGATGCACGACGCCCCCGTGCCTGGGGGGGAACCACAATATCCTTATCTGCTCTGAACAGCAGCGCAAGATGACGACAAGAATTTGATCTGTTGCGTTTTCTCTCTAAAAAACCCCATTAGAATCAATAAAGTTGGATGAAGAGATCACAGTCGGGCCTTGTGTGCTTAAACGAGGCGACAGCTTCAATCTGCACAAGTCATTTGAAGAGGCGGGGGGTAACAGAGGCGGCCCACATCTGACGGAGCGTTAAACTACTTGTGACAGCTGAAGGGACTTTGATCTGTACTGGGGATACTGGGGAGGACTTCAGCCTCGTGATGGGGGCACGGGTGAGAGCGGCAGGCAGCCGAGTTGTGAAGCATCAAGAGAGGAAAAAGATAAAAGTAGGTCAACTAGAATGACCCGAAAAGCAGAAACGCGAACCCATCATCATGACTTACCGATGTCAATGCCTCTGCGCGGCTGCTTCTGCCCGACGATGAGGTCCTCCACCCAGTGGATGTAGTTGAGGCGCAGTGGCACGGTGGGGATCAGACGCTCCAGAGGAATCTCGATGCTCAGACCAAAGTCCTCCTTCAGGAGAGTGCAGGTGAGCGCTCGCACCGCTTCTGGCTCTTTGAAGTTCACACTGGAGGAGAAACATGTCAATCACAACAGCGCCCGAGGAGGTCTTTAAATGATTTGAACAAAAAGATGAACAACCATCAGAGGTGCGTGATCAAAACATTCGCTAGTCAAGTTTCTACTTGTTTAATGCCATTGGAAATGAAAGAGCAACTCGACAATAAACTTTGAACATTCTTGCATTAAATAGATGTGCCTGGTTCATGGTGCCTGGTACCATCAAGAAACATGTTGTCTGGACAGACAATGTTCATTGAATTGCCTTAAAGCATAACCATCGTTCCAATGCTATTCGAGGCCTTGTTTTTAGATTAATTTACTTAAGCCTTTGATAAGCCGGCACAGAAAATAAATGGTTCCGTGGAAACCATGACACTCGAAATTAAATAATTGAACTAAAGTACTTTTCGCACATAGAAATTGTTCATGTTCTTGCTAAAAATGTTCATGTTTAAAATGGCATTGAACACAACACATTCTTCTTATTCTTTTCCTTCCGACTGCTCCCTTCAGGGGTCGTCACAGCGAATCAACCTCCTCCATCTTGCCCTGTTCTCCGTTTCCCCCTCTCTCACACCAACCAACTTCATGTCCTCTTTCACTACATCCATAAACCTTCTCTTTGGTCTTCCTCTAGGCCTCCTGCCTGGCAATTCTAACCTCAGCATCCTTCTACCAATATACTCACTATCCCTCCTCTATACATGACCAAACCATCTCATTCTGGCCTCTCTGACCTTATCTCCAAAACATCTAACATTTTCCTCTGATTGACTCATTCCTGATCCTATCCATCTTCATCACATTCATAGATAGATAAAGATACACACACGATACATTCTCTAAGCTCATACAAAGCTCAAAAGCAAAAGATTCATGCATTTTATCCAACATTATTGATTCTTTGAAACAGGAGGTCTTAAACTTAAATGGCCACTGACCAAGATAGTTCAATTCTTGTGGAGACCTGGCCACAGGCAGGCAAGTCTTTCAGCTGTTGTCTGAACTACATAGTTAAAGCAGTCTAATGATAATATTAGATACAATAATGTATTCCTTTATTCTTCCTGTGATGATCTTTATTCCTTAAAGTGATAATTAAATCCACTAATTTCTACTCACCCTTATGTGGACCAAGTGTTGGGATTATTTTCAGTAATCTGTTCCTTTTTAGAGTTATAGGATAAAATGTTTGTTCATTTTAATGTAGTGACTAGAGCTCAGTTGTCTTCGTCTTCATCTTCCTCCAAAAAAAGACACTTTAAAAACATCCAAATACCTCCATGATGCTCGTCTGTAATGTGTCTTGTATTCAAGCGATTGTGATACTTACTTGGCGTAAGTTTACAGAACAATTCCTCTTGTCTGGGCTTCAATACAAAATGGACTTCACAGACGAATACGACGGCGGTTATTGGATGTTTTTAAGTGAACCATTTTTGATGAAGACGAAGACAAGTGTCATTCACTTCATTCAAATGGACATACATTTTTGAATACATCTCTAAAAAAGGAACAAATTAAGTACTTATTACAACCAACTAAGCTACAGTTGTTATTTTAAAGCAGTCTGTGCGAGTCTTTTGTTTTCTAGTCAGACAAGAGTGAAGCCACTTACTACACTTGTTCTAATGAATCATTCCATTAACCCTGAGGTTGAGGAGCGAACGCGCACATTTGCACAATGAGCAGCTCATCAATCCACAATCCTCTGCAGACTAGAATTCACACTTCCACCAGCGTCAGACCTCCCTCTTCTGTTCCCGACTCCAACCTGTGCGCCTCCAGTTCCATCTTCAGTTTGTCAGGCGAGATGAACAAGCCTGACGGACTGAGGAGGCGTGAACGTTGCAATTAAAGCTCTAATGAGCAGCTCAGCAGTCGTTGAGTCTGGAGCCTCACACGGTCCTTTCATCCACTAATAACATAGGATTAGTTAAAAGGTTTTATTTGACATATAAGATTCATCCCGACACATTTCCTGCAGCGGACCGGGCCCGAGTGAGGTTAAAAGAAGACCAGACGATGCAGCTAAAACCCACTTCCACCGTGGCGGAGGATGAAAAATGCGAGTCTCGCATCCACCACCTGAAACCTAACACCATCACGTTGCCGAGGTAACGAAGACAGATGGTCACCCTCCAGGTGTTGGGAGACAATTTGGGCAAAGATAACCGGAGCCATTCCAACATAAATCTCTCCATATCGGGTCAAGTTCAACACCTGGTGATTTAGGCGGAGTGAGCGTAACAAAGAGTGAGCGCCGAGCCGGGGAACCATGACACACACCTGCGCTCACACACTAAAGAACGAGCTGCTCTCATCCGTCCACTACTCTCCATCCTTTCATGCGTCCTCAGAGGCGTCATTAGATAACCATCTATATTCAGGGACGACTGCTGCTGGCCAGCTCGCTATTTTTAGCCCTCAAGTACTGAGGAGAAGATGTGTGTGTGCATGTGTGTGTTTGTGCGTGTGTGCGTGCATGTGTGTGTGTGTGCCCGTACTGCAGACCAATCACTCCCATCAGCAGCAGCGGCGCCAGGTTTCCATGGCAACCACACCTTGTGAACAGACATAGGGGCACGAAATTCTAGCCACGCTGGAGCAATGGCTGATACCAGGAAGAGACGTGAGCGTTCCCGAGAACCACGTCCACGCTGCCACGTCGCCGTTCTACGTACGCGCTCGGACAGGATACCGGAGAGGACAAACGTAAAGAAGAAAAAAAAAAGGATGCAACTGCGGGAGTCGAGGGTGTGAGCGAAGATGGGACGATCACCTGGAAAACCACTTCCTGCAGCTGAACATCCTGGTCAGATGCTGAACTGAAAGTTTGGATTTAAAAACATCAGTGAGGGGAGGATGGACTCTTTAAGATCCACGACCACCAACACAAATGACTTCAGCGGCAACCTTGTGTCGACGGATTACGTCTTGACTTCCTGCTATCAGCATGTTGCACCAGGGCTCCCAAAATTACACTTTGGCAACCACTGTCTGACCTAACAATAGAACGGGAGCTTCCAGAGACCCCCCCTCCCCAACCCCCTCCTACCCCCACCCTGCCAACCACTGACAAGATTAATTTGGAAATGCAAAACTAAGCTAAACCCTAAACAGATAAAGACGTACTTGCAGAGCAAATATTCAGCAGTTGTGTCCACAGACTCCATGAAAAACATGTTTGGTGCGAGAGCAGGAACTGATTCTGTACTGAACCAAGATGCACCTGAAGATGAAGTCTTTGGTTCTGGTCAAATCAATAGATCTCACCGCATCAGACACTGTGATGTCCAGCAGATCAAAGTGAATCTTTATGAGCAGCTTGATTTACAAACTAATCCATTTTCTTAATGGAGGAGACGGAAGCGAACGACCGTGTGTGTGCGTGTGTGTGTGTGTGTGCGCACACAATAGTTTTTAATTACACCAGTCAGCAGGTTTGAAGTAAAGCCTTTGATGTCACGTCCATTAATCTGCACCTCAGATGAGGTTTTTTAGTCAGACTTCTTCTTGTATAGAGAAGTGTTACCAGGATAAATACTAAAACTAGAAAAGTACACAGAATAAAAACACGACTCAAGAATCTAGTGTAACAAATTGTAAGATGAAACTTACTAAAATGTTTTAATGCGCAACAAAAGATAAAAGGACAGGTTCAGCATTTCAACAAGATATCATTACCAGACAACAACACATACATATGAAGGAAAAAAGTACAGGTCATTACCTAATCTACACCAATTTTTAAAATACTCGACTCAACACAGCTTCATCAATCCCAGAAGTCTCCACCTTCAAGGGACTCGTTGTATAAACAAAAGTGAGGCGTGATTACAGCTGTCTGGAGGAAGAGTGAAGCCCAGTATAACATCATAATAGACTCTCATAACCTCTTGAGTTGGGTTTTCACATTATTTGCTTTTAAATTAATATAAAAGCACTTGTACGGAGCAGACCTCTGCCAAGCTGCTCATTTGAACGCAATGATTTTTACCAAATATTATTTTTGTTTTTTGTATACTTGTTCTACATCATTTCATACTGTTTAAGCATTTTAAATTACATGTTTAACAAGTAGTGGTTTAAGAAAAATAAATACACTTTTTTTTTCAAAATCTGACAATAACATATCAACATTCAACAGCCCTTTATCCATTTTTTATTAACATGCAAATGTTCACTTGATTCCAATTGTAAATACAAATATAGATTTGTCTGTTTTAATTAAGTAAGCTGATGACAGGAACATATCATACCCTTGCTCCAACAGTACAGCAATATATGTGGTCCCTGTATTGTGATACACATCATATTACCACATTCTTACAAACACACACCCAAGTAGTCAAATTCAAATAAACTTAATTCGACAATAGTTGGCAGTTGTGTTCAAGACTTATTTGCACAACATCCTTTAAACCAGAATCAGATTAAAACAAGCGCCACTGAAAGGATTTAGGGAAATTAACCAGTCAAGACAGAGCTACGAACGTCATCTTGTGCAGATGTCAGTCACTACAAGTCATTACAACAGTCACTCTTGTTTAGTCTAGTTCATGGTCAAGTCCAGCTGATGCGGCTATGCATTGGCAAGCATCTTAGCTACAACAATATCGCAACAAATAACACACACGAACATGTTATTTGCCTGCGTCAACCAAAGTTAGCCCTGAAGGCTACAAGAAATATCATCAATCGAGCTAAGAAGTTCATGGTTTCACTTAGTGAGGTCTGAGCTTTCTGGGTGGTTTCTTGGTGTTTTGAAGTATTTTCAATTGTTTAAGCTCCGTTAGTTTCTCCTAAATTACTGCATCCTGGCTCTCTGGTCCTCTGATGCCACTAAGACACACATAAGACCAGGGTAACATTGCACGGGTTGACAGTGAAAGCTAAAACCACCAAATATACCATATATTTTTCTGAATCTGAATTTCTTTATTGACAAAGCTTACCTGTTGAATGAATTGGTAGCACCAGAAGAAAAGAGAACCTGGATGCAAGAATTGTTTGAACTTTGACATAAAGCCAGGATCAGGAACTAAAGTTTCTCCATTTATTGTGTCTTCAGAACAACTGAGTAGTCCAGATTCATAATGCTACATATATATTATACTCCTCTTGGCTGACCTTCACACAAGCAAAAACACATGTTTGTGATGATACGGGTTAAGCGAATGCTGTACGCAAAAGCTCCATCACAACGACTTGAACATGAAGAAAAGACCAAACAAAAGTCTCACAGCAGGACTGGTGTTTTACAGCCGCAATGAAACTGTGATTTTTACCAGAGCCTTTGCACGACAATTAAGACAAAATATGTTTATTATTCCGGAATTTTAACAACAATACCAGCCTTGATTCTGGGATTATTTGCACATTAGCTCATGAATAGCTTTTGAACCTTTGCAGCATTAGTGGTTAAAAATGGAAGTCATCAAAAGTCAAATTTTGGGACTAATCCTCTTGAGTCGATTTATTGTGTTTCTGTGTCAAGTTCCCTCTGAGGAAGTACTGATGTATTATCTAGTTAGACAAAATCATCAAATAAGTAAGTGATTTGCACTTGTATAGCGCAATCAAACAATCAAAACAATACTCAATAAAATATATACTTTAAAGGTCAAGATAATACTGAGAACAACACAGGAGTTCCAGAAAATCAAGGAAAAGCCTGAACAAATAGAAATGTCTTAAGATGTTTCTTGAAGGAGTCAGTGGATCATCAAACACAGAGAGAAGAAGATCAAGTGTACATGAAGCATAATAAACAGACTTCTCACGATATTAAATGAGCAAAATGGGTAAAACTGAGTGTAGACGTTGTTTGTCAGTAAAAAATACATTGTTGTGTGGACAGGTGTGTGGACAGGTGTGTGGACAGGTGTGCACAGAGACACTCACACAGGTCTGCCCGTCAGGCTGGTGTGGACGTGCTGCTGGAAGTCTGGATACTTGGACGCCAGGTAAGCGAAGTCCGGGGGTTTGTCTTTGTATCTGTTCCTGGGGTGCATGGACTTGTTCAGAGCCATGTCGGTGTTCGAGCAGGAGGAAGCTGACGAGCCTGGACAGTCACGAGGATAAAAAGATACTTTTAAAACAAGACAGGAGAGCACGTGCTAAAAGATAAAGAGTCCTAACGTCGCTCAGTGCTACTTTAAAGTTAGCATTCTCTACTTTATAACATCCTCCCGTTTAAGTGTTTACAGTCTCCCTGTAGCGAGTAACTGCACCTGAACTCCTTAAGAACTACTTTACCTGATGTTCACGGAGACCCCAAGACATCCAACTTGTGTAAAAACTGCAGCAGCTCCCTCTCTGACCTCACGTTGTTCAAACGTTACTCTCGTCAGCTCACTTCCTGGACGTGCCTACGTCACGGTCCTGCGCTGATGACGTAGGCTTCTCGACATCAGCAATAACTTCCGTTAATATTTATTTAATAAAAAAGTATTTATTTCAATAATGGGCCTTAAAATTCTAGAAACACCTTATTCATTAGAATATTGGTTACATTTATTAAAAATCTATATTATAAAATCTATATATCTAGTGAATAAGGTGTTTCTAGAATTTGTATTGAAATTATATATATATATATATATATATTTATATTTTTTGCAGCGTTCTTTTATTTTAATGCCAACTTATCGTTATTAAAATGGATGTTTATAGCCATAGATTTCAGTTGAACAAATAAGTGCACTTATAGCTGGTGTGAAATGATGGAATGTATCAAATAATTAATATATATATGTTTATACCTTTGTATATTTAGGCATTTCAGACTTCACCAAATAAAACAATGCTTATGGAAGAGTAACAGCAACTTCAAAAACAATTTACTTCGATTTCCAATGAAAGCATCACTAGTTCTTGTCGTTAAAGTGTGAACAAACATCTGGAGGCGAAGAACCAAACGACAAGACATGGTAGATTTAATCTTTTATTATATTGCAAACAATAATGACATCCAGGTATATTGTTAACAGTTTGCTGAGTGAAGTGCGAGACTGTAGTGGCAAAAAAAACAAACATGATAAACTCTCCTTCAAGAGACGCTGTGCAGTCTGAGGCCCTCGCTGTGGTTCACAGGCAGGTCAACCAGCAGGTCAACTGGTAGAAAGAACTGAGATAACAAACACCCCCCTAATAACCAGACTGTTCAACACATGGATTATTTGGGACTGAAAAACCCGGGAATATCTTGGACAGGATACAAACCTGCGTGGTAGCAGCAGCAGCCTGGTGGGATAAGGAGCCACAACAGTTTGATTCATCTTTCCTCGTTTAGATCCATCACGTCTTCCTGAGGTCACTAGTATTCTTTCTTATCAAGGCGAGCCTAACAGGCTGGTTTTTTTCTGGAGTTCAACCAGATTGTATCGCGACGTGTCAACATTTTTTTTGGCTTCAGCTTAAACGCACACCCATTAATTCTATTGATTTCTTCTCCAACCACAGAGCCACGCGTAGGAGAATGTTTTGGAATGTCCCAGTCGTCCACAAGCTCTTGGCGATAAAAAAAAAGAAAAAAAAGGTCAATCTTTCTAGAAGCGTTGAAAACACAAGCGGCTGCTCTAGAACCAGACACTGAGGACTTCACTCAGTCTGGACGGGTCAACAGTTAGCAGGACACATTAGCCGACATCCTAGGCTGGAGCAGGAGAACAACCACATCCTGGTCACACAACGAGGAGAACCGAAGCCAACAGGAGATGTTCGGTGAAGCAACGAGATTCTTTCTTTGCCCAAACAAAAGAAAAAAAAAGAAATCAAATCTGAGAATCACAGGTTCAGCATACAGAAATGGAAAAATTGCTAAATGACCAGAGGACGGGCCAGTGGTGCTGTACAAGGTCGTCACCTTCTCCACTGAGCAGCAGCAGCAGCAGCGAAGGTGTTTTGGTTACCATAAAAGAAGCAAATCTCGTTTGTTTTTTTTCATTCGAAAAGTCTAACCGTCTTCCCAACATCCTCCTCATCACACTGGACCCTCCATAGTTTTCCTCATCTATCCTACAACCCATCGTTTCTGCGTGACGTTACAAAAAAAAGCCAAATCTCTTAATAAGATAAATTTACATTTCATATTTTCACAGAAAACTGGTCCTCAAACTTCAAACCCTTTGTTATGCAGAATCATTTTCACGCTCAGAAATTCTTGCACGTCGGAGAGATTTTGGAGCTCGGGAGACTTAAGTTTTCTCCGCTGTAAGGTTTCATCGCGGTCGCCTTTGGATACAGATGTTCCACAAGTCGTAGACCAGAGTCTTGTCGGTGACGGAGCGAGGTCTACGTCCACGTCTGAAGTCGCATCACAACGGCCCACGTGTCGCCACAACAAGAGTGCATGGAAGCCCCCGCTGGTCCACAACAGAAAGATTAAACATTCATATATACAGCCATTAAAAGATCACCTAGTTCCACATGAAGAGAAATGTATGCACACTTGAGAAGTGAAGTTATAAAGCTAGAGGTTATGTTGACGACAAAGCCTGACAGTCGTATCGTTTTTGTCTTTTTGTGCCTCGTCCGTGGAGTCGGCGCCGACGGACTACAACAGAGGAGGGAAGTGACAGAAAAAGAAAAAGATCCTAAATAAAAAATAGACAAAAATAAATCTTACACATAGAGACACCGTCATTTCTTAAATTATCATTTTTAGTGCCCCTACATTTGACCCCCCGCCCCTCCCCCACCCCGTCAAAAACATCTGCCTCCGGTCGGTCAGTAAGGCTGCGTGACAGACGGACAGCCGTGTTAGATCTATCAACTCCTAGACGACGGTATGTCATTTACAGTATACAATTATTTTGATTACCATGCAAGAATACTTATTTGTGTAACATTTAATAGCTTGATCTACGTCAAGGAATAATTTACAGCGAAGGAAAAAACAAAAAGTCGTTTTGGACCAGAGAGCGGAATGACTACATAACCATTGGTGGAGAGTGGAGCCGAAGGAGATGAAGATGTGCGGGTGGAGGTGAGGAGGAGGAGGAGGAGCAGGAGGAGGTGGGGGGGGAGGTCAGTGGAATGGCAGCGAGGGCGGGTAAAGGAGGAAGTAGGGAGATCCAAAGGTGCGCCTGGTGAGGTGGTGGTCCAATCTTGAAAAGGCCTAATTCAGCGGCACTCCCACACTTTTACTGTTTGATCTACACTCCCGGTCACCACGTATGGAGCAGTCTTGTGGAAATCTGTCACACAAACAAACACAAAAACAAAGAAACTCGTTTAGCTTAAAAGATTTAGTTCCAACATGCATGCAGAAGATTCATGATCGAGGGAGGTCTCCTCCATGACAGCAGGTGGCGCTGTGACTCCCTGAAGGTTGAGTAAACATCTGTTCTCCCGGTGAAGAAGTAAAACTGGGCGAAACTACTCAACATTTGATCTAAATCAGTTGGAAAATGAAAGGGATTCTTTTAATTAAATGTCAAAGGTGGGGTAGGTGTTCTTCAAAATGCTTTCATCTGAAAGGTCAGACCTCACCTCTGAAGCCGTTTAAATATTTCTAAATGCTATTGCAGTTCAAATGACACATTTAATCATTTTTAAAAGTCACACAAAGATTAGATAATGTTTTTATCCACCAGTGACTTAAATGTTTAATTTTAATGTAAGAGAATGAAATAAATAGGCAGCCATCGAGGAGTTTAAAAAATATAATTAAAGTAAAAAATGTTCAACCCTTTAATCCACTGCTTAAATTAGAATCCCTGGTCGTAATCCCAGTTAAATTCACTGAGCACACATTTCAGCTTTTTTTGTTACTATAATAATTTAAAATCACTGAAGCTTTAGTCGTTTTGAAATAAACATGTAAAAAAGGATTCAGTTCTACACAAGATTAAAGCTGATAAGAATTGATTTAGTCAAACTACAGTCTTCAAATCAAAAATTATCTTTTGTTAAAATGGTTAATCAAATATATAATTGACCATTAAAACTAAACCTTTAACAGGACAAAATAAACTCTATTTTGGAGGTAAATACAAAAACTACTTGGATTTACAAAAGCTCTTTGTTTCAACGGTTGCCAAGAGATGCTTCGCTGAAAAGCTCCTCCTGAGAACTCCTGAAGCCTTGATCTGCTAATATTCCGGGGGGCAACAGGGGGTCTCTGTTTCTCAGCACTGCCTCTCTAGAGTCTGAACCGGCAACCCTGCAGTCGAACAGAGAAGGAGCGTCCATCTTACCCAGAGAGGTAACAAAGTGTTCGTGGGCACACAGGGTTTTCTGGCAGCGCTTGTTCTTGTAGTCCCAGATCCTTAATGTCTTGTCGTCCGCACAGGAGACGATGAACTTGCCCCCGGGGTGGAAGAGGATGCCGCGCACCCAGTTGTCATGGCCGACCTGAGGAGGGGGAGCCACACGGTTAAACACTGGGGGGGGGGCATAAGGTCTGAGACCTCGGTCTGTTCCTCACCAGAGTCATGAGGCACATGCTCGTGCTGACGTCCCACATCTTGATGGTCTTGTCTCTGGATCCGGACAGCAGGAAAGGCCCGGGTTTACCGCTCTTCTTGTTCTGGGGCGCACACACACGGTTTAAATGAGGGGAGCGGGTCGGGCTCATTCAGGGACAGGGGTTACAGAAGCAGAAACTCATTCTTGCTTGTGACAGAGCGGCGAAAAACAACCTGAGGCAGAAAAACTCTTTGATCTCGGTCGACATCTGACAAGGCTACATTTGGACACGGCCGGTCACAAGAGTGGATCGACCGAGGGCCATGGAACACAAGCTCCGCCTCCTCTCGGTGAGTTTAAATGATCCTCCTTCTCTTTCGTAACATAGTCTTAACCCTCGGCCTCAGAACAAAATGTGGTTTTCTAAAAATACGCACACAAATAAACTAATGTAGCTTAATAAAGGCTGAATCCACCACGAGCAGGTCTAACATAAAGGTGGTCCTACTAACTGAGGTGGGGGGGTTACCTCGGAGCCTGTGGCCTCCAGGATGGTGGGGTGAGCGCTCTCGGGAGCCCAGGAGATGCACTCCACCACATGCTCGTGCTCCCTCAGCTCCGCCTTGCACTCCTTGCTGGCCACGACCCACACGCGCACCGTCTGGTCGTTGGAGCAGCTGGCGATCAGAGTCCCGTCCTGGTTGGGCCGCACCATCCGCACCCACTCCCTGTGGCCCGTGAAGGTCTTCACACAGTAGCTGCAACGCCACAATAGAGGGAGTTTAAAAAAAAAAAAAAAGGAGGTTCTGGTCATTTGTGAGGAGAGGATTTGAACTGTCATTTACCCGGTGGCAACCTCCCACATTTTGATGGTTTTGTCCCTCGAGGCAGAAATGATGTGGTCACCGTTGGGCATGATGGCTACAGAAGACACGTTGTGGTCGTGCCCTGAAAGATAAAAATAAATAAATAAATACTTCAATAAAAGCTGCAAGACACCATTAAAATCTTAGGTTCTAAGGAAACTCCTGTGACGTATGGGACCTGCCGGTAACAACCCACTTTTGGGGTTTGAAACCCAACTCTACTGACCCACTCGCATGTTTCAAATGTTGAATGTTTTGCATCATGGCGTCGTTGGATCCGGTTCAGATGCTACACCATGTATAGACACTTCATGTTTTGAACTTATTACTTTCTAAGTTCCCCCCCGTCTGAAATCTCAGCGAAGAGAGCAGAGTCCATTATGACGTAATAATGGTCTTCACTCCTCTGTGACCACGTCCTGCTTTGTTTATACAACAAGTCCCTTGAAGGTGGAGACTTCCAGGATTGATGATGTGCAGTGACAAACCTCAATGTTTGACCAATCACACAAGAGTGGGCGTGGTTATAGTAAACAAGATTTAATCTCTAGAAGTGTTTTCATTGGGCGGGGCTCAAGTACTTCTTCTAATCTAACTATTTAAATGAAAGGAGAGTTTTATACAAAAAGACCCATACTGATGGTACAATAGAGGTTCAATATCTATTTAAGGCACACTTAAATCAACGGTGTCATGCAGATTTATTCTTCTGTACGTTTCAAATAAACAATAAAATAATAAATTCAACATGTGTACATCAGTACTCTCTGGTACTGATGTCCCAACATTGTATCCAGTTCAGTGAAACCAGATGTCAGCAAAAAACATCTACAGCGGCATTTTATCAACATTTTCAGAAAATAACCAGTTTAGGTTATTTGAGAAAAGTCTGTAGTTTCACATGACTTTAAAAATGGACACATTTGAGTGAGAAGTAATAAAGATAATAATAACAGTAGTAAATGTAGTAAAAAATGCAGTTTGTCAACATGTTTAAAATTTCCCCCTTGTGGGCCTAATAAAGGAAAATCTATCTTTTTATCCGTTTGTTTTTTGTTATTCTGTGACAGAGATGAGATACAATATCTATAAACCATAAGACTAAAATAACAATTTAAAAATAATAAACTACTTAAACTAGTTTTTCTAGTGAAAAAAGGAGACAGAAATTATGTATTTGTCCAGGTTATCACGGTAAGAACTACTCTGGTAAACAAAGAGCAGTAATTAGCCCAATGATGAGGAGTGTGACGGGCGTCTAACTGGGGTTTTACGTGCTCTGCAGAGAATAAGAGGATTCCTAATTACCGAGACGCTCAGCCATACATAAGCTGCTAAACAGATGAAGAGTGTGTAGTAAGTACGGGCTAAAAGGCATCCGAGCGTGTGTGTGTGTGTGCGCGTGTGTCAGTCTGTGACAATGGCTGACTGATACACAAAAAAAAGTGTTATCTGCTTGTGAAGTGGGTAATTAAACAACTGCCCGAATCAGCAGTAATCTGCTGCAGCCGCCGTGCTCACGTTTTTAGAAGGAAGCTGGAGAAACTTAAAATACAGTCGCTCAATATACATCATATTTAAA
The DNA here is from genome assembly GCF_982586985.1 of Callionymus lyra. NCBI lineage: Eukaryota > Metazoa > Chordata > Actinopteri > Syngnathiformes > Callionymidae > Callionymus > Callionymus lyra. The sequence goes on from NC_141824.1 coordinate 23,334,312, forward strand.
AATCTAATCCATTATGATGGTTTTAAATGGACTACTGGCTTCAAATGCTAAAAAAGGCAGGCAAAATAGAATAGAATTAGGTCAAATTTAAAAAATGTACATATATAAGTCTGACCCTACCGTGCATGGTCTTGATACACTCGAATCCTTGGAAATCCCAAAGCTTGATGGTCATGTCCGCTGAGCAGGAGGCGAGAAGTTTGCCAGTCTGGTCGAAACAGATGTCCTGCACCGAGTCTGTGTGGCCCTTGAGTGTGCGTTCAAAGTCTCCCATCTCGTAGTCCCAAACCTGAGCGGGAACAAATGGAGTCGCTTGAGCAACCTTTCAAGTGCATAGTGGGAATAACTTAGAATTATTATGAAAATTATTCTACAAATACTGCTTCTTGTTCTCATAAACCTGGGATATGATGGGCTGGATTGAATTTGAAATAGATGGCAATCGCTTGAGAGTAGTAACACATCGTGGTAAGTTTGCCGACTCATCATTTTTGACCTATTTCTGACGTGTGGTAAGAAAATTACAGTAGTGCAGGCTGGACCAACAAACTAGGGAAACCATGTGGTCCACACAGAAGCAGTGAGGAGTTTGAACAATCATGCAGATGAAACCATAAATGAACACTTGTGTAAGAGGGAACACCTGTGAGAAAGTTTCACGGTTGATCAAACTCCACGTCCCACTTGTGTGGAGGAAAAAATGAAAATGTATTGATCAATAAAAAACTGGACTGGACGTCGGCCCACAGCAATGAATCATAAGTGCAGTGGGGGAGGGGCAGAATTTTACATTGGAGTTGAGGGCTTTGGAACTGGACAGGTTGTCATGGAGCTGCAGCCGATGCCTAAGTGGAATAATAAAGTAGCAGATGCCTGGAGGCGTGGCAGCTATTAGAGGAGGGGGGCTGCACCGAGGGGATGCCAACATAGATATGGCCCCCTGTGGTGAGGGTGTAGCCGAGGAGAAGATGAACACGTGTCTTTCATTAGCTCATGAATAAAGGATGGTGGACAAATAGCTAAACAGTGTGTTGACACTGAACATCTCAGAGTAGAAGAATGCTCAGCTGAGAAGGACCTTCAATGTATATTTGAACACAAAGTCATCTTGTGTGTCCTGCCAGATGTTTTACTTAAACCAAAGTAGATTAATGTGGTTGACCTTTCAAGATCCTATTGTTAAAGATAAGGAGCAGAGATTATGGTCGTCAACAATTACACAGAGATTTACAAACAGGTAAAACTGAGGTTGATGGGAATGTGATTCTCCTTGTTTAAGACGGTTTGTCTTAAGGTTTTGGGTAAAGATTTGCACCCCGTGTGTGATTGAGTTTTAAACTCCCGGTATAAGAGCCTCCATCATTCTGCACAAACAAACAACAACAAACACAGTCAATCACAATATTAGCAAAATGTAATCCGTCAAGTAAACGACAAGAAGCAAGATGTCATGTCGCATGAGGCGGTAAAAGAGAAGAACATGAAAGAAGAATAGATGGTTTTAGAATCGTTAGGCTGTGTATACATTTACTACAATGCACAATTCCAAGTGTGTAGGAAATTATAATTAAAAAATAACCTTTATTGTTGCGTCCTCTGAAGCTGAAACCATGACACTGAAAACCGGATGGAAGATGACTCGTGTGACGGGGCTACGGTGGCCGATCAGTGTGTATCTCTCTGGGGGACGAGGAATCCATTCTTTGGGGTCACGCTTCTGAGTGACAGGTCCACCTAAGGTGATCTCCTCCTTTGCCTCGTTGAGCTTCGATTCGAGTTCCATAACCTGGCGCAGAGCAACGAAAACCACTCAACGAACATCGTAGTTTACGTCACATGATCTCCACAGTGGTCGACCACGAGCGAAAAATAGATGACAAATAAAATGATACATTTATAACATTCCCTTTTTTTAAACCAATCGAAACAAGTCTTTCACAATGTGACTTTTACATGACATTATCATTTTGTACGACTCTACATTTACTAAAGGTTTGTTTTAAGAATTATTTTAACATCTGTAAAGCACATAGTGTAACACTAGGAGATACAGTTTTGGAACCAGCCTCGATATATTGTGCTCTTCTGTTAATTTCTGTTAATGTTGCTGCAATAATGAACGACAAAAAATTAATTCAGTTTAAGTATACATAGCTATAAATATTTAAATAGCTGATTTACTGGTTACATTACTGACAAACGTTTTCAAACATGCGGTGCGTCTCTACAAACCTCTGAGGCGGTCAACAATGCCTGGGTTGACCCCTGGTCAGCTGTTCGTGTAATTGTCAGCGATTAAGTCATGAGGTCACCGCTTTGACAGACGTGTTAAAAGCGAATCCAACTTTAATGTCATGAACTATTCACAAGACTTCCATGCGCTTCAAGCCAAGCAAGCCCACAAACCTTCTTTTGTAATCTGATGACTGAGGTCCATTTTTTTTCCAAAAGGCCGGCGTACTTCTTATCCATTTCTTCATTCTATTAAAGGGGGAAGAGAACGAGAAGTTAAGGAAACAGGTGATCGGGAACAAAACAAATAAGCAGTGAAACAGTGAGAGTGGGCATGGGATTGCTCGGGCGTAATTATTTATGTTTAAAGCGGCACCGACTGCCAGACACTACCAGCCTACTGTATGAAACACACATTGTACACACAATACACGGCCACATACTTCCTAATCCGTCTCACACAAGCTAATCTACTGCAGACAAGAAAAGCTTAGGCAGCTTAGAGCCACACTCCTGGTACTCCAGGCAGCAGCAGAAGTTAACTTGTGGCAGCAACGGGTGACTCTATTCACACACTAGCACTGCCACTGCTGATCACAATAAGACCTGGTGAGATTTCCCAGAGTAGTACACCGGTCCACTGCCCATATATGGAGAAATAAAATGGGCTTTCATGCTTTATGCATCTATATATATTTGATAAAGGCTGCCAGAGTCCCTTTGAATCATTTAACAAATAAGAAGCTTGGACTGGGTATTGGACTTCAGTTCTTTTGTGGCACCGACTGAAATGCTTTGGTAGTACAGTGTATTAAACATGCTTCGTTTCTACACTCACATGTGATCAAAACCTGATGTGTGATTTTTTTTGAAGAAAAACGGATAATTGACAAAGCCAGTTAAAATCAGATTGAGTTGTCACTTGTTGGTTCTTTTTGACATTATTTGTTATTCTTTTTTTTTTTTTTAAGAAATAATATATATACCAGAGCTGAAAAATGTAACTCAATATTTGTGCCGTCCCATTCTTATAAAAAGTTTTGTTCAGGAATCTGTTTTGAAGTTTTTCCTAATCGATAACTAACCCTTAAGCAGAATACTGACAGTTTTAAGTGTTGATTGCTTCCCTTGACTTACATCAGATACTAGCATAATACTACGCTAATCCTCATTCACAGTCTCCTTCCCACCCACCATGGTGTCATAGCCATTTGATATTATTCCTATAAAATAAATAAATTCTGTTTTAACATCTTAACAAGGCATCCTACTCCAGTTCAAGTAGATGGTGTGTTCATTGGGTAGTACCACACGTGTCCACTTATTTCACCAGTGAGTTTGAGGCAATGTTATAAAAAGCTTGAGAGGCTTTAGTAACCGGGCATCTCTGACATATCAATCGAAAAACATTAAATCTCATATTGTACTTACACAATAGAATTACATAGCCAATTAAGTACTTGCATCAACGATTGACAACCGTCCTGTAACATGAGGTCCTCAGGCTGTCTAAACTAGTGAAGCATCAGAGAACCCCATTGGCAGTAAGACATGGGTATCAATGAAGAAGAAAATTAGCGCTGCTATCCAATTTCACAGCTCTTTCCCCTCCACCTCTCCTGGAAACAGAATCTTTGAGGCTCCTACTGCGAGAATAACAATTTTCTACGCAACACACAATCCCCCCGCGAAGGACGTGTCTAGAACCATAACCGGAGAGAGGCAGAGTAGTACAAATAGGGGAGAGGAGGGAGCTCAATTTGGCTGAGTTTTACTTCCTCTAGTCTGCCATCTGCCTCAACGCACTGCCCAATAAACCACCCCCCCCTTGCCAGATTCTGCGTCTAGCGCCAGTGGGTAGAAAAGTGTCAACAGAATTGTCTCTTCCCTTTTAAAGAGTAGTGGGTAGATGATTATGATCATAATAGTCCCTTTGTGCTTATGCCTTTCAGACACTCTCCTGCTGGAGCACCCATCTCCCTTCCATTCATCCATTATTCAGCCCGCTTACACTGGTCTGCCACAGAGAAAACGTCTGGCAAAAAAAGGGAGTAGCAGCAGGAGACGAGGAGGGCGTGAAGGCAAGGTGAAGGAAACGTACATAACAGTGCTTTCTTTTTTCCAACCGAGCTTTTGAATCACTTAATGATCGCGATGAGTACCAGTATGGCCCTCCAACATGTTCACAATAGCATCAAATAAAGTGAAGAAATGCTTTTTTTTTTTTACAAACATCTACTCACCATATCCAACTCCGCTTCCTTTTTAAACGTGGAATATGCTTCTTCATATCCATTTGAACGTAGATAATCGGCTATTGCTCGATTTCTGAAACACAGGGAATATATTATTTGTTTAGGATGTGTGAAGTCACTGAAACAGACAAAAAAAACAGTCTTACTATGTGTTTTTTATGTGACATTATCCACCAAAAATGGACCAGCAACACTGAAATTCAATGCGGCAGACACACCCAGTTCATCGATTTGACACGAATGGAGAGAATCTGTCTGGCTCTTTAATGAGGGCTTGTTGCTCTGGGCAAAGAAAAGGAAAGGATGGCTGACTCCCTGTGGTGTCGATAAGAGAGCTTCACCATTTAATAAATGTACACAAAGAGAGGGGAAACACACGGAGGCGGAAAAACCACATGCATGAGCCCGAGGCTGATGATCCTCAGATATTAAGACATTTTCAGACAAAACATGTTCAGTAACTTCTTGCCCGTCAAAGACAACAAAACCAGAGAAGAATGACAGAACAGGGTGTGTAACTGGCCTACTATTTAAAATATTTGAAGATGTAACCAAAGAGCATTTAAAACACTGCACCATTCATTGTCAAACTCTGCCTGTGAGAAAACCTAAACATACATATAAACTAGACTGGTTTTTCATTTTGTTGCAAACATTAAGTCCTTGATATTTTAAATATACAGCTCAATGTCACGTTCAACCAAATTTACAAGAATAAACGTTCATTAAAAGAAAATGTGTTGAATGATCTTCAAGGTTACTGCAATGTATGCAATTTATTCGTTTATCCAAGCCTTCTCACACCAAGTGAACGTGAAGACACTGAATATATTATAGTCCCGTGTGGTTAAAGAAGCCGCTTTAATTGGGAGTGTGGACAATTTGACAACTTGGTCCATGACCTTGTATCCTCTCCCCGAGTTAAGCTTTCAAATAGGTTTGCTCCCACCTGGATATATTTGACAAGACCAGACCAAGTCACCGCTCAAGGTTACCCATCACACCTTGCTGCTATGCAATGGTGATTCAAATAAGAAAAAAATCCTTTAATGGAAGTAGGTGCGAGGAGAACAATACCCAAATGCTTTTTTGTATAGATACTATTTTTTGGGCGGGAGGACACGGCTTATTTTTTGTTAATCATCAACAATTTAGTTGAGATATATATATATATATAAAAAACAAAAAACATATAGAGAAATACAAAAAAATTGGAGGTGTGCCAAAATCTTACGTCTTAAGACAATGGTTGTTGTGTTTATTTACCACAATTGAGTAGAGAAAGTTTAGAAGAGAATGGATGACCTCATCCTTCTTAGAAACTGAATGAGTCAGCGAGTGAGTGCCCAGTTTAGTGACATCACTTCCTTTTGGACTAGAATATAAAAACCAGTGAGCCATCTGCAGATGGACGCGTCTGTATAATGTCAGCAGAGCAACACAGCCCATCAGCAGATCAAGTCAGATGACAAATGTACGCTTTCCATTCTACAGTGCCATCTCACTATTTAATGCATTGTTCATGCCATGATGGATTGTTCATACTAGTACAACATTCAAAGCACAAACAAGGTATTTATAATTTGCCAAAGTTCTATTAAAAATGTAACCTTTTTTTCTAAAAGGCAGCACTTGTGGATTTTGTTTCCCTCTTGCATCAAAGAAGAATCGGACACAACAGAAATCTCAAATAATTACAGTGATTTTTGCTAGTTTTGAGGGGATAATGTGTTAAACAAAGCCAAGTCAAATGTCCCTCTTTCACATTGCCATTTCCAGACAGGATGTCTATTATCGTGCTGCTTCTCTCACAGCATGAACAACTCATGCAGGGAGCAAGATGCAAAATCATCTATTCCCTGTCTAAAGGTTTTCCCTCATGAACAGATTGGGTTTATCTAAAAAAAAATCCAAAGCTTCAATTAAATAAACACAAGAGCAAATTCGAGTATCAAAAATGATTCAAAAGCTGTAATTTCACTGCGAAAATATGGTTCGAAGCAGGGAACCTTGTTTGACTAGTCCTAAAATCACATTTTTATAATGTGATAATATTAAAAAAAAATAAAAAAAACACAATGAGCCCCTTTCAGAAAAACCGCAAAAACCAAAATGTTCAAATGTGGACTAAAGAAAGAAAACAACACGAGAACATTTCAGCAAGACTAATGCGAGGGGGAATTGGAGAGGAATTTTGAGAGCTTTGAAAGTCGAGTGCTAAGCAGCTGATAACGTCTCGGAGAACTTATCGCGGGTAAGATTCCATGAAAACATATGACTTGATTGCATAATTGTCCAGTTACACACGCAACAAGGTTTAATAGATCATTTACAGCAAAACGACATTAATGGATTCATATAAATTGTTTTATAATTGTGGCGATAATGTCAAATAAGTACAAAAGTATAGGATTGTAAAGTAGGGACAGGAATGTGTCTCAGGATTCAATGGGGTCATGATTTGATTTAAAAAACTGATTCAAACCAATCTTGATAAGAAAAATATATACTTGTATTGTGTATACATTTTTGCACAAGAATAAATGCAAAATGTATACAAAAACATAGTTGAAGTGTTTTTTTGAACAAGAGGTGAAATCACAGCTATACTTTTAATTACATAATAAAGGATTACATTCCGGTCATAACATCTTGTCAGAGAATAATTGCCAGCAAATCAGTTTAAATGCATTGGTTAGGTAAAGGTAGCTGTTGCTGCTACTTTTTAGGAAGAGTCGGGAAACGTAAATAAAAAATAAAACAATTTCCCAACCCCCCCTTTGAACAAACTCTTGTGATTATTACAGAATACTTCATTTCTTACAGTTGTGCCTCAGGGTCATACCCTCTGACACCCCTTCTGATGCAACCTGAAATGTGAAGTTACACTACAGAATCATTTCCAACGTCCAATCAGACATGAAGAGTAAAATAGGTCATATTCAATTTTGTTAATGTTTTTAAAAAAAAAACAGAAAATATTAGTAAAAAGACAAAAACATACAGATTATAAAAAAACTTAAATAGTTGGGTTGATCGACAGAAAACATACAGTTCTCCGAGTTGAATAAGGCAGTTTGTGCTCCAACACACTGCTGTCTTAGAAGGCAATTCAATAATGAATCATCATTAGTTTTACAGTTCCTTCAATGTACAGTCAACATTCTTTAGGTTATGCAAGCCTTCTGACAGCTAACACACCAAGTGCACAATTGAAATAACTGCATGAACGATCTGAAAGACTGGGTTTTGAATTAAGCTGAGTGGAAAGTCTTTGTACAACGAGGAGAAAGTTCACAGGATAAAAAGCTCCATCTGCACATTGCTGCCTGCAGGTCTTTCAGGGAGCCAAGGGTTTGTGTTCTGTATCTATTATTACTACAAGCCGATGGGGATGAGTCCGCTGACCCTATAAAGAAACAGACATGTTTCTCATTGGCTATGCTAACAAAAATAGAGTTGTTGTGAAGATGCAACGCCATCATAGCATCTGACTTTGTTAAAAACTAATACTCAAACCCTTTCTTTTTATATTCTGTTCCAGAACCAGCTTGGTAAATCAGGTGATATGCTTGAAAAGTGAGTTATGAGTATACATAAGTATGCTATAAACTGGGTATACAAAGCAACAGAATGTCCTAGTATATGATGTTGCACACTACAAATACTGGTGTCAACAGGGATGGTTTAAGCATGCATGATTTGGTACTAATAAATACATTGCACCAGGAGGAATTAGGGGTTGACAGTCTTGTTAAAAGATGTTTTCCCATTTCCTATGATGTTAATCAGTTCCAGGGGGAAAAGTGTTCAAGTGGTGAAATGCAATGCATATTCAAATGTGGCTAAAGTGATGAGATACAAGATTGCTGAAAGCTACGAGGCCAAAGAGTTGGAAAACAAAAGTGGGAAAAAAAGATGGGTGTCGGGGGGTGTTCAGGCTCTTTGAATAGCAAATAGCTAACGAAAGATTAGCATTCCAATAGCCCTCTCCATACCAACAGACCCCACCCACTGTGCTAATCCAAAAAGACAGAAACCTCGTTGAAGGACGCGATCGTGTAGTACAAATGTTTAGAATGCAAATTAACTACAGTTAGATTTACTCAAGACAAACATGTTCTTTATTTTAAGAAGCATTTAATGTATTGTTTTTGAAGTTAAGGACACCTTTGTAAAGTTTACTTGTCTCCAAATGATCTTTTGTTCAAGCAAAATGGGCAAAAATCACACATATACTCTCTAATTGGATGGTTGAGGAATAATAGGAACAATAATGATTGCATTTGTGACAACAAAATGGCTGACAATATCGAAGAAAAAAGAGCTCAAACCAGATACAATGAAGTTTTCGGAAAAATCTAGATCTAGATCCAAGACGACATGGATTGTACTGGCACTAGTAAGTATTGTTATACCACATAAAGAGAGCTCTCTAAACTTTTTCCCCCAAACTGTTGCCATCACTGTGTCTTCTTGTACAAATCAATTATGATGAATTTCGTTAACTAAAGTATAAACAAGATAAAGTTGCTTGAGGCACAACAACATTCTAAGAAAAGTGATCTGTACTCACAGTTCATCTCGTTGCCGTTGTGACAGCACCATGGTTACAGGGCTGTGCGTGCGGGGCGGGGAGGTTTCGGTCAATAAAAGTCGAATCTTGAGCTGTACTCTCCACACACAATAGATGAGCTGTGCCAGGCAAAACGGGGGCAGGGGATGCTGCGTACTCCAAAGGTAGTTGGACGGTTAAGTCGGGGCGTCAAACGTCTTTGACTGAGAAGGGGGAACTTGGGACACGCTCCCCCCTAAAATTGATGACTCCTGGGAAACGAAGATTTGAGAACCGGCAAACCAGTCACAAGGGACGTCTACACTGCATCTGGAAGAGAGACGGAAACAGTCAGTAAACAGGGATGGAAAGTGGATGATAGAGAACATGAGATGTGCCACATTTATTGTTGGACTTTACATAAACAACACACAAGTTCAATAAATTGTGCCATCAGTTGGCTCGAGGAGAGGACTGCTCTACAGCCAATTCCTTTCTCTGTGTATCCAACTGCCCCACATTCTTTCAGCAACGTTTTTTTTTCACCCAGGTTGTCAACAACAAGAAAAAAATGGGACACGGCCAAGCAGGCACTAGTAGCACTTGTGCCCTTGTCAAATTCCCGGAGCACACCAGCTCTCTACGACTGGTCAGGTGATGTAAAAAAAAAAAAAAGAATAGAAAAGTTGCTGTCAGCAGTTTATTCATTTGAGCGGCTGTGAAATTGAACAAATTGAGGCCTGGAGGTTAAAATGTCAATAAAATGCATTGTGGCTATTTTTACAGTAGGAAAACACTTGACTGAGGGAGAAAAACACTAAGCCTATTAGTCTAGTAAAAGCCAACCGGCTAATTCTGCCAGACCAGTTAACATTAATAACAAAGCTCAATAAAATCATTAAAACACAATACAGTGCTTACTCATAAAGTACTTTTAAAGGAAGCTGACAATTGACATTAGTAGTATTTTATGATGGCAAAATTAATAAAATTGTATTCTGTGAAAAACATTAATTGCAAACCCCATTTCATAGTTTTGACCTTTTCTACATTCAAATCTTGATGAATGGTTTGGTTCACCAAGAGATATGACCTTTTCATAAATGATTTTGGTTTGTGTTTTTTTTTTCTTTATCTCATTTGCCAACTAGTTCGATTCCTTTTGTCACCAGCACTACCTTTGACTGAGATTTCAAGACATTTTCTGGTTTCAAAGATATAATCCAACCATCTCATACAGGACCTTCCCCATCGTCTCCTCCTAATTTGGCAGGCCTGCTTATCCAAGAAGCGAAGGATGACATGACGTGTGGGATACCTAAGCAAGGTCGTCATCCTTGCTACAGCACATGCTTTTGTCAAATACATTTTTATAAAAATGATTATTTATTTATTTTATTACTTGTTCTTTTATTGTTGGCAAGATTTGTGAAAAATACCAATTCAATTATAGACAGCACTACTCTAGTGATGCATAATGTTCTTAATAATTATATTTTCTTCGCCACTCGATAGTTATTTGCCACCAACTTGTGGAGGAATCAAGTGCTTGAAAGAACTATTATTTGAGAACTGTGGCAGTGAACGTTCCACAGTATTTCCATCTGACTCATGAGAATGGCAGCTTTGGGTTCAGCTTGCATAGAGACTACTATGGAGGATGAACTCGAGAAGGAATCTAAGGTACATAACTTTTCTCACTATGGCAGCAATGAAAAGAATTTAAACCATGTAGAAATAGTTGACAGCAAACAAGGCGTAAAGCCATCTGGATACTTCAAAACGTGTTCGTAGGTCGACTAACTTTCAAGAAATGAAAAAGTCCAACAAATCTTTCAAGTTTTAAATATGGGAAAAACCAGACATCCCTAAAGCTAATATTACCATCTATTGATTGGCCCTTGGTGGCCTTTCAAATACACTTTTAGCAACCATAGATAGATAGACAGACCATGTGTTCCACCATCTGTATGCCACCAAGTTATTTTAAAGATAATCTAAGAATGTCAATAAGAACATTGAAGAAATAAATTAAATTAAATTAAATTGTAAAATTAATGGTTGAGCTTTCAAAAAGTAGATCAACTTTGGAAAAAATGCAACCACAAATTACATTTGGTAAAAAAAAAAGACCCAAAGAGAATATAGTCAAACAGGTTGGTTTGGTTGTTAATCTGTACATTTAGACAAAAGTAGCAGTATATATACACAATGGAGTGCTTAGCTTTGAAAAGTGTATTTAAGTGTATCATCAACATGTGACAGCTCTGTTTCAACAACAAACATCTTGTCGGCAGTCATGTGTTGACAGTCCTCATCTACCACAGTTAACATCTCATCTATCAGCCACATGCAGAGGCACACACAACACACTGTCTTCAACATGTACAAGCATGACATTTCTGCTTATCAGCTTCCATCAGTTGTCAATACAGTTTTCTCACCACAAAAAAAGAAAAAAAAAAGCATAATTTGAACACATGTATGATCTGTTCGACCAAGAACATCTTTGGATTAATATATATTCTGTAGATTCCATTTCTTCCCATGAATTATCACACATCAAAGCAAACTATACTTAACATCTATTAAAGAAACCTTCATTTATCATGTATAGTTTAAAGAATGAAGTTAAAACCCAACGTGTTAATATCTTGTAAACCAAAACAGCCGAAGATATGAAGGGATATTAACCAATCTGTTATTATTGAAATAATGTCTGTAAAGGCACCATTAGCCAGCAACACACAACCCTTGGCAAATCATGATATTATGGGTCGATATACAGGCCAAAACACAAAACCAGCACCGTTGTTCGAGACTTCAAGTATTTTTTTCCATTATTTACACCCTTGTTAAAACAAACTACCATATATTCTCATAACAAGGGATATTTATAATTTCTTATGCAGAGTTCTAAAAACAAAGAGCATCATTATTTTTCACAGCACCTTGTTTTGCAAACAAGTCTTCCAAACGCAGCATTGCATTTATTTTTAGAGCTACTGGAGCAACATCTCATGAGGTTCAAAACAACCGAATCAATTGTACCAAAAAATGTATAAATAAATGTGGTAATCTTTGCCTTAACCAGTCCCAATGTACTAAAGATGGGTGGGTAATATTATATATAAGGCAGCAATAATAAAGACCAACAATCATGAAAAAAAGAATCATTGAATCTAGTGACTATATGATTCATTGTGTTGTTTAAGTGAGGACTGTCTCTCTTTGGGAAATGATCCAAATCATTCCACAAGTGCAGGTTTAACAATATTTTACGTTCAAACTCCATGTGTGGTTGACATGCTATCACTTTCTACCCATTTACAAGTCGTGGAGAAAACTCAACATTTAAAGATGGCAACTAAACAGACTGATAGTTTTCTGACAGTGGCTAGGATGGACAGAAACTGTTAAATTGAGGTTCCTATTAGAGAAACTCAACCAACAAGAAAAAAGGTAGAATGAAATCAGTCCGTTACTTTGAGCCATGGTTATTTGTTTTAATGAAAAACTATCACTACACTTAGTCAGTAATACAAGTATACTGGCTGTCAGGATAGACGCAAATTGCTGATTGATGAAATTAAATACCAGGAATTTATACATCTTGGATTTTAAACCCATGCGATTCAAACTACATACTCCCAGTCAAGAGAAAATGAGCGAAAGATGCGTTTCACTGTCGATACGTTTGAACAGACAGCCAAGCATCGTCTCCACTGAGCTCCACCCTGATTTTCCAGCACAGAGCAAACAAGCCGCAGAAGCAGCGACGATCAAGTTGACGTTGAAGAAGAAGAAGCCTCTCTAACCTTCACTAGGAACCGAATGACAAAAACACGGATGTTGTGATTAAAAACCAACGACGAGTCTGCGACTCACCAAGAACCGATCCCAGAACAGCACAGCACGCCCTTCTGCACAGACGACACCGGCCCCCGGAGCAGCTTCCATGAACTCAGCCAACATCGTAGTGGCATCAAATATTTATAACCCACGTCCGACGTCATCGACAGGATGACAGATCGAATATTGGATCTTTTCTGGGTTTTTTTTCTACCATTACAGGTTGTTCACAACTTGTCAAATCCAGACCGGTTGACAACCGCAATCCTTGTGCGACATTTGCTAGTGTTCAACACCAAACAATTAAAGGAAAAATAAAAACAACAACATACTGATGAATGTTTGCTGTCCGCAGTTATATTGAAGTTAGCCGCTAAAGTTAGCTTCAGACGAAACGTCAGAAAGTTAGCAAGTACTTCCAGTCAAACGCTAAACCACAGAACCCGCCGTGAACATTCACGAACAATGAGCTTTGGATTTATTACCAAGCGACTCGGATGTGTCGGTACCGAACGCGTACACGCAAATATAAACTGGTTTTCTTGAACTATTTCCACAGGGTACCTGCTGCTGTAGTCGTAGCGGCCTGTCCGCCATTTTGAGACATAAAAAAAGGAGGTGCAAGAATCTACGGCCAAACATCTAAAAGCTGAACCTTTGTCAAACGTCGACACTCACCCTTCAGCCTTTGTCTGTTAGTATCCACCTGTGAACGAGACACGACCCGGGTGGGCGTGAAATGTCCTCTCCGGGATAAGGGTGTAGCGCCGTGGAAGGTGGACTGAGCCGCGTTTGGTGTCACCGCCGCTGCTGCTTGTTGTTCGGAGGCAGCAGGCTACCGCATTCGCCTTCTAGCGGGAGCGCGCACGGGCTCGCGTTCACGGACCGACAGGGGCGCGCACGTCACCACAGGAAATAAAAAACATTTTATTTTTTTGTGCAGATGTTTTTATACATGTTTAATTTTAAAAATACTGATTGATATTTTATTTAAACCCGCCTTAATTTAAGACAAAATAGTTGTAATTAAAAAAATATATACACAAACACGCTTTCGGTTTTTGCATGAATTTAAAAGAGATTTGTATGTTCACAGCATGTTTTCATAGGTTTTCTTGAAGCTCTAAAAAGTCTAACAAAAACACACAAAGGTTAATTATACTAAGGTGGAGTGTGTCCCTGAAAAGTATTGGCCAGCTGTCCAGTGTGTCCCACATAATTTACACTAAAATATCAGTAATTTGCTCTTTGGCATAAAACTATTGCGGAGAGAAAATTAAACACAAACACGTTTGCGGATTTTGCATTAATTTAAAAGAGATTTGTATGTTCACACCATGTTTTCATAGGTTTTCTTGAAGCTCTAAAAAGTCTAACAAAAAACACACAAAAGGTTAATTGTACTAAAGGTAGATTGTTTACCTGAAAAGTATTGACCAGCTGTATTTACACTAAAATGCCAGTAATTTGCTGTTTGGCATACAACTATTGCGGAGAGAAAATTAAAACTTTCAAAATAAATAGGAATTCATACAGGAAAATGAAATTCATAAGAGAAAATAAAAATCGTAAAAATTGTCTGTTAATATGCTATTTCTCTTTATTGAATATAAAAGTTTACTCACACCCAAAAAAGAAAAAGTTAGGTCCACCAAGACCAAGACAGAAATAACACACATCATCCAGAAAAAGCAGATTATAGTTTGCAATAAGAGATTTCAGGACCCTCAGACAAACATTCCACTATAAGCAACACAAGCGCTGATACAAATGTGAAAATGTTTGCAAAAAACTCCCCCCCCAAAAAATTCAGTCATTGGTTAGAAGTTTCTTCTGAATGGGATTTTGCAGTCAACATACTCATAATTTGTTACACTTCCCAGTTCAATTGTACACGTTATTGAGTCAATATTTTAAGGTCAAATCTAGCCAAACGCAAATACATGCCACTCTAAACGCTATAGAAGAGAAATATCACACCGAAATATATGAGACATCTTTCTTAAAATCATCCCTAATCTTTGCATCAGTTCGATGAGTCTCGATGTGATTTCAGGATTACAGATTAGATATTAACAAATCTGATGCTGAATTATTTATACACAAGACTGCAGTTTTTATTCCTTTAAATATAGTTAGTCTGCCACCTGGTGGGCAACTAAAATAGGACCAAGAAATGACGCATTCACTCCAAAAATGAACATCTTTTTGTTTAGAATATTTGCATTTTTCATGAATTTTTCGAGGCACTATGCACATCAAACTTGGCAGGCTGCGCTCCGACCACTTACAGGTACATATCCGTCAAGAACTGAAGTATGGCATTTACATTTACCAGGTCACGTCGACTTTTTTTTTAAAGGAACTTCATCACCTTCATCGTTCCATTCTTGCACAATGTCAAAGCACTAATATCCAGCACCACTTCTATTGCTTTAATTGCACACATGTGACACGGCAACAAGATTAGTAACACATTGCCATGGTGGGTTACATTGCATGTATACAAGCAAACATATCTTCCTTTTTTTTTGGTACATCTCACCGAGGCAGCCCTTCCGTGTACTTTTGGCAGTACTGAGAGTAGTTTCAAACATTCTGACAGCATGGTTAAGTGTACAACACACTGCTCAATGAAAGTATACACACACGTCAGTGTGCTACACACACACACACACACATTTTGAAACGAGGACCCATTATAGAAATGGAGGGGTAAAGAACCAATTTTGTGCATCCTTCTTGAGTCATAGTTTTAGTTACAACTTATACAGTAACCGGTGGCCATGTTTCAGGAAAAGACGTTCCAAACATCCGACAGATAGACAGGAAGTAGACAAATAAAACGACCAGAAAGCTGATGATCATTCGAGCCTCCATTTATGCTACACAGCAGCACAAGCAGCGGCTCCGGTCTGCAGACTTTCTTTAAGACTACACACAGATACAATCACACGTACAAACATGCACACTTCCAACGTGTAAAAATAGACCATTAAACAGATATTGTTAAATTGAGTGCTTCATCGTGGATATTCCTGCAATATCGTTCCTTAATACCCGTCAATCTCAAACTTAAACATCCGTTTTCACACAGTTTTTTTTCTATAAAAACAGACATGGCTTAAATTATTAGATGATTAATAGGCCTAAAATAGATTTTTAACTCTCCTCTGCAAGTTTACAAAAATGATTTTCAGCAACAAAACAAAAAAAAAAAACTGTAAAAGAAATCAAACTGTACAATCAAGTGTAAGCTCACTAATGTCTCACTGTGTTGTTTGCTGGGAGACAGAAGGACCAGAGGATACAGCAGGAGGCCACCAGGGATTGTCACAGGTACAGAGGGCCTCAAATTAATTAAGCATCGGGGACTTGTGAACGAAGAGATGATCACTGAAGCCACTTACATTCTGAACACCCCCCCCCCCCCACGATTTCTAAATCTCTATAACTCAGCCGCTCTTCTGGCTTTAGTGCACAATAGTAGGTACCCCTGAGTTGCAGGACAGGGTCGGTGCTTCAGCACTGTTGAAGGCTACATGCCAGAAGGTTCTCAAGGCCCTTACGGGAATGATGGGAGCTCAGTAGAAACAGCAATCTGGGTTTGTGACAGAGTGGATAAGGCTCTGGTATAGAATGTCAAACTTGGTCTCATTTTTCCAGCCGCGAAACAAAAGCAGCCAGATTTATTTTTTTTTCCTTCCTGCAACAACAATATGTAGGGATAATTCACTTTGCATGATTGACAGATTCCTTTATTTGTACTTTGTTCTTCTCCCTCTGGTTTCATTTAGTGGAACAGGAAAATCCCGCACTGAACTTCTGGTCCTTTAGTTTATACAGTTCTCTCTTGCTATGATGGCTCCCTCCCAGTAAATGATTCTGTCTTTGACTCGGGTCCGTACAATCGGGATCGCGGCTGCTGGCTGGACAGCCCTGCGTCTCCTGACAGAAAACTAGGTTTGTGGACTTTGGACGTTAATCGACTGGGATTTTGTCCTCCAGTTCCAGTGGACTGTTCTCTAAAGGCTCGTCACCGTTTTTCAGCTCCTGCAGCTGCTGTCGTCTCTGCACCTCGGCTTTCAGGTTCTCCAGATCCTTTTGGCTACAAACAAACGAAAAAAAAAACAATCATGAATCCTAACTCGAGTGGGAAAAATAGAAATGATTGTGAAGAACAAGCCTTCTTTGTACCTTAGAGGTATAAAGATGATGCCGTTGATGATGTTCAGCTGCTCCAGGATGCTGGCCATGTTGGGAGCCGTGAACTGAAAACACCCAAAAAACAATGAGAAACCAGAGAAAATAAAAACATGTGGGTTGATTTTTACCTTGAGCGGCGTGATGCTGGCGTTGGAGCCGTTCTTGTAGATTTCATTCATGGTTCTCTGCAGAGCCACGGCCTGCTGTGTGAGATACTTCAGGTACTCCGAGCTCTCCTTCGTCCTCTCATGAGTCTCGCCCATCTAACCAGAGGGAGAAACTCAGTGAGGACTGACTTCAAATTAAAAAATAAATCGTGTTAGGTCCCGGTGGTGGAGGTTCCTGTGGGGTTACCTGGTTTTTGTAAATGGTGTAGCCCTCCTTCTCATGCTGCAGCGCTGAGCGGAACATTGCTTTGCTCTCGTAAACCCTCCCGACCAGGTGATGACTGAAAACAAATGATATGTTAGAGACACTTTTTTTTAAATGCAGTTAAGAGTAGTTTAACGTCGTCATCTTACCTGAGGGCCACTTTGAGGGACCGTGGGCCGTGGTATTTGGAATTGACAGCTAAGGCGTTCTCTAAAAATCTCAGAGATAAATCATACTCCATCACTCCATGGAGTACCAGACCGATGTTGCTCTGCAGGACAAAAAAAACAACATTTTTATAATTTAAGAAAGCATCTTTCCCCCCCTTTCTATTTTCATTCCCATTTCGGAATTTCTTCATCTGAAAAAAACATTCTAAACACTTTTATTTACCACTGTAATTTTTTTGGGCCACTATTTTTTATAATTTTTATTAAATATTTTGTGCATCACCTTTAGAATTTCCTGGCAAGAAACATAATAAAATCCTGTTTCCTCTTTAAAATCTTTGTCACAACTGAAGTCTCACTTCCTACCATTTAAAAAACCCTTAGAACTTTATTCTCTAATAATCTGCAGTTATCTGGAGACGCCTATATCATTGAATTATTGAAAGTTAGAGATTGTTTTTTTTCTTCTTTTAAATGGCCTCACAGGTCACCCAATATTAAAAAGACTTCAATTTATTTATAGTCAATTTATTTGAACAGCAAAAACATCAACACAACTACAGAACTTCTAAATTGCCAATTCAAAAGTGGTCGATGGCTGTGATTGGTTGACTCTGAGGCAAAGGATTATGGGAGCTTTTAAAGTCCCCATTACCGAGAGGGTTGTTGAGAGGGATAATAACTTGTATGCAGTGTTCAAGTTCAAATAAATGCCATTAGTTTAAACCTCATCCATTTGTCAAAATAATTAATAACATCACTTTATTAAAATGATGTATGTTTTTCAGCCTGTATAAACTGCGGAAGAATGTGAATTTTTTTTGATTACAAAAGGTTTAAAAAGACAGTGAAACATTAAGTATTATAACGCCTCAGAATAAAGGAAAAATGTAACACTCAATATTTTGAAGGTTCCTTTTATTCCTGTTTTTATTTTAAACTACCGGTAAATATTTAAAACGTACACTTGTATATACTGTATATAGTTTGGAAGAAGACGAGTGGCAGCTAGTCATGCTTGTAAACTAGCTGTGACACTTACGTCGAGCAGCGCCATCTCAGGGTGGTCCTCCCCACAGATCAGCAACATGAGGTAACGGGCTCGATAGAAAAGCTTGAGGGCTATCGACAGTTGACCGTTGGCAAAGTAGTAAAGAGCCAAATGCATCTGCGAACAAAAGGAAGATGGTAAGTAAAACACGTATATGAAAAGGAAACCTGGTACTACGGGTTCTTACATATTCCTGGATGGTGTTGGGGTGCTCGATGCCGAGGACTCGCTCGCTCATCAGAACCGCCTTCTGTTGGGTGCTGAGCGCCTGCAGGACGGAATTCAAAGTTCAAAATTAAAATGCGTCGTAACTACAGAAGATCTTTTAAGGGGTCTGGATCCTGTACCTCGCCGTGATCGCCCATGATGTAACTGAGACGAGCCAGCAGACGTAGACAGGCACAGATCTCCACATGCATGGCCCCGTACACATTGTTGTAGAGGTTCAGAGCTTCGTTGATCAACTCACAGCCCTCCTTTAAGAAACCTGCCAAGGATTTCCAATGTTATTTAAAAACGCCAAAAAACAACAAAAGACATTAGAGAAGATACAAGTGTAAAGTCTCACCTTGCTGGACCTTGGCCTGGCCGCTCTGGAAGAAGTGGAAGGCATCTGAGGCTTTGGGGTTCACGTGCTTCACCACAGGGAAGATATTCAGGATGTCCTCCTCGGTAAAGGCCGGCTTGTGGCGGCTGTCAAAGTTGTACTCCTTTATAAGAATCTGGAACCAGAAATAAACACATTCAATTAACGTTAAAAATAAAACACGCCCTCAGCAAGTACTGCATCAAAATTAAAAAAAACTAGATTCTTTTCATAGAAAACTCATGAAACATGGGACTCTTTTCCTTAAAGGATTAAAGACCCTTTATATATTTTTGGAAACTTTCAATGAGTAAATTCACGTAGATTGCAATAAACAGTGACCAGGATATGGCAGTAATACTAGAGCAATTATTTTGATCTTGGTATTCATTTTTAATAATTGTAATTTCATATTTTTATTCTTTGCATTTTAAGGCATTTGCTTCGTTTTGAGTCCGACTCCTCTTAATGCATGACTAAAAATAAAAAAGGTAACTTACCTGTATGCCAGTTTTGATGGAGATTTCTCTGAGCAAAGTGGTTTTCTGAAGGTTGTATTTCTCCACCACCTGGTCCACACTCTCGCTGGAGAACACAATATTATATTTATATCTTTATAGCTTCACCGTCATGAATATTTCACTCAGATTGGACGTGTGTATGCAACATTATAGAGATAAAAAGGCAGAGGGGACATTTAATTTTAATGCCGTCGTACCACTGAACGGTGAAGTGGTAATAGCTCTGGGCCTCGGAGGCGATGTTCTTCCACAGCTCGCTGGGGGTCATGCTGGCCCAGGCCGTGTTGTCGCCGCCGCCTGGCACTCTGTTGCGGCGTTTGCGGTTTTTGCGACGTGAAACGAGCTCGTCGAGGGGAAGGTGTGCAACGGCGTCGGGGTAAGAGCTGAGGAAGCAGTTGAGGAAATGGCTGACGGCAGCCGAGAGAGCAGACAACTCGACTCCCTGTAGGGCGGAGAACAAATGTAAGAAAAAAAGGTCAAGAGAGAAGCAGGAATGTTGTTGACAAACCTGGAGGTATGTCTTGAAGATATGTTTTGCACATCTGGTGATCAGCTCAATGATTCCTATTCTCTAAAATGAGACAAAAAACACATTGTTATTTTAACAGTCGGGTCTGTAAAAATACAACACATGTTACATTTGTTTGGCATGCATGTGAAGCCATGTGACAACCATGCTTCAGCTGCCACCACATTAAGGGTTTGGATAAAGACTCACATAGATGTGCTCCAGCTGGGTTTTGGCTTGTGTCTTCTCAACAAACTCCAGGACATTGCCCAGATAGCGGACGTTGATGCCTCTCTGATGGAGCGCCTCAGTCAGCATGGCGCCATCCATGGGCAGAGCACTGTGGTCCAAACAGTCCTTCACCTGAGCGGGTAGAAGAGAACAAATCAGAACTAAAGGCTAACCCAACTAAAAGCAAGGTGTTTAAAATCTATATAAACATGTAAAGTACCAGTGAAGGAATCTGACAGGAAACCAAAAAGGCTGCAGCATCTTTGAGAAGTTGTTTTTGTTTCTTCACGTCATCAACGCTGTCGTCTGGGAAACGAACACCTGGAGGAGTCAAATTTACCATTATTGTTAATTTTTTTATTACCCATTTTTGACAAACACCAACTACAATGCAGAGGTCATAATAGTTTAAACTAAAATATTTTCATTCTAAAATGTTTAACTGGCCAAATATGATCATAAGACTTAACAACAAGTGGTAAAATCCTTTTAGCAGACTTGGTAGTGGGACAAACAAAAACATATATAGCAACAAAAAGTCTATTTACAATATTTTATTTTTATTTTTGGAGGCATCATTTATCTTAATTATCATAGTTCATTTACATTCTTTTACATTAATTTTGAGACTAATCAAAATGACAGATGTAACTCCAACTCTTAAACCATTTTATATAAAATTGTTCCAACTTGTGCAGTTCATCTCTTTATTACCATATATAGACAGAGTTTCAAACTTCTTTCATCTCGTATTCACCTGGAGAGAAGATGTCTGGGTTGAAGCGGATATCGAAGGAGGAGCTGCTGATGGATCCGACCGCCTTGCAGGCGTTGAGGACCACTTCGCGACTTTTGGGATCTGTTGACAAATGATTCCGATTAACATTAAGAAACTAATAATTACAAATGACAATTCTTGACATGCAAAAATGTTCAAACATGCAAGATTGAGGAGAATATAATTTTGTAAATCAGTGATTATATAGCAGAAGATTTTATGATTAATTTAAAAAAACAATACAGAATATTACAGGCACATTAGTAAATCTTTTTTCATTCAAGAGTTTGATTAGAAGATATACATTTTCACTTCACAACTTGATTTCTCACAGCAAAGTCAACCCAGTCCAGAATACGAGCCGACGACTGAACAGAGGGAGCCAACAAGGTGGAGCGTTTCATCTTGTTTTTGCTTTTCTTTAACATTGAAGCCGTAGATGTATTTGCACTTTAAGCATGTATCAGTAATCCGCCAGATTAGCTCTCTTTGCAAAGTCTCAGCTCTACAGTAGGCTTGTTTTTTGGACGTACCAATACCAGATCCGTCTTCCGCCACTAAGGTCTCCGCCAGCTCTTTTGCCTGAGCTAATCCCGGAATACTTTCCTCAAGCTCCTTACCCTCCAATGGGCTCTTGCACTCTCCATTCTGGGTCACCGCCGGGCTTAGAGCCCCGTTAGTTGCCGTCTGTGAAGATGGTTCTTCACCGGCCGCTACAGCCTCCGAGGGTTTTTCTGTGCCGTCTGAAGACTTCTCAGCCGGAGCGTCTGTGGCAGTGATCTTTTCCTTTGTGTCCTCTGAGGATTCTTTGAGGGCAGGTCTGTCCGTCTTGTTTGTTGCATCTTTGTTGGCTTTCTGTTGCATGAGTTGCAACGCTGCCATCTTCATGAAGAGGAGGTATCTACACAGAAGCAGAAACCATTAAATAACACGTTTTTTTGTTTGTTTTTCTTCTAAAAAAATGTCAGCTCTGTAATGATTTTTTGGCTTATATTTCAATAAAGACTGTATAAAATATATATATATATATATTTTGAGATTTATAATTAACACGAAAATAGTCACAGCATTCATTTTTGTGTTAAACCACTTAGCTCAAAGAACAACGGAATTTCATAATATATTGGCGATGACTGAGGATGAGAGGATACAGTCAACTCTAGAAGCTTTCAAAGCTTTTAAAATAAATTAAAGCAGATACTCAAATTTACCCAAAGTAAAATACTGTACCACGATACGCACTGTATTGCCTGTATAAAATATATATATTTTAAGATTTACAATTGAAATTAAAATAGTCACAGCATTCATTTTTGTGTTGAACCACTTAGCTAAAAGAACAATTGAATTTCAAAATATCGTGGCGATGACTGAGGATGAGAGGATACAGTCAACTCTAGAAGCTTTCAAAATAAATTTGAGCAGATCCTCAAATTTACCCAAAGTCAAATACTCTACCACGATACGCACTGTATTGCCAGATTCTTTTCCGACACACACATCCGTCATTTTCTGCCGCTTATAGATGTGAATGAGTGAAAACCATTTCTCACCTGTGCTCCACGAAAGCTTCGATGAGCTCCTGGCGGAGACAGGCCAGGCGATGGCGGTGCTTGCGGGGGAAACCTTGGACATGACTCTCTGGTGGAAGGTCTTCTCCCTCCACCGGGAGGAAGTTGAGGTCGGGAGGGAAGGTGCGAAGGAGGTCGAGGATATAATGCCGACTGTCGTTGCCGATGATTCCCTTACACTCCACGGAGGAGCAGAGTTCCACACTGTCGTTGTTCTCGTCCAGCACGTTGTGTCTCTGCACCTGAAATGACATAAGCCTTGTTTCAATATGCAATTCAATGTTATTAATATTGTCCAATAATTACACTGAAATTTGGCCCTTGTTCATGAGTGGATTATATACCTTTGATAAAAACGTTTTAACTTGTTTAAACTCAGGTTACATCACTGACGATATGTTCAGGGGCATCAGTTGATGCATTTAAACACTAGGTTGTAAGTAAAAATATTTCAAGTTTTTTTAAATCATTTTTAAATGAAATTCTTTGTAATACAAGTTTTCTGAAAAAATGTCAACAGTTTAATTCTATTTTCAAACATTCAAAACCTTTTCATGCGCCATTTTATTATAGTTTACAATTTAAAAACAACTCTGTTTAAGAATGATGGCATTTTTCATTTATTTAGTAGATCAGAGCCAAAGATTATAAAGCAGAGCGACATCTAGTGGATACAGTGAAGACACTGTATCATGATAAATCATCAACACAACAATACATGTCCAATATAATAATATAATATAAATATAATATAAAAGGTGAATAAGACTTTTGAATAACCGTCAACTATTATTTAATGAAAGAGTTAAAAACCAAGGAATAGAAAGAAAAAAAAGCTAAATCCCTCATTAAATCACAAACTAAAAACTAAAGTGCATCGTGTGATACTGACTTTAAGGGGTCTGCTGGTCTTCTCCAGAAGCTCCAGATATTTGCTGTGCGACACCACCGTCTTTCCGAAGTCGATGGAGCCGTAGATGACGCTCTGCTCCTGCTCTCGCTCCAATATCCCCGGGATGATGGACTGCGCCGTGATGCGGTAGCCTCTGTAGTCCACCACCACAGTCCCCAGCGTGTAGAGACCCTCCACGTCCACCGCGCCATAAGCCCTCACGCCGTTCAGGTCGTTGGTGGGAGCGGTGTGGGCCGCAGCATCCCCCCCAAGCTCTCGGTAATGGTCCCGCACGTCGAACCCGAGGCTGAAGAAGATGTTGTTCCAGATGAACATCTGCATGCGGGTTTCCTCCCCGGGGTTGATGGCCATCACGTTGCCGTCGATGACCGCCATGGCACCTCGAGTAGCAGCAGCAGCAAAGTCACTGTGGACCTGGAGGAGTGAAGAGAAGAACACAAATGTTAGTATACATAAATACCTATGCAAGATATTAATTTAACGTCATTTTAATCTCAATATCACCTTAAATATGGCTCTCTCCCGGAGCAGCCGCTCCGGAAGGTTCTTTCTCGGGAGTTCACGGGTGGTCTGCAGCTCCTCATTCCAATCTCTGGTCTGTGAAATTATGGCTTGGATTACATCCTTTTTTTATCTATAATTTCCAGATGTTTACTGAAGCTCCAAGAAAGGAATCTGCTCTTACTTGTCCAGGTATTTGCTCCTCGTACCCCAGACGGGAAGTGTACGCATCTTCGGCCCGGACACAGTCCATGGCATGGTCCACCTGAGGTGCCGTCCAGCTGTACACCTGGAAGGGTGTGGCTATCCTCTCAAAGGGATGTCTCTGGACCCTAAAGCAGAGACGTGAAGGTTTGAGAAACCGTGAGTCATAATTAAAGGAAAACTAGTCACAACTCAACATAGTTGTTGAATGTGTACTTTGGGGACATTCCTGAAAACAAAATGGCAGACATGCCTGTATAACGGTGGTTCACGAGGTTCTTATAAGAGATGATAAGAATCTACAGTGTACATAAATGTCCCCACATTCGAGTTCATTCAACAGAAACAAAGAAAGTATTTGATGGTACAATAACGGAGTCAGGCGCTCGTACCTTTTCTTCTGCAGGGCAGTGAAGTTCTTTTTAAAGGCAGGGCTGATCTGGCTCAGCAGTTCCACTAGAGAGTGGCTCAGGAAACTGGGGTTGGCTGGTTTGGGGTTGAAGGTGTACGTAGTAGATCTGGACACAAAATATATGGAACGTGAGAAAACGATATGGTACGGGTGTGAGAAAATATCAAAAATATCAATAAACAACATCAAATTTTTTTTCACAATTCTTGCCCTTTAAAACTATATACTTTATTGAGTATTGTTTTGATTTTTTGAGCGCTTTGTGACCCTGGTCTGGAAAAGCGCTATACAAATGAAAATGACATACAACAATTAATGATTTATTTTTGCTTTAAAATTATAAAAAATATATATATTTTATGTATAAAATTCAAATGAAGTGTGTGCAAAATAAAAATAATTGTATATTTACAATTAACATTCAAATATTCAGACGTTTAAGGCACATTTTTGTGTTGCAATAAGCCTCCAGCCACTAGATGGCAGTCATGACACCTTTAGCAGCTAGATAAACAATGTAGTCCCGCTTAAGACTGAGGATCAGAGGATACAGTCGACCGCTCTAAAAGCAGTCCAGCAGCTTTTTACGCTGATGCACCACAAATAATATCCGTTACCATCACTCATCACAGAATAACAAAAGAGTAACTTACTGGTTGAGGTAGAATCCACGGGTGGAGGCCGTGACACTGATGTGACGCTCCTCCACCGTCACCATGTACAGGTACATGAGGTCACCGTGCATCTTTCTGTTACCGGGTGGTGGATTCCAGCCACTCATGGTCAGAACCTTCAGGCACTGTAGAGGCTGTAAGATGCAGGATTGTTAGAACCTTAATTCATATAATTGACCGTTCTGCGTTACATTTCCCAGATTAAAGGTTAATAACACACCATAATGCTGGTCAAGTGGCGATAACTAAAAATATATATTGACAAAATAAATATAAGAAGACATATGATTGAGAATAAAGAAAAAATAAGTACTAGAATGCATCTTAAATGTTAGAAAGATTTTTTTTTTTTTTTTAAATAATTTCCATCCTATAGTACCAGTATGTTCTTTTTATTTATTTATTTTTTTTAAATGGCAAAAATATCCAAAATATATTTTTTAGATTTAAAAATGGGTTTGGCTACATGTAAATGGGTACTGGTTTAAATAAAAAACAAATACTTAAGTGATCAACACTTAAATAAACTAAAAAGTATTTTTTTAAGACTAAAAATGGACAAAATGGGCATCGATGGGTGACTAAAACGTATAGACTTCAGGAACTTTTTCCCCTAAAAATCAACATTTATTTAACAACATTAACTTGAACTTGCAAACTCAAGTTTGCATACCTTCTGCCTCAACAACTCTCTCAGTGACCTGAACATCTCCCATGATGCTCTTACTGATCAAATAAATCATCCGTTACTTTCTTACCTTCCAGTCCTTGTTCTGTGGCTGGAGGGGCACAAGGGGGCGATCTTTGCTGCCTGGCAGGATGTGCTCTGGGGGGGTGCAGTCGATCTGCTCCAGCTCGCTACCCCTTTTCTTACGCTTACCACTCTCTGTGGGTGGCAACACAGTTATAAACTTATCTTCTTCAGAGCCATAAAGTAAACGTTAAAGGGTACAAACCTCCAAGGTCTCCATCGGTGAAGATACTCAAGAAGGAAAGGGAGATGCAGTCGACTCCGTTGTAGGCGTCAGAGGGGTCCAGACTCTTGAGCAGGTCTCTGATGTGGCGGACGTGAATGCGGGCTTCTCTGACGGTGTAGGGCTCTGCACATGAAATAAAAAAATATTTATACTGAAATTGTTTTTGACATTTCATTTTATATACTGTAAATATATTTTTAAAAACTTTATTTATAGAGCACTTTAAATCAACAGCAGTGGACACCTTGTGCTGTACAAGAACATAAAATATCAAACAATAGTTTGTTGCAACTAAGATAATACAATAAAAGCAAATAAAACAAGTACAAGGCACTAGAAATAGCGTCTCATGATGTGTTTAAAGTCAGGGAATAAAAGAAACAATAAGTATTCGATCAAAGTAAAGACAGAAAGTGTGCTAACTATATTTTTAGTCGCACAAGTGTCAATATTTTACCCATGAATATTTCCATCTAGTTTTAGCACAAAAATACTTAAAATTTAAACAACACACATAAATAAAAAAAATGATAATAGAAACTCAAAATTTAATAGTTTTTGTATTAATACGACAACAATAAAACCATAATAATATTAATATGTGTATGCAATTACCATTTAACTAGGTTTATTATGAGAAAGAAAAAAAAATAACTTTGAGGCAGCTCTCAACACCACCACACATACAGAGTGTTCACTGCATAACCTTGAAGAATGACCTCTGACCTTCCACAACTTTGAGCAGGGAGCCTTCTTGCAAGCCTTCGATGGACTTGAGCTCAGCAAAGTTGTCCAGCACGTTTCCGTCCAGCTGCAGCGAGAAGCAGGTCCGGTGGCAGGTGTCCTCGCGGTCCATCAGCACCTGGTGGATCTCCTGAACCATCTCCTGCGGCGACACCTGAAGACAGAAGATCCATTCAGTTAGTGTTGTCAGACCCCATTTAGAATCATTGCTACTGAATACCTGGAGGTCGAAGGGCTCAGCTCCGGGTGGCTGGATCTTCACGTTGAAGCCGGTATCTTGGATCACGATCACCTCCTGTTCGTTTGAATCGTCTCCTCCGTCCACCTCGACGTTCCCATTCTGTTTGGATTCCAACGCAGAGTGTTCGTGGGATCCGCTGCCATTCACCATGGCTTTATCTGGACCGTGTACTGAAGGAAAAAAAAAAAAGAAAACTATGAGTCATGATGTGTCCTCCCAGTTAAGTTTACTTATTAGCATGTTCTTATTTACTAACCCTTGTGTTCTCTCAGGGTCAAGGTGACCCATTGGCTAAAAACAACAAATGTGTTTGTGGTATCCCTTGTGTCGTCTCTGGATCAAGGTGAACTACCTCCCTGGCTTCAGTAAATACATGTGCAGTAGTGGAGGTTGTTCACTTTGTGAAAACGAAACAAGAGATGCCATAAACACATTTGTTTTTGGGCCTTTGGGTCACATTGACCCCGAGATAACAAGGGTTAACAAGACTGGACATTGCATCTCTGTGTTAATACGGATAAGAGGTGACCTGTGAATACTACCCGAGATAAATCAGAATCCAACATGCATTAAAAGTCAAATATCTTCAGTCTTAGAGTTAAAACATCAGGAATTAGAAAACTAAATGTTCCATAAATT
This sequence comes from Callionymus lyra, assembly GCF_982586985.1. Classification (NCBI taxonomy): domain Eukaryota; kingdom Metazoa; phylum Chordata; class Actinopteri; order Syngnathiformes; family Callionymidae; genus Callionymus; species Callionymus lyra. The sequence continues at coordinate 23,362,505 of NC_141824.1, forward strand.
ACACAAAAAACTAAGAACGTAAGATATAAGTATAACAAAGGTTAAGCGTTAACCACCCGATCTCCTTACTCATAGTTGACCATCCCAAAATCATAACAATGACTAAAAATCAATCTTTAAAGTAAGTTTAAGTAAAATAAAACCAAGTAATGTATCCGTTTCCTACCTATGCTGGATAACAGAGAACTGTTCATTCAGTGTTTTAGATTAAAGAGGATTTAAAACCATTTTCAACCGTAAGAAAAAAAACAAGGCGGTGCCATATTGGGACGACAAAAACTTCAGCCTTTCCAGCCACATGAAAGGAGAGACGCAGTCTAAGAATGAATGACCTCAGAGAACCTCATGAAATATAGATGCCTGACAAACAACAATAGAATCAACTTGATCTTGCAACGAGTTACACACGTGTTCCAGGCAATCTGAACAACCAACAGGTCATGGGGTGTTGAATCACACCCATCAAGTCAGAAAATAAATGTAAGTGCATAGTTTTATATACTGTGACCAAAACCACACAACCCTCAAAATAGAGGCCTTCTTTAGAGCCAGATAGCCAACTCCATGCAACACCAATTTACCAATATAACTGCCAGTAAATAAATAATAAATAAGAGAACACTGAAATCCTAGTGTAAATTTCCACATTTCTTTACAGTTTGACCTTTTAAAAGTGGCTTAATTAATAAAATCTAACTAACTTATCACATCTGATCTCATGCCACTGCAATAAAAAAAAATGTAATAAATAGTTAAACATTTTCACATATTCCGAGAACTATAATAACCTTATTTTTTCCTGGAACTTCATTTTGTTCAAGTTGCA